>NC_064623.1:13694369-13997446 GCF_023898315.1 Schistocerca nitens | reverse complement strand
TGTTAGATTAGAAATTTAATCTTCACTAGATATGAATTCCAATATTTTTGGATACACCTTGTTTTCTGAAACGAAAAATTTAACTAATACTGTAAGAAATTTTTTTGATTTATGATTACTGGTAGCAATAGATGTTCTTGTAGATCGGAGATGGCACACTAGTATAGAAAATGTTAGGACTTTCAAGGGAGCAGTCTGCGATTCTGATCATTTTCTTGTAGTTGCCAAAGTTCACCAACGGCTATCTACAGCAACATCAGGGTGTCACAATGCAGAACTTGTTAGGTTCAACGCTGACAAGCTAAATGATGAAAACTTTAGAAGAAGGTACATGATTGAAATTTCAAATATGTTAGATGCTCTCAGGACACACGAAGATCAAGACGAGGATGTAAATAAACAGTCGATCACTGTGAGGAATAATATCAAAGAGGCAGCGAAGGTCACAATAGGTACAATTTAGAAGAACAGGAGGAAACCGTGGTTTGATGAGGAATGCAAGAAATTGGTAGAAGAAAGGAAAAAAGCACGATTAGATTGGGATACAGTGGGAGACAGAAAACGAGAGGAGTTCTTGAACTTGAGAAGGGAAGTTGGTCGTAGGCTACGGGCAAAGAAGAGGGATTATTTGAACAATCAAATTACAAAAACGGAAACAAACAGTAAAACAAAACACATTAGGGAACTTTACCTAGGCGTAAATGGGTATAGGAAGGGCTTCAGGGCTAGGACAAATGCACCTCGAGAGATGCTGGGGGAATACTGACAGACCCCAGTGCTGTATTAAGTAAGTGGAGGGCGCATTTTCAGCATCTATTAAATGTACACCAGGAAGCAGGAAATGAGCAGGAGTACGAAATACATACAGCAGAACCCCAGATACCTGAGCCAACGTTAAAGGAAGTAAGAGATGCAATCAACAAATTGAAAAACCATAAGGCACCAGGATCAGACTGCATAACTGCAGAGTTAGTTAAAAATGGGGGACAGAAATTGGTGGAAGTAGTTCACAAAGTGATAGCTAAAGTATGGAACTCAGAGATGATACCTGAAGAGTGGCAGGAGTCGATTCTGATCCCAGTTTTTAAGAAGGGCGACAAAATGGATTGTAGTAATTATAGAGGGATATCACTATTACTAGTATGTTCCAAAATTGCCTCGAATATTCTGCTAAGCAGGCTTACACCATATGCAGATGAAATTGTGGGGGGTTACCAAGCCGGATTTCGGAGGAACAGATCAACTATAGACCAAATATTCACCCTGCGTCAAATTTTGGAAAAGAAATGGGAATACAATAAACCAGTTCATAATCTTTTCATAGATTTTACAAAAGCTTATGATTCAGTATTGCAGTCAAAATTGTACAGAATTCTTTTGGAACTTGGAATACCAAAGAAGTATGTTAGACTTATAGAAGCGAGTTTGAAAAACACAAAAGGTAGAGTACGCGTGGGGAAATTGAAGTCAGAAGAATTTGTAATAAAGAACGGACTTAAGCAAGGAGATGCCCTGTCTCCGCTACTTTTTAATTTAGTCCTAGACTATATTGTACGAATGACAGCAGATAATTCAGAGGGTGTGGAGTTAAATGGAAATATTAAGATATTAGGGTATGCAGATGATCTAAACATCATTAGCGATAGGAAAGAATCTGTAACAGCAAATGCGAATGCGCTAATCAAGGCTAGTGAAGATGTAGGTCTAAGGATAAGTGAAGACAAAACTAAATACCTGGTTACTACTAGAATGCCAACAGCAGTAGATCAGGAAATGTTAAGAGTTGAAGATATGCAGTTTCAAAAAGTGAACACATTTAAGTATCTAGGCTTGGACATCACTTCGAGAAATGAGATTGAATCCGAACTGAAGAAGAGATAACGGGCGGGAAATGCGTACTACTTCTCACTGAATAGATTACTTTCATCACGGATATTGTCTAGGAATTTAAAGATTAGAATATACAAAACTATTATTCTACCAGTTATGCTGTATGGGTGTGAGACTTGGTCTCTCACTGTGCAACATGAAAAGCCGTTTCGAGTATTTGAAAACAAAATTTGGAGGGAAATTTTCGGAGCGAAATGGGATGACATTAGCGGAGAGTGGCGAAAACTGCATAACGAAGAGCTTCACGAACTCTATTCAAGCCCTGACATAATCAGTATTATTAAATCACGTAGGCTGCGATGGGCGGGTCACGTAGCTCGAATGGGTGAGGGCAGGGCAGCGCGCAGAGTACTGGTAGGGGGAAAACGTCCTGTGGGGAGACCGAGGCGTAGATGGGAGGACAATGTGAAGGCTGATTTGAGGGGCCTAGGTACTGAAGGTGAATGGAAGGAAATAGCCCAAGTCAGGGACAGATGGCGAAAATACGTTGCTGCGGTAATGGACTCTCGAGTCCGGTATGACCAGTGAGTAAGTGAGTAAGTAAGTAAGTAAGTAATGGATAAACTTACCAAGTTTACATAGTCAGTCTGTTCCTTAAGAAGTTGTTTGGACCAAAGCATTAAAACATTATTGACAATAGGTTCAGCTTCTGTTCATTCACAACTAAACTTGACACCATAGACCTTTTAATGGCATTTGTTTTGCAATGCATGGAACTGTAGCTTTGATTATGACATACGGTATGGTACGCAAAAATTCCTTCAGCTGCAGCGAATGTAGCCACTTCCTTTCTTGACATTTTACACATTATGCGTTTGCTAGTTAATCATTATATCTTGATACAAATTAAAGTTCATAACTGTAACACGTATGGTTCTTACTATAGAGAGCCGACTTTAATGAAATGTCTTATAGAAATTTCGGTTTAGCATTAGGCCAACCCCCAAAGATAATATTATATCTTTCCTTATTATACTTAATGTAAAAACTCTGTGATCCAGAATATCGAGGCTTTGATTTCATTATGCCCCTTATAGATAACATGTTTATGCTGACAGTGTTTTACATTTTTGTATGTTTCAAAGAACCTAAGCAGAATTTCTTAGGATGTGTGAAACGAATGTCCCCTTTTTTTGGCGAAGAATTAATTGAGTTTACAAACTGTAGCAACAGCCATAGAAGAAGCCAACTTATGTTTGCTTGATTTATCATACTGAGCTACACTACTGGCCATAAAAATTGCTACACCACGAAGATGACGTGCTACAGACGCGAAATTTAACCGACAGAAAGAAGATGTTTTGATATGCAAATGATTAGCTTTTCAGAGCATTCACACAAGGTTGGCGCCGGTGGCATTTCTTCTTGGTGTAGCAATTTCAATGGTCAGTAGTGTAAATCGCCGAAACTAGACTGCTGAAAGGTGATTGATTTGAAATCCTGGATTTTACGAAGTGCTGTAGCAATGAAGTGCAGTGCTCCATGTGCTTTAAAAGATTAAAGGTAGGAGATGACACAACAAGCCTACGACATTATACAGGGTGAAAAGTATTTAAACCGACAAACTCTGGGAGGTTGTAGGGGACATCAAAACAAATATTTTCCCCTAATGTCATTTTTTCCTATGAGGAATATTTAAACCGGTAGAGGAAGATTTCTCTGGTGGCAAATTAATTAAACCAACAAACACTTTTCCATTTTTTTATGACCAAGAGGCAACACATTAACACAATCCGATTTCAATTACAGTAGATTTAAAAAAATGCCTCCATTGACACGTAAACAAAGGTTAAACCGTCAAATCATGTTCTGTCTGACACGGGCAAAGACCCCAGGAGTATCCTGAATTGTTCCTGCTGCTTCTACTATCCGGGCAACCAGATCGTCTTCTGATGCAGCAGGAGTTGCGTAAACAAGGTTGCGCATCTCTCCCCACACAAAAAAGTCCAGAGGGGACATATCTGGGGATCGAGCAGGCCATGGTACACCACCACCTCTGCCAATCCACGTTTCTGGGAACCGTCGATCCAGCAATCGACGCACACGACGACTGAAATGTGCCGGCGCCCCGTCATTTTGGAACCACATGCGTTGTCTTGTAGGGAGCGGGACGTCTTCCAGCAATTCTGGCAATGCTCTGGCGAGAAAACTGTAATAGTGCCTGCCATTTAATGGCCTAGGTAGCAGATACGGCCCAATTAAACAGTCCCCAACATCACCGACCCACAAATTAACGAAGAACCGCACTTGATGAGCGCTAGTAACTGTGGCATGTGGGTTATTCTCACTCCAAACATCCGAATTGTGCATGTTGAAGACTTCATCATGTCCGAACGTTGCTTCATCGGTAAACAACACAGAGGATGGAAATGTAGGATGCATTTCACACTGTTCCAGGTACCACTGCGAAAACTGTGCTCTGGGTGGATAATCAACTGGTTCCAGGTTGTGGACACGCTGTAAGTGAAATGGACGTAAAATTGCTCTCGAAGAACTGTTCTTACATTCGCCTAATTCGTCCCCATGTTACGTGCAATTTCACGAGTGCTGATTGACGGATCCCGCTCCATATGCTGCAAGACAGCTTCCTCAAATTGCAGCGCTCTTACCGTGCGACGGCGTCCCTGTCCAGGTAATTTGCAAAATGACCCGGTCTCACGCAGATGTTGGTACAGCAGCAAAGGTCGTATGATGCGGGATACGGCGATTAAGATATTGCTGTTGATAAACCCGCTGTGCAGCTCGTCCGTCGTGGTGCGCTACGTAGTACGCAACAACCATATCAGTGTACTCACTCCAGGTTTAGTAAACAGAGACGATGCACTACTACACTGGTGGACAGCAGTTGCCTACAACTGAAGAGCGTAATACACCCTCTAACAAGTGAAGACCGTAATACGGCCTCCACAGGCTGAAATGGTCCTCATAGGAAAAAATGATATTAGGGAAAAATGTTTGTTTTGGTGCCACCTACAACCTTCCAGAGTTTGTCGGTTTAAATTCTTTTCACGCTGTATAAGGAGGAAACATTAGCAATGATCCTTGGAAGAGCAGGCAAATTTTATCGCTATAATACCTACAATTTTATTGATGTACTGTACACTTGAGAAAATGACTGAACCCTTAAATTTTTGGTTGCTCAACGTGAAAAACTGATGCCATCCAAAAGGGACGATGCAGGGATGTCACCATCTCGTGACCTTTCCCTCTCTCTTACGCCTTCATTTAGGTAATCTTTGCTGGAAACGATGAAATCGACTTCTGCCGTAGCCCCAACACTCTATCGATCGTGATCATCTGCTCTTTCACTTCCACTAGAATTTTTCACTCTACGTTCGAAATCTACGTTTATTAGTGGAAGTAACAGAAAAGAAATACGAAAATAGTTATTTCAGAAGATGGTTGTTTTGAGCGGTTTTAACAGTCAGGTTAAACTGCAGACGAAAGGTACCAGTGTAACCGATAACGGGTTGTTTCAGCGATAATCGCCATCCCGGTCTGGAAGTGGTTTTTCGGTAGTTTCTCACGTTCCATTAGGTGAATACCTTAGTCAACCTCACATACACGACACGCATACATTTACAAATGTTCTCGCACGCGCACGGAGGCAATTCAAGTATACAGATTCCGTAGAGTGGGAGAGGGGGGTCAGAGACTGATTAAGACACAAATGACGAAGATGCTTCATCTCTTTAAAACTATAATCATCATCATCTTGAAGATGCGTTACACCAGTTTGGCTCCTCTAGACGTGTAATGCGGTAGTTTGCGCTATTTTGGCTCCCCTAGCAATGTACTGTGGCAGTCTGGCATGCGCTTTTAAATTTGTAACAGAACTACAGGAATGTGCCCGTAGGCAAACAAAAAATTGGTTTCGTAACTCAATTTTTCCGAGGTGGTAACGGAAGCTTTATGACTACCTCTCGTAGTGCCCAGCCGGTTTTGGAGGTCCTTCACCCATCAACGGTGCTGATTGTCCCTGGTGCTGACTTTGGGCTTGCAAACAGATATGTTGGTTTGAATTCCCTATCTGGTTATTGAGATTCGTGTTCTCTAAGGTTGCCCTAAACCGCCGAAGGCAATTTGGGGACGGTTCCTTCGAAAAACGAAACTGATGGTTTTCGTTCACATCCGTCTTCCACCTGGAACTTCACCGATAACGAGCCGGCAGTCGACAGGAAATTAAACTGTTGTTTCCTGACGTAATCAAGTTGCAGATACGCGATCTGTAATTGTTAGTGGTTAATGGGTTCAGACAAATCCTTCATTGTTCAAGATCACAATTTAATTAATAAAATAATAATAACAATAAATTACGATCTTGACCAATAAAGGATTTTTTCTGAATCATGTAACTGAGGTCGTTACGCCCTCAAGCTCGGTATTTAAGCGTATGGCTACAGAGTGAGACGTTACGCCATCAACTACGGTATTTCAACGTATGGCTACAGAGTAAGAGTAACTGCGATGTCCGTTACTGTGATATGTAATGTTGACTTGAATACCCATGTTGTTACCCTGAAAGTACCAAGGACACAATACAGGCAGCGGAAAGTTGTTTACAACTTGTACAGAAGCCAAACGACAGTTAAAATAGTTAAAGGGCTCTCTACAAATCTATCAAGTGCGATGAAGACTGTTTCTTGACGTCCTAACCCACGTCCTATCATTCTGTACCATTTCTTGTAACTTCTTGTCTGTGGTTTCCACAATTTCCTCTTCCCACTGATACAGCGGAGAAACACCTCATATATTGTAAGTACGTCTATTTCTCAACATCTTTCGACAGTTTACTAATCGAATTGGAGAGAAAATAAATTATTTATGGCTCATCTTGACTATAAGAGGACTCAATTGATCAGACACAACCTGGAGCATGGAGGAACCTTCAATTTGATAACAGAAATAAATGATGTGGGTAGAAGTTCTACAGGAATATCTCTTCACTACGGCGAGCACCTCCATATGGACGTAAGTTGGTCGCTATGGAGAGACGAAGAGGCTTGCGCATTGCACATTCCTATGTTTCACTAAAGCGTTTGACAGTGCTCCACTGCAGACTGTTAAGTAAGGTCCGTGTGTACGTCATAAGACCTCACATGTGTGAATGGCTCGAAGAGCTTCTAATTAATAGAACCCAGTAGGTTATGTGAATGTGCATCAGAGAGAGGTTCAAATGGCTCTGAGCACTATGGGACTTAACTTCTGAGGTCATCAGTCCCCTAGGACTACTTAAACCTAACTAACCTAAGGACATCACACACATCCACGCCCGAGGCAGGATTCGAACCTGCGACCGTATCGGTCGCGCGGTTCCACACTGTAGCGCCTAGAACCGTTCCGCCACTCCGGCCGGCATCAGAGAGGGTTATCGCCAGAAATGCCCCATGGAAGTGTGATAGGACCGGTGTTGTTCCCTTTATACATAAATGGTCTGTCAGATGAGCATCAATGTGCGTGTGTTTGCTGATGACGCTGTGGTGTGCGGGAAGGCATCATCATTGAGTGATTTCAGGGGGACACAAGATGACGTAGACAAAATTTCTGTTTGGTGTTATTGGTGGCAGCGGGCTCTAAAGGAGGAAGATACAAGTAAACGTAGATAAGTAGGAAAAACAATTCTGTGAGGCTCGAATACAGTATTAGTTTGCTGATGATACACGTATGATGATTAACCCAACAAAAGAAACTCCAATAGAAAACGATATAAATAAGGTCGTTGGAAAAGTTGTTAACTGGTTTTCTGCGGATGGGCTTCTTCTGAACTTTGAAAAAACACAATACATCTAATTTTCTGCTGCAAGGAGTACAGTTCAATAAATAGAACACATCAACATGTAATATCTCATTATATTCGATGAATTGTTCTGATACAATTCTGCCCTTGAATGACGTTTAGTAATTTTCTATCTTCATACTCGCCGAATCCATGTAGTTTCAAGTAGTTTCATACAATGGCTATGCCATGAGCACATAATTATTCTTTGTAGTACTCTCTCTGGTGGTTGTTAGAAAAAAGCGTCCGAGATTGTCTTCGTGCCTGAGCTTTGTTTCAAGAACTGTAATCTGATTATTGAGATTTATGACAAAAGATAATTGATACGAAATTGTACTATTAAAATGGATATATATATATATATATATATATATATATATATATATATATATTGCTCCTTCATACAAAAGGTCTGTAACAATTTACATTATTTGACATTTGACAATTAATGATATTCATCGATATATTGCGTAGTTGTTAATCAGAAGGGAACTTCCGAAAGACTGGATACGAACCTGCATTTAATAATCCAAGAGCTCCATTACTTCTTCGGAAGGTTAAACTTCATCAAAGCCAAATATCCGCTTGATCTGAGGTTTCCCGACTGATTATACAACGCTCCCAAAAATACGAGGCATTTTATTTGTACAGATTAGCAGACTGCCGCAAAGCACGAGCCTGCAGAGAAGAAGAATCATCGCCTGATTTCATTCTAACAAGTAAAATTTCTGAATCATTTTGAGTGACTGAGCTATGACTGTGTAATTTTTCCTCCTATCTATGTAATTATGTAGTTCTCAATTCGTTCGAGCAATGAATCATTCATAATAGGAAACAAACAGAAGACAATACCCAGGGTAGAGCATACTAAGGTTTTGGGTGTACATATAGATGAGAATCTTAATTGGAAAATTCATATTTTTATCTCCTAAAGCGACTAGGATAAGAAACTTTTGCAATCAGAATAATTGCTAATTTTGAGGATACAGAAGTTAGTACGCTAACGTACTTTGCATACTTTCACTCTCTGATGTCATTGCGTAATAATATTTTGGGGTAACTCAACACTTAGTCAAAATGTATTCACTGCTCAAAAGAATGTTGTTAGAAAAATGTATGGGACTCATAGTCGCACATCTTGTAGGCGTCTGTTTAAAAGATTAGAAATTCTTAGAACAGCTTCACAGTTCATTTACTCTGTAATGAAATTTGTTCTCAGCAACATGGACCAGTCCAAAAACAACAGTGGCATTCATGATTATAATACCAGAAGAAAGAAAGACTTACACTATTCTCTACTTAACCTATCTTTGGCAGAGAAAGGGGTAAAATATTATGTTGTAAAACTTTTCGATAAACTACTAGATTAAATAAAATGTCTGACGGACAGCAGTAATAGTTTCAAAAATAAAATGAAATCACATCTCCTTGACAATTCCTTCTATACCATAGATGAGTTCCTGAACAGGAATAAATAAATTTATGGGTATAATATACGCATTTTGTGCCATTTAAGGGAATGGGGTAGATAAAAATTTTAAGCTTAGAAAAAACCTTGATTCATGTGTGCATTTCTTATGCACTTGACACGTTCCACATCATAACGGTTACCGTGAGACTGATCAGTGGAACACGTAACTAACTAACTAACTAACTAACTAACTAACTAGTCGTGTGTTGCCTGACACAACCACGGCGATGAAGTACCTGGACGTAACGTTGCACAGCGATTACGAAAGGAGGTAGAACGTCAGACCGGTAGAAGGCAAGACGAATGATCGACTTTGGTTTACTGCAAGAATTCCAGGAAACTTAGCTCGTTTGTAAAGAAGACGGCATATGTAGCATTAGCACGACCCATTCTCCAATAATGCTCGAGTGTTTGGGATCCACACCAGTTTGGGTTAAAGGAAGACGTCGAAGCTATTCAGAGGCGTTTTGCTACGTTTGTTACTGTTAGATTCGATCAACACGCCAGATTCTTCGTGAACTGAAACTGGAATTCTTTTCGCGAAAGGTTGTTGAGAAAACTTCAGACATCCGGGATTTGCAGCTGACTGCAGAACGATTCTACTGCTGATCAAGTGCAATCCAAAAGTTTCCATTCGAAGGCCATACAGTCCAGAATCGGTGTGCCAATCGGGCAAACTCACCGTGAGCACTGAAGCAGTAATCCCACTGCTGCGCAGGTAGAGAGTACCAGTTTGGTAAAACTTCTTGTCCTGCTGTGTGAAGGAGTCCGAAACTGCCTGCTGCACACACCCACGTCCGACAGGAACCGGCGACCCTTCAAGGCTTGTAGTGAAATTGCGTGCTTATGGAATACCGTCTCAGTTATGTGACTGGATTTGAGATTTCCTGTCAGAGAGGTCACGGTTCGTAGTAATTGACGGAAAGTCATCCAGTAAAACAGAAGTGATTTCAGGCGTTCCCCAAAGTAGTGTTATAGGTCCTCTGCTGATCCTTATACACTCCTGGAAATTGAAATAAGAACACCGTGAATTCATTGTCCCAGGAAGGGGAAACTTTATTGACACATTCCTGGGGTCAGATACATCACATGATCACACTGACAGAACCACAGGCACATAGACACAGGCAACAGAGCATGCACAATGTCGGCACTAGTACAGTGTATATCCACCTTTCGCAGCAATGCAGGCTGCTATTCTCCCATGGAGACGATCGTAGAGATGCTGGATGTAGTCCTGTGGAACGGCTTGCCATGCCATTTCCACCTGGCGCCTCAGTTGGACCAGCGTTCGTGCTGGACGTGCAGACCGCGTGAGACGACGCTTCATCCAGTCCCAAACATGCTCAATGGGGGACAGATCCGGAGATCTTGCTGGCCAGGGTAGTTGACTTACACCTTCTAGAGCACGTTGGGTGGCACGGGATACATGCGGACGTGCATTGTCCAGTTGGAACAGCAAGTTCCCTTGCCGGTCTAGGAATGGTAGAACGATGGGTTCGATGACGGTTTGGATGTACCGTGCACTATTCAGTGTCCCCTCGACGATCACCAGTGGTGTACGGCCAGTGTAGGAGATCGCTCCCCACACCATGATGCCGGGTGTTGGGCCTGTGTGCCTCGGTCGTATGCAGTCCTGATTGTGGCGCTCACCTGCACGGCGTCAAACACGCATACGACCATCATTGGCACCAAGGCAGAAGCGACTCTCATCGCTGAAGACGACACGTCTCCATTCGTCCCTCCATTCACGCCTGTCGCGACACCACTGGAGGCGGGCTGCACGATGTTGGGGCGTGAGCGGAAGACGGCCTAACGGTGTGCGGGACCGTAGCCCAGCTTCATGGAGACGGTTGCGAATGGTCCTCGCCGATACCCCAGGAGCAACAGTGTCCCTAATTTGCTGGGAAGTGGCGGTGCGGTCCCCTACGGCACTGCGTAGGATCCTACGGTCTTGGCGTGCATCCGTGCGCCGCTGCGGTCCGGTCCCAGGTCGACGGGCACGTGCACCTTCCGCCGACCACTGGCGACAACATCGATGTACTGTGGAGACCTCACGCCCCACGTGTTGAGCAATTCGGCGGTACGTCCACCCGGCCTCCCGCATGCCCACTATACGCCCTCGCTCAAAGTCCGTCAACTGCACATACGGTTCACGTCCACGCTGTCGCGGCATGCTACCAGTGTTAAAGACTGCGATGGAGCTCCGTATGCCACGGCAAACTGGCTGACACTGACGGCGGCGGTGCACAAATGCTGCGCAGCTAGCGCCATTCGACGGCCAACACCGCGGTTCCTGGTGTGTCCGCTGTGCCGTGCGTGTGATCATTGCTTGTACAGCCCTCTCGCAGTGTCCGGAGCAAGTATGGTGGGTCTGACACACCGGTGTCAATGTGTTCTTTTTTCCATTTCCAGGAGTGTATGTCTACACGATTTAGGAGACAATCTGAGCAGCCGTCTTAGGTTCTTTGCAGATGATGCTGTCGTTTATCGACTAATAAAGTCAACAGAATATCAAAACCAATTGCAAAACGACTTAGAAAAGATATCTGTATGGTGCGAAAATTGACAACTGATCCTAAAGAATGAAAAGAGTGAGGTCATCTACATGAGTGCTAAAAGGAATCCGTTACACTACGATTACACGATAAATCAGTCTAATCTTAAGGCCGTAAATTCAACTAAATAGCTAGGAACTACAATTACGAACAACTTAAATTGCAAAGTACACGTAGAAAATGTTGTGGGGAAACCAAACTAAAAGACTGCGTTTCATTCGCAGAGCACTTAGAAAATGTACCAGACCTACTAAAGAGACTGCCTACACCGCATTTGTCCATCCCCTCACGATGTACTGCTGCGCGGTGTGGGATCCTTACCGGATACGATTCAAGAAAGTTCAAAAGAGCCAGCACGTTTTGTATTATCGCGAAATAGGTGAGAGAGCGTCACTGAAAAGATACAGGATTTGGGGTGGACACCATTAAAATAGAGGCGTTCTTCGTTCAGGCGGAATCTTCTTACGAACTTTCAATCACCAACTTTCTCCTCCGAGTGCGAAAATATTTTGTTGACGCCTGCCTACATAGGGAGAAACGATCACCATAATAAAATAAGGGAAACCAGAACTCGCACGGAAAGATATAAGTGTTCCTTCTTCCCGCGCGCTGTTCGAGACTGGAAAAAAATAGAGAATTATTGTGAAAGTGGTTCGATGAACGCTCTGCCAGACATGCGCGATTTGCAGAGTAGATGCAGATGTAGGTGCAAATGAAGAGAAAACAAGAGAAATTAGGGTTCCTACGGAAGTATGTACGAGGGTAGTCTTCTTTTAGTCTGATAAAGAAGCTAGGAAAGTGTTTGTTTCATACACAACACACCTTACTTCTCGACTAATCGCGTTTTAGGGATATATGCTTGGTCCATCGATATTGAGCAAGCAGCAAAGGAAACAAAGAAAAATTCCGAGTAGGTATTTAAATCTATGGAGAAGAAATAAAAACTTTGAGGTTCGCCAATGACATTGTAATTCTGTCAGAGACAGCAAAGGACTTGGAAGAGCAGTTGAAAGGAATGGACAGTGTCTTGAAAGGAGGATATCAGATGTACATCAACAAAAGCAAAACTACGATAATGGAATGTAGTCGAATTAAGTCGGGTGATGCTGAGGGAATTAGATTAGGAAATGAGACACTTAAAGTATTTGCTATTTGGAGAGCAAAATAACTGATGATGGTCGAAGTAGAGAAGATATAAAATGTAGGCTGGCAATGGCAAGGAAAGCGTTTCTGAAGAAGAGAAATTTGTTAATATCGAGTATAGATTTAAGTGTAAGGAAGTCAATGGTTCAAATGGCTCTGAGCACTATGGGACTCAACTGCTGAGGTCATTAGTCCCCTAGAACTTAGAACTAGTTAAACCTAACTAACCTAAGGACATCACAGACATCCATGCCCGAGGCAGGATTCGAACCTGCGACCGCAGTGGTCTTGCGGTTCCAGACTGCAGCGCCTTTAACCGCACGGCCACTTCGGCCGGCAAGGAAGTCATTTCTGAAAGTATTTGTATGGAATGTAGCCATGTATGGAAGTGAAACATGGACGGTAAATAGTTTGGACAAGAAGAGAATAGAAGCTTTTGAAATGTGGTGCTACAGAAGAATGCAGAAGATTAGATGGGTAGATCACATAACTAATGAGGGAGTGTTGAATAGGATTGGGGAGAAGAGAAATTTGTGGCACAACTTGACTAGAAGAAGGGATCGGTTGGTAGGACATGTCCTGAGGCATCAAGGGATCACCAATTTAGCATTGGAGGGCAGTGTGGAGGGTAAAAATCGTAGAGAGAGACCAAGAGATGAATACACTAAGCAAATTCAGAAGGATGTAGGTTGCAATAAGTACTGGGAGATGAAGAAGCTTGTACAGGGTAGAGTAGCATGGAGAGCTGCGTCAAACCAGTCTCAGGACTGAAGACCACAGCAACAGCAACCATCGATCCTCCAGTATTTCCATCCTATCGAAAAAACAGGTTCTGTCAAATTCTGAAAAATACTCGTTGACTGTGCCTGTCACTTCCTCATTTGATGAAAATTTCTTCTCAGCAAGCCAAAGTTTCGAGTTGCTGTGCCGGATGCAGTTTTGGTGACTGCGAGGAATCGCGGCAACCACCTCCCACACAGCTTCTTCATAGCCATTTCTCCGTGCAGTTGAGGAGGCTCCAGTCTCAGAAATCTCACGAATTTTCATTCGGAGGTCTTGCATTCCATATCCTGGATTTTATTGTTTTCCTTTGTGGTGACGTGTATCGGATGGCTGGAGCGCGCTTCGTCTTCAGTGCTTGTCTAGTCACCTTTATATCCACTAATACAAAAGTAAATGGTCTGGTGCGGAGTCCGCGAGAACTTCTTCCAGTTCTGGTTTGATTTGTGCAGCTGTCTAACATTCCAAATGAGAATGGTTAATAACAGCACAAAACTTGGTTTTATACATTTTCAGTCATAGTCGACGCACTGATCTGTTCAGACAGTTGCCAACTGTACACTGTTGAAATTCTTTATATGATCCTTGGAATACTCAAGCTTACCAGCCATGAAGGCGCGACAGATATGTTCCATTTATCAGACTAATCAAACCACCGTCGTAGAGAGTTGTTCTTCACTCGTTCCATTTGTGAGTGGAACAGGAAAGACTAGGAGTATTGTTGTTGTTGTTGTGGTCTTCAGTCCTGAGACTGGTTTGATGCAGCTCTCCATGCTACTCTATCTTGTGCAAGCTTCTTCATCTCCCAGTACTTACTGCAACCTACGTCCTTCTGAATCTGCTTAGTGTATTGATCTCTTGGTCTCCCTCTACGATTTTTACCCTCCACGCTGCCCTCCAATGCTAAATTTGTGATCCCCTGATGCCTCGGAACATGTCCTACCAACCGGTCCCTTCTTCTTGTCAAGTTGTGTCACAAACTCCTCCCCAATTCTATTTAATACCTCCTCATTAGTTATGTGATCTACCCATCTAATCTTCAGCATTCTTCTGTAGCACCACATTTCGAAAGCTTCTATTGTCTTCTTGTCCAAACTATTTATCGTCCATGTTTCACTTCCATACATGGCTACACTCCATACAAATACTTTCAGAAACGACTTCCTGACACTTAAATCTATGCTCGATGTTAACAAATTTCTCTTCTTCAGAAACGCTTTCCTTCCCATTGCCAGTCTACATTTTATATCCTCTCTACTTCGACCATCATCAGTTATTTTGCTCCCCAAATAGCAAAACTCCTTTACTACTTTAAGTGTCTCATTTCCTAATCTAATTCCCTGAGCATCACCGGGCTTAATTCGACTACATTCCATTATCGTAGTTTTGCTTTTGTTGATGTACATCTTATATCCTCCTTTCAAGACACTGTCCATTCCGTTCAACTGCTCTTCCAAGTCCTTTGCTGTCTCTGGCAGAATTACAAGGTCATCGGCGAACCTCAACATTTTTATTTCTTCTCCATGGATTTTAATACCTACTCCGAATTTTTCTTTTGTTTCCTTTACTGCTTGCTCAATATACAAATTGAATAGCATCGGGGAGAGGCTACAACCCTGTCTCACTCCCTTCCCAAGCACTGCTTCCCTTTCATGTCCCTCGACTCTTATAACTGCCATCTGGTTTCTGTACAAATTGTAAATAGCCTTTCGCTCCCTGTATTTTACCCCTACCATCTTTATAATTTGAAAGAGAGTTTTCCAGTCAACATTGTCAAAAGCTTTCTCTTACAAATGCTAGAAACGTAGGTTTGCCTTTTCTCAATCTTTTTTCTAAGATAAGTCGTAGGGTCAGTACTGCCTCACGTGATCCAACATTTCTAAGGAATCCAAACTGATCTTCCCCAAGGTCGGCTTCTACCAGTTTTTCCATTCGTCTGTAAAGAATTCGCGTTAGTATTTTGCAGCTGTGACTTATTACACTGATAGTTCGGTAATTTTCACATCTGTCAACACCTGCTTTCTTTGGGATTGGAGTTGTTATATTCTTCTTGAAGTCTGACTGAATTTCGCCTGTCTCATACATCTAGCTCACCAGATGGTAGAGTTTTGTCAGGACTGGCTCTCCCAAGGCTGTCAGTAGTTCTAATGGAATGTTGTCTACTGCCAGGGCCTTGTTTCGACTCAGGCCTTTCAGTGCTCTGTCAAACTCTTCAAGCAGTATCTTATCTCCCATTTCGTCTTCGTCTACATCCTCTTCCATTTCTATAATATTGTCCTCAAGTACATCGCCCCTGTATAGACCCTCTATATACTCCTTCCACCTTTCTGCTTTCCATTCTTTGCTTAGAACTGGGTTTCCATCTGAGCTCTTGATATGCATACAAATGAATCTCTTTTCTCCAAAGGTCTCTTTAATTTTCCTGTACTCAGTATCTATCTTACCCCTAGTGATATGCGCCTCTACATCCTTACATTTGTCCTCTAGCCATCCCTGCTTAGCCATTTTGCACTTCCTGTCGATCTCATATTTGAGACGTTTGTATTCCTTTTTGCCTGCTTCATTTACTGCATTTTTATATTTTCTCCTTTCATCAATTAAATTCAATATTTCTTCTGTGGTATAACACTATTATTCAATCAGTCATCAAATTTATAAGGAATATTTGCATTTTAAATGTGTTGTAATATATCTGTGATATGCAAAGACTATACAGAAAGCGTGATACGTGTGATATTAGAGTGCTTTGCTAGTTTATGTTTGTAACTTACGTAAAGAAATATAGGTAACATGATTTACTCAATAATGTTTTGTTATGGGTTAATGAAGTGAAAATGTTCGTGTATGTAATTTTATATATTTGTGCAAGTTGTCATTTGCAGAAAACGGTACACACCTAGGGACATTGTGTAGGGTATGTGTAATGTACAAGATGGAGTGCTTTTGTAGTGTGTGGAAGTTACTGTGGTAAGCCTAAAAAACGGCTTAGGTTTTTGGCGCGCTACCTGCAGAGCGAGCGGGAACGAGAAGACAGTCTGTAGGCAACAATAGGACGCAGCACCTGATGACTCGCCTGGAAATTGTTGCACAGTAGCCTCGCATGACGACTGCTGATTTATTACAGCTTTGGTACAAGCTGTTGGGCTATGTCAAGGACGTTTAGATGAACTAATTACACAGCTCTACAAAATAAAAATTTTCTTTCGTTGCCAGGGAAGTTTGAACGAAAATGGGATATTGTTATGATACTCATTCCGAGTATATTTGTACTTTTTCCAAATTGGCTCTGGTTTTTGAGATATAGGTTATTTGTGGAAATGAGAGTTTCATGTGGATAATATCGACTGCAGGGTCCATATATGGTGTAATGTATTTGCTACCTGTTTTTTAATTAGTGATATTGTACTATCTTTATTAAACAATTGTGCTCAGGGAGTGCATCTGTGTGGTTGAGGATTACATCATGCAAACATCACACTGTCAGCATGTGTTCAGTCCTGTTGTGCGGTGCGTGTGTTGAAGATATTGAGGGTTGTGCAGATTTGAATTCGGCGGTACTCGACATTCATTTGTTGGCCGAGGTAATCCCCGCAACAGCCGATAGGTAGCGTTCAGTGTAAACAAGAAAAATGGCGATGGTCGAAAGTCACACACATATGCAGTGCAGCTTCAAGGAGATAGAACCTTTTCATCGTGACGTAGCAAATAAGAGGTGAGTATTCATTTCACACAAAACAATTAATGATGTTTGTTGGATGTGATTGACATGCAAATACAAGAAAGTTCTGCATAATATGTAGTATTTGTGCAATTTTGTTTTAGGAAAACATGAGTTCTTCACGCCGTCTTTGCGTGAACCATCCAGATGAGTTCTGCTACATTTGTGGTGAATACGTTCTTCAAAAGAACAGGAAGAATATCACTCCTTTTGTGAAGGAAGCGTATCTGGCATATTTCGGAATTAAACTTGGAGATCAAGACAAGGCGTGGGCACCCCATAAAGTTTGTAAATGCTGTGTGGAGTGCATACGGCAGTGGACAAAACGAAAAAGGAAAAGCTTAAACTTCGGAGTGCCTATGGTATGGCGAGAGCAGAAGAACCATACAGATGATTGCTATTTTTGCATTGTTAATGTGAAAGGTTTTAATAGGTTCAAAAAACGAAAGTGGGAATATCCCGATTTGGAGTCAGCAAGAAGACCGGTGGTGCACAGCAACGATGTTCCTGTACCAACCTTCACAACATTACCCACGCTAACATCATCAGATGACGATGTGCACGGCGAGGAATGTACAAGTAGTGGTTCGAAATACGAAGGACGTGAGACACAACCCCAGCAGTTCGACCAGAAGGAGCTCAGTGACTTGATACGAGAACTCAATCTTTCAAAGCAAGCATCAGAACTCTTAGCATCCAGGCTTAAGGAAAAGAACTGTCTTCATCCAAGTGTTAAAATAACAGCTTACCGGACGAGAGAAGAAAACCTTCTTCCACACTTCAACCAAGAAGAGGTTATAGTGTATTGCAGCAATATACCTGCACTTTTACTTGAATTGGGGCTGCCGGAATATAGACCAGAGGACTGGCGTCTCTTCATAGACAGTTCCACTAGAAGTTTAAAATGTGTTCTCCTACACAATGGCAATCGTTACGCATCTATTCCAATTGCCCACTCAACAAAACTTTGTGAAGCATATGCTAACATCAAGATGGTTCTGCAGAAAATTCAGTATATGCAGCACCAGTGGTTGATTTGTGTTGATTTGAAAATGGTGAACTTCTTGCTTGGACAACAAAGTGGATACACAAAGGACCCATGTTTTATCTGCATGTGGGATAGTAGGGCAAAGCACGAACATTGGAAGCAGAAAACATGGCCTCCAAGGGAACATGTTTGCTTCACCAACAGCCATATCATTAATGAACCTCTGGTTAGTAGGGACAAGATTGTTCTTCCACCATTACATATTAAGTTAGGACTAATGAAGCAATTCACCAAAGCTTTAGACAGAAATGGTAATTGCTTCACATACATCTGCAATACGTTCCCTGGACTCAGTAGTGAAAAACTTAAGGCAGGAATATTTTATGGTCCTCAAATTCGCAGGCTCATCAACGATACCAATTTTACAAGTGTCATGACTGTCACTGAAGCATCGGCCTGGAACAGTTTTGTCGCTGTTGTAAAATGTTTTTTGGGCAATCATAAAGCTCTCAATTACGAGGAACTGGTCAAAAACATGCTCACTAACTTTCAAAACTTAGGAGCTAACATGAGCATAAAATTGCACTTCCTTCACAGCCACTTGGATCGATTTCCTCGTAATCTAGGTGATTTTAGTGAGGAACAAGGAGAGCGGTTCCATCAAGATATGAAAGGAATAGAGGAAAGATATAAAGGAAGATGGGACAGGCATATGATGGCAGATTATTGCTGGAATCTGCAACGTGACTGTTCTGAAGAGACCTATAAAAGGAAAGCGTGCAGGAAGCGGTTCGTCATGGACGGAAAATGATATACTTATAGAGAAACTTTTCAATTATGTTTTATACGTGGACAAATGCCTATCAGGTTTTCATAGAAGCTATTTATAAAGATTATTTTCTTTTTTCATTGTAGTTTGTAGCGCTCGAGTTCAGTATTAGCAATTTTTTCTAATTTTTTGAATAAATCATGCATTATCTCAAAAACTAGAGCCAAACTGCATAAATGGTTGCTATAGTCGTCCTCAGCACCACTAACCCATCCTAAAGCCACTCAAATATCCTTGGCAAGAAAATGAGTGTTGACCAGTGTTGTTAATACTTCAAGAAACTTGTACGCCGTACCATGGGTAATGTAACCGCCATTGCTATCAGCCACACGCAACGACTACAGCCAACAGGTTACGAACTGTGTGATTAGAACTGTAGTAGCGTGAACCATAATTCAAAATTACCTTTTTTTGAATAATTATTTTGTTAAACATAAAATTTGGTTCAACCTTTTTTTTTACTTCTAATCATTCACCTATAGGTGTTGGATTATTCCGAGTAAACCTATTACAAAAACATTTGAAGTGATTTTACATTATCGACAAGCACTAATTTTCATCTTTGAATAAATGTGTGTACTGAAATTTTGATTAGGTACTGAGGCAGAAGTTATCACACAAATTTAACGATTTTAAAATTGTTACTCCCTTTCTGACAATAAGGAAAGGGAAAGTGAGCCATTAAGTTTTGAGCGAAGTACTTTCAGTTATAAATTAAATTCAGTAAAGTACAAAGAGTTGAAAAAAGAAAATTGCTTATGTGGCTGAGTAACAGTGAAGTCAGGTTGCATAAAAACACTGAATGACAATATAGTGTGACCGCACCCTACCTCTGGATTTTGAAGATCATTTCTTAAGAGAAAGGTGTAAATAAAGTGTGTTAATAAATTTAAATGTGTGTATTATGCTGTCTGAATATTTAAGTATTTAATTTTTTTGTTGGTTATACAAAATGCAAACACAGAATTCCCCCCTGGCAATTTCTTTTTGCACGTAGTGATGATCAAAAATTCATGGCATTTCTAGATCAAAACTATATATGTATTGTGGTGTCACCGCCAGACACCACACTTGCTAGGTGGTAGCCTTTAAATGGGGCGCGGTCCGCTAATATACGTCGGACCCGCGTGTCGCCACTGTCAGTGATTGCAGACCGAGCGCCGCCACACGGCAGGTCTAGTCTAGAGAGACTCCCTAGCACTCGCCCCAGTTGTACAGCCGACTTTGCTAGCGATGGTTCACTGTCTACATACGCTCTCATTTGCCGAGACGACAGTTTAACATAGCCTTCAGCTACGTCATATGCTACGGCCTACCAAGGCGCCATATTCAGTTACTATGTCTTCTGCACCGATAATATTGTGACTCATGTACCGTCAAGAGCGACGTTCATCATTAATGGATTAAAGTTAAGTATGTAATTCCGTCGGCTTTCTGAATTCTAATTCCTTGTCATGTTCCAGACCTCACGTCAGTATAGTTCTTCCCTCCTCACGCCAGCCTGCGTGATCTAAAACGCGTGCATTTCGGCCTCCTCCAGTAACACGGTGTGCGGTCAATAAACATGTATATGGGTGTGGTAGCTAAAAGGTTCCTGTGTCTCAGAACCATATCCTGAAAAGTTATATTTATTTGTGAAACCAATGTGGGGAGCAGCAGGAAAATAGGCCAAATTTACTTTTGCTTTTCTGAAACTTAATCATTTCTTTGCCTAGACACGCTGGCGACCGTTAATCCATTAGACAAACCAGTTAATGAACTTGGTGCAGTAAGATCCTACATTCAGTATTATTCCATTTCACTGCATTTCTTTCTAACAGCTAGAAGTTTTAGGAAAAGGAACTAATAGCCTGCTTACCATATACATTAGTCATACATCACGGTCAATTCCTGTAAAAGTGCTAACAGGTGTATACCATAAGCACAATTCCCCGTATAATTGTGTTATACGTGGCTTTTCCCGTATCAGGACTATTTGTTCTGTGGAGGTGTAATATTATACTGGTACAAGGTAGCCTCCACCATGCATCCTATGGTAGCTTCCGGAGTATCTGTGTAGCTGTGTCTGTAGACTAGTGTGGAGCGCTTGCATCAAACCAGTCTTCGGAATGACGACCGCCTGCCGAGTGCTATCAGCCAGCTGTGACGTCACTGGTGCCTACGGTTCTCCCGTGCACAGGTGTTCCCCGAGTCTGCACTGGGCGAGGAGAGCCGCGAGGACGCTCTGGCACGGCTGTTCCCCAGGGTGACCAAGTGCTCCTTCCGCCAGTACGGGCCTTCCGGGGACGTGCAGACGCTGGACGGGCTGTGCGTGCTGCCCATCAATGTGTTCAACGAGAAGGTGTACGTGGTGCTCTGGTTCTGGTATTGGGTGCTGGCCTGTATTGCAGCCGTCAACCTGCTCTACCGGGCCATCCTCGTAAGTAACAACATCTGTATCACGTCTCCTTCCTCGCTTCATGACCTAGGCAATATGCCTGTACTGACTTCACATTCACAGTTATTCTCGTCTTTTTCTAGGTCTTCCAGGATCTCTTCATCCTTATGGCTCATAAAGTCTTATCTTTTTTGACAATCTATGCTCATTCATTCTGTTTATATGAACTCTTCATTTTCTTCTGTAATCGTCCACTCTTCGCTCGATATTATAAAAAATTAAGTTACATATTCCATCTAATCTTCAGCATGCTTGAACCTACGTTGAAAATATAGTTTCCCCTGTTTGGTGCATACAGGGGACTTGAGTGCGATCCAAAGTCTCTCTCCCATGCATTAAAACCAGTGTTACCTTCACTTTATATATTTTCATTTTGGTGTCAGTCCTTGCTATTAAACATTCTATTTATAGTACCACTAGTTTTTCCCTGCAACATCACTTGCATATATTGAACACACCTCCTCCACCTCTCCCTCCTTCGGTCTATTCACTTCATCCTCCCATCTCTATGTCTCCTTCACCTCTCTCGCTCTCTCTCTTCAGCTGCTCCTCTCTTCTTCATCTTTTCCACGCCACTTTCTAACCATATCTTCACCCATCTCCCACTGGCCGTATCCTTTTTCTCTTTCCATCTCCATCTCCTCCTCTTCTTTTTACACCTGTCTATGCTTCCCACCTGCCCCATGCATTTCTCCTCCTCCCCTCTCTCTTTCCATTTCCTCCACCCCTTGCTGACTCCGTCCCCTCCTCTACCGATCTCAACTTGTCCCCAGCCATACTCATTCACACGTGTAGCCCTTGCAGAACAGTTCAAAAAAACGGGCTGACATTACTCCACAACTCATCTGTCATACAGGGCAGCCTACGTGTCGTTGACCAGATAACTATTTGTCATTACAGACATGCAGGCTGCCCTGCAAAGCAGGTTGAGTTGGCCGGCCAATACTGTTACCTCATAACATGCCTGTTGTGCAGGGCAGTGTGTATGCCAGAAACTGGAAAAACCCGTTTCTACCAGTATCTCTGCTCGTACATGAGCTGTGATGTTATAAAACCCACAAATGATGTTTCTGGCTGCTCAGGGCAGCTGTTTCTTTGATAAATTTGCTTGAAATCGATCCAGGGATTTGAGAGGAGATCCCAGACATACGTGCATACTTTCGGTAAGAGACAGTTGATGACAGAGTTATTGCATGTAAAACATGGTATGTATTATGCTTTATTGATTTTAGTTGACACATCCATGGTAAACTGAGAAATGGGAGCTCTGTCTGTAATTTCAGATTCTCACTAATAGGAACTTTGCCACCATGTGTGGTTGTTAACAGTGTAAGTGCCAGAAACAATGCTGCCAGTTGTAGTAACGTGTGTAGTGTTCTTGCCAGGAAAATGATTCTCTAGGGTGGTTTGTAGAAATCCAAGCATAATGTGACTAACTACGTCTCAAATAAAGATCCTTAAGTTCTCGCACACAAATTCAAAGGTGGTTGCTAATTAGATAAATGTGAATAATTATTTAAGCAAGCAAACAGTGTTACGTCCCTTACCATGTTTCACGTGAATTTACTGAAATTGTGATGGCATCATTAACATAGTTTATGTGCCACAGTAAGACTAAAATAAAATTTCTTTTATATTGTGAAGAATCATTGATGAATTTCTGAGGTTTTTGCACTTTATTGTTCGCAAAAATTGGTAACACAAACCCTACATATCATAAACTGATACAATTCGGACCTTTTAAATTTGTATTTTTGAGAGGTTTCACAGTAACGTTTCACCAACTCGCTCAAAAAGTAAACAGCAGTAAATCAATGCTAAGTCTGCAAGTATACACTGTTAAGTATCCATTGACGTAGTTTTAAGAATACAATTGTGGTTATAATTTACGATTTTAAAAATATGTCATTACTCTAGAAATATTCGAAAACAGTGACTTATCTGAATAAATAAATCACAATGAAATAGATTTATGAGATTTCTCAAAACAATTAACTTATCCCTTACCATTTTTTATAGTTGAAGTGTTCATATCTTTATTTTTATTTAAATTGATGTCTGCTCGTAGATAGCAGAAATGAGAGATTTAGTGTCCTGTTGTTATTATCATTGAACGGACTGGATATTTTTCCGTGAAATTCCATTAACCTAGTTTTATGTAGCGAAATTTCTAAGTCAGATTCTTTGGCAATTAGTTCAGATTCCTACACAGATATTTCAGTAACATATTCAGATTTTTCTATAAGGTCACTTGTCAACAGTAAAACGTTTACTGTTGTACCAAGATACAATTTTATCATTCCTTAGTGATATGACCAACGTGTATGTTAAATAGTGTGTTTGAAATGCTACGCCCTTGACCTTGATCGAAATTTTCAAAGTGATAAAGAGCAGCATTATTCTCTGTTTCTGTTCTAGCTTCATTAGAGCAGATCCAGATTTCGCTACGAACTAGCCATTATCAATTCAGTATTACGGAGTTGTTATACATGCCCTAGTGCGTCAACACCTGTTGTTCATGCTCTTCTCCAAGAATTCACAAACATCTACATGGTATTGTTGTTTTCAGCATCATGAAGGGATTGTATCAACTGAATTCGATGTGTTTCAAAACACAGACAATGAGAAAATTTTCTGTGAATGCGCTCTATGTCTTGAACGAGCACTCCGGAGCAGCCAGTGGACATTAACAACCAGTGTCTCGAAGCTGCTGGCGCCATCGAAGAATGCTCTGATCTCTACGAGGTGCAGTGCCGTGCTGCCGACGAATGTAGCACTGATCAACTGGAGCCGTGTAGCATCTGCTGGAACGGAGAACGGAGAACGACTTTTATTGGTGTGTTGTCGGCATATCGACTGGGCGCACATTGCGTGATGAACGAGCGAGCGATCGACACCTTCAACTGGCGCCATGATAAACTTTTAGTGAAGTCTAGTTAGAAAAATTTCCTTTAAGTAGTAGATACAGTCTAGTGGAGTAGCACGAACCTTCGTGAGAAATACGCTGTATGTCATCTAGTTGAGATAGGGTGCTCTGCTGGGAGTTCGCCGTCTTTATCAGACGTTTCCCATGACTGAGACGTACCCTGTGCATTCAGAGTGGATAGTGAATGGCCGCTAAATCGTTTCAAAGTGAATATCCAAAGAAACTGGTAAACTTGCCTAATACTGTGTATTGCCCTCGCGACCACTCATAGGTACTGCGACACGATGTGGCATGGACTCGACTAATGTCTGAAGTAGTGCTGGAAGGAACTGACATCATGAATCCTGCAGAGCTGTCCATAAATCCATAAGAGCATGAAGGGGGAGGAGATCTCTTCTGAACAGCACGTTGCAAAGTATCCCATATACGCTCAATAATGTTCACGTGTGAGGAGTTTGGTGGCCAGCGGAAGTGTTTAAACTCAGGAGAGTGTTCCTGGAGCCAATCTGTAGCAATTCTGTACGTGTGGGGTGACGCATTGTCCTGCAGGAATTGCTCAAATTCCTCGGAATGCACAATGGACATGAAAGGATACAGGTGATCAGGCAGGATGCTGATGTTCGTGTCACCTGTCAGAGTCGTATCTATACTTATCAAGGGTCTCATGTCACTCCAACTGCACACGCCCCACACCATTACAGAGCCTCCACCAGCTTGAACAGTCCCCTGCTGACATGCACGGTCCATGGATTCATGAGGTTGTCTCCATACCAGAACATGTCCAACCGCTCGATACAACTTGAAATGAGACTCGTCCGACCAGGCAACATGTTTCCAATCATCAACAGTCCAACTACAGCAATTTGCGGAACGGTTGCAGTTCTGTCACGTTGAACAAATCTCTTCGGTCGTCGTTGGTCCCGTTCTTGCAGTATCTTTTTCCGGCCGCAGCGATGTCGAAGATTTGATGTTTTACCGGATTCCTGATGCTACCTCGGAGATGCTGTGCCCATCGCTCGTGCGCCGACTATAACACCATGTTCAAACCCACTTAAATCTTGGTAACGTTCCATTGTAGCAGTAGTAACCGATCTGGCAACTGCGCCAGACACCTGTTGTCTTATATAGCCGTTGCCGCCGCACCGCCGCATTCTGCCTGTTTACGTATCTCTGTATGTGAATACACATGCTTATACCAGTTTCTTTGGCGCTTCAGTGTAATACAAGAACTAGAGAAATCGTCAATGGTGAGAGATGTGGAACGTGTCACAATAAACATCAGGTGGATATTAAGTGGCGTAACATCTTCAGATTCCTACAAGGCCGTGTTCCACGACGACTCATTTTGATTAATCGTTGATTTCCAATATCATTCAACTCGGCTTCAATAGTGCATCTTCTCTCCTCTACAGCTACATAGAACCAGTATTTATAGTTCAACTCAGGGATGCGCGCGGCAAACAGTCACGTATCAACCTGTATTTTATTGCAGATATAACTAGATTTCAGATACAGTACAGCCACCATCGGTGCGTTTTGTAGCGAGTCACGTAGAGCAAGCAAGATGTATACGACTTGCTACAAAATCACTGACGATGGGCTTTTTTTTTTTTTTTTTTTTTTTTTGTCATCAGTCTACTGACTGGTTTGATGCGGTCCGCCACGAACTCCTTTCCTGTGCTAACCTCTTCATCTCAGAGTAGTACTTGCAACCCACGTCCTCAATTATTTGCTTGACGTATTACAATCTCTGTCTTCCTCTACAGTTTTTGCCCTCTACAGTTCCCTCTAGTACCATGGAAGTCATTCCCTCATGTCTTAGCAGATGTCCTATCATCCTGTCCCTTCTCCTTATCAGTGTTTTCCACATATCCCTTTCCTCTCCGATTCTGCGTAGAACCTCCTCATTCCTTTCCTTATCAGTCCACCTAATTTTCAACATTCGTCTATAGCACCACATCTCAAATGCTTCGATTCTCTTCTGTTCCGGTTTTCCCACAGTCCATGTTTCAGTACCATACAATGCTGTACTCCAGACGTACATCCTCAGAAATTTCTTCCTCAAGTTAAGGCCGGTATTTGATATTAGTAGAATTCTCTTGGCCAGAAATGCCTTTTTTGCCATAGCGAGTCTGCTTTTGATGTCCTCCTTGCTCCGTCCGTCTTTGGTTATTTTACTGCCTAGGTAGCAGAATTCCTTAAATTCATTGACTTCGTGACCATCAATCCTGATGTTAAGTTTCTCGCTGTTCTCATTTCTACTACTTCTCATTACCTTCGTCTTTCTCCGATTTACTCTCAAACAATACTGTGTACTCATTAGACTGTTCATTCCGTTCAGCAGATCATTTAATTCTTCTTCACTTTCACTCAGGATAGCAATGTCATCAGCGAATCGTATCGTTGATATCCTTTCACCTCGTATTTTAATTCCACTCCCGAACCTTTCTTTTATTTCCATCATTTCTTCCTCGATGTACAGATTGAAGAGTAGGGGTGAAAGGCTACAGCCTTGTCTTACACCCTTCTTAATACGAGCACTTCGTTCTTGATCGTCCACTCTTATTATTCCCTCTTGGTTGTTGTACATATTGTATATGAACCTGTCTCTCCCTATACCTTACCCCTACTTTTTTCAGAATCTCGAATAGCTTGCACCATTTTATATTGTCGAACGCTTTTTCCAGGTTGACAAATCCTATAAACGTGTCCTGATTTTTCTTTAGCCTTGCTTCCATTATTAGCCGTAACGTCAGAATTGCCTCTCTCGTCCCTTTACTTTTCCTAAAGCCAAACTGATCGTCACCTAGCGCATTCTCAATTTTCTTTTCCATTCTGATGGGCTGTACTGTAGCTGAAATCTAGTTCGATTTGAAATAAAATACAAATTGATACGTGACTGTTTGCTGTGCTCATTCCTGATTATAATCATTTCAGTCGCAGAGGACAACGAATCCTAAAGCGGTCTAACCTGATTTACGGTTCTCCTGCATTTGAGTGAGAGTTTGGATCAGAAGTTGATACAAATCACATCTTGTTTGCGTGTCCCAAATTTGACTATCACACCTCAGAATTTTTGAAGTGAGTAATAAATATCGAGCTGATGAGGCAACCGAACATCGTTCAAAAACTGAAAACGTGGAGAATAAGCTTGGCAGGCGCCAATGCTAGGCGGCCAGACACCTCTCGGGCAAAAGCCGTTCGTATGGGAAAACTTGAGGCTACACGTGCAACCGGAAGACTCAGAAAGCGATGCGAGTACGTGACAACTGGATCCAAAGTGCACAGTACTGCCATCTATGGAGGAGCATTGTAAGGTCGGCACATCAGCTACAGGATCCTCGATCGCCGATTTGATGATGATGATGATGATGATGATGATGATGATGATGACGACGACGACGGTAATGATGATAATTAATGAATATCGGATACAACTTCCCTCGATAAGCTGATCCACTTTGTATAATGAAGACATTCGCAGTTATAGAGTGTTTGTTAATTTGTTTAAGGTTATACGGAAAATTCTGCAGTGTTTACTAACATCCAGATCTTCACTGGACTCGCATTCGGGAGGACGACGGTTCAATCCCGTATCCGGCCATCCTGATTTAGGTTTCCCGTGATTTCCCTAAATCGCTCCAGGCAAATGCCGGGATGGTTCCTTTGAAAGGGCACGGCCGACTTCCTTCCCATCCTTCCGTAATCCAATGAGACCAATGACCTCGCAGTTTGGTCTCTTCCCCCCAAACAATCCAACCCAACCCAGAGCTTCAGTTTAAGAGATAGTGTTAAGTGATAACACAAAAATATCTAATTTACTTATCTCGCTTTTTGTTAGAAATTTACTGTGCAAAATGATGCGACAACTTGAGCTTTTAATTCTACGGGGTGAAAAGTATTTAAACCGCCAGACTCAGGGAGGTTGTAGGGGACATCAAAACAAATATTTTTCCCTAATGTCATTTTTTTACTATGAGGATTATTCAAACCAGTGGAGGCCGTATTACGCTCTTCAGTTGTTAGATGTCGTATTACGATCTTCAATTGTTGGACAGCGTATTACGCTCTTCAGTTGTAGGCAACTGCTGTCCACCAGTGTAGTAGTGCATTGTCTCTGTTTACTAATGGAGCGATAGACCTGGAGTGAGTACACTGATATGGTTGGTGCGTACTACGTAGCGCACCACAACGGACGAGCTGCACAGCGGGTTTATCAACAACAATATCCTAATCGCCGTATCCCGCATCATACGACCTTTGCTGCTGTGTACCAACGTCTGCGTGAGACCGGATCATTTAGCAGATTACCTGGACAGGGACGCCGTCGCACGGTAAGAACGCTGCAATTTGAGGAAGCTGTCTTGCAGCATGTGGAGTGGGATCCTTCAATCAGCACTTGTGCAACTGCACGTAACATGGGGATGAATCAGAGGAACGTAAGAACAGTCCTTCGAGAGCAACTGTTACGTCTATTTCACTTACAGAGTGTCCACAACCTGAACCAGTTGATTATCCACCCAGAACACAGTTTTCGCAGTGGTACCTGGAACAGTGTGAAATGTATGCTACATTTCCATCCTCTGTGTTGTTTACCGATGAAGCAATGTTCGGGCGTGATGGAGTCTTCAATATGCACAATTCGGATGTTTGGAGTGAAGATAACCCACATGCCACAGTTACTAGCGCTCATCAAGTGCGGTTCTTCGTTAATGTGTGGGTCGGTGTTGTTGGAGACTGTTTAATTGGGCCGTATCTGCTACTTACGCCATTAAATGGCAGGCACTGTTAAAATTGTCTCGCCAGTGCGTTGCCAGAATTGCTGGAAGACGTCCCACTGCCTACAAGGCAAGCATGCGGTTCCAACTTGACGAGGCGCCAGAGAAATCTTCCTCTAGCGGTTTAAATACTCCTCATACGAAAAAATGACATAAGCGAAAAATGTTTGTTTCGATGTTCCCTACAACCTCCCAGAGTTTGTCAGTTTAAATACTTTTCACCCTGTATAAATACGACTTTATGTGTTTTCTTTGTACAATTAAGTGTGCAGTGTGAACTTGTTTTTTACGTGGTTGAATAGAGCACATACTCTAGAGGCAAAATCGAAACAAAAAAACCAACTGGATTTTTTTCTTTAATACCATCAGGTATGGATGTTCTAGAGTAAGGAAGAACATAATTTTATTGTCTGTTGAGCAGGTGGTGTCCCCATCAGTTCGCGAGTGGCGCCTCAGAGCTGGCTTCTTGTGCAACACAGACGACGCCAAGTACTTCGCCAGACGATCGTCGTTCAGCCAGTTCATGCTGGCCGTGACCCTGGGCAGGCAGCTAGGAGGCCGCGAGGAGTTCAGAGACCTGCTGGCGGAGGTGGTCAGGGACATGAAGCAGCAAGTGGAGGAGGCGGTGAAGGCCAAGATGGGAGGCGCACGATACAGCGTGGGGCTCCCCGTCCGAGGATCCTACCGAGTCAACTGCAACGGCACCAAGAAAGCCCACCACGCTGACCAGACTTCCACTGGTGGTTCTGAGCCCCCGGCTACTTGCGAAAAGCAACTGTACAGTAAAGAGCCTTCTCCTGTTGGGACTTCAGACAGGCTGTTATCCAGTCACACCCGCGAATTCCCTATTCAGTCAGCCTACAAAGTCAGTTGCGACAGTGGCAAGCCAGCTGACCATGTGGGACAGTCCTCCAGTGGCGGTTCTGAGCCCCCCGCTACTGCCAAGAAGAAGCTGTCCGGTAAAGAACCTGCTCCTGGTGGGACTTTAGAGCCACCGAACGACAGGCGTTTCTGCACTTACGCCGTGGAATACCCTGTTCGATCGGCCTACCTGGTCAGCTGTGACAGTACCAAACCAGCTGACCACACAGGTCAATCAGTCGGTGGAAGTTCCGACCCCCCAGCCGACGGCTCGCAGCAGCAACAAGGTGCCGACCCTGGTCCTGTTGGCAAGTGCTCGAGCATGGCTTCTAACCATTCCAGTAACAAGTTGTCTACCAGTCGCAGTCTGGCACAATGTTCTGCAAGTGGAGCTAGGTCGACCAGTACGGAATGGCCCTTGCCAGGGGGGCGCATGTTCCCAGATGATCCAAAGCGGCGCCAGACTTGGGACGTGCCTCGTGACAATGACAATGATGGCGCCCTCTGCCCCAGTTCGGATCTCTCACGAATGGTAAGTCTACGTTCAGACACCTATTTTTCATTTTCGTCTGGGACAATGGAGTACCTTGATATGTCATATTATCAGACTAACATTTCCCATTTATTTTCATGGAAACTGTAGCAGATAAAGAAAGCTCAATGACACAATTACATAGAACGGTATATCAGGTAAATACTGTAATTTTTCCACATTATTTATGCACTTTTGCCCACGATGAACAAGAGGCTGCATATCGCGCTCTTAGCAACCTGAACCTGCTGAGGCTAGCCACCATCTTACAGGTTTGCTTCTAAGTGGAAATGTTGGCCACATGGTCTCTCTTTCTTAGGCTCAGTGGTATGGAAATCTGAAATTGCTAAATCAGGACTCTATGGCTGATGTCGTAGGACAGTATAGCCAGATTTAACAATGCGTTCCACGGTAGCAAAACTATTGTGGGGCCTGGCAAGCGGAAATTTGTCTTCTTTTCTAGGTCGACTGTAGAAATTCGGGATTCCCGCCTAGTCAGTGTCGTCTTGAAGCGTTCTGAACTCATAGCTGCTTTATGCTCCTGGATATTCAAAAGTACCTTACGCAAACTATCCCAGAAGGCTGCGCACATCTGTTCATCTGCTGATGGCTGAGTCTTGAACTACCTGTTTGTTGAAATATTTGAATGCTGTCATTCCACAGATTGTCTTTTGGATTCCGTGTGACCCATCTCACATACATATAGCGGGTAACGTATGCAGAACTGAATGTCGTTTGTATTGGCTGCTAGACAATATGTTGCGCAACCTTCAATTCCTTGATCTAAATATGCCGATCATCAGAGATGAGTTGATTGAGACGCTATTCATGAAGAGAGATTGTAGCTGAGCAAGGTCGACTTGGGTAGAAAGTCCCTCGATCGTAATCCACCGATCATCAGAGATGACTTGATCGAGATGCTGTTCATGAAGAGGGATGAGAACTGATCTGTCTCAGGTATTCAATGTCAACATAAAAAATGGGGAATATTAATTTTTGGAATGATCCTCATAGATCGAATCAGTGTTTTCGAGAGTCCTCTCATGGCTGACGAGTGAATGCTAGAACTGAAATTTACTGTCCAGATGATCACATATTGTTCAAGCAAGTTGACCTAATTTAACAAAAGTATTTCAGTATGTGGACCATACTAGGAAGCGTTACTTGTTGGAATGACCCTCATACATCCATAGTCTTGGTTACAACCAATATTTTCGAGAGATTTCCTTTGTCTATCAGGCAAATGCTAGAACTGAAACTTATCTTCCAAAATTTCACGATCGTGCATTTGTGAGTGTAATGATCACATCTTGTCCAAATAAACTGAGTTCACAAATGTACTGCTTCTACGGTCGCAGGTTCGAATCCTGCCTCGGGCATGGATGTGTGTGACGTCCTTAGGTTAGATAGGTTTAGGTAGTTCTACGTCTAGGGGACTGATGACCTCAGATGATAAGCCCCATAGTGCTTAGAGCCATTTGAACCATTTTTTCACAAATGTATTTAATTGTATTGCCTTTGCTGTCCTTTCACTTTATCATAGCATAGTGGAATTTGCGAAAAAGGGCACACAGGAAACATAAAGCTGTCTGCAGCGTCATTTAGCAGGGAAGAGGCCTGAATCTGACTGAAGTGCTGTAAAATGGTGATAGTGCCACGCGCTTCTGTCCATTGCTTTTGTTGTAATTATCCGTGATGGTGGCATCATATTACAGACTGAAAGAGGGAAAAACAGCACAAATTATGTGAATAGCATAGGTGCTCTTATAGGGATCAACAGAAGTGACAAATAAATATGTATACAAAACAGAATACATTAGTTATGCCAAATGTTAAGCTACTTTAACGACATTAGTTACATTATGAGTTGCTGAGATGATGTTCTATGGGCTTCCCTAGATTGGGCAGGAATACATGCGCTGGTTGTCTAGACCTCACGACAATTGCACACGTTGGAATATTATGGGTATCCCCATATTAGAAGATTTGCTTTGGATGTTGTTTTCTCGTCTGCAGTCTGCTGACGTACTGCCAGAGTCCCTATTCTCGAGATGTCCTGGGACTACTTTTTGTGATGTTTCCATACAGAGGTAGTCTTATGATGTTGACAACATCTCGGTTTTAGGCTGAGTTTGATATTTGTAGCCCTTGGTTGCCGTGAAGGAGATATTTCTTGATTTCAGTCGTTGCTTAGGTGAGTGAATGCTATACGGTGATCGTTATCCGTTCATTCTCTCTTCGTTGGCAGTTGCGTCCTTTAGAAGTCTCAGTAAATTCATTACAGCCAACTGATAGATCTTTCCTGTGCCAGTAGGTTTCGAACAGCCAATGATGAGTTTCGTACAGAATCTAAACCCGTTACCCTCTCTTCGTCCAAATATTAGTATTGAAAATTATGATGTTTCTAGAAAATCTCGCTTCCTTGACAGTGAACTGGCATGACTCAATGTTACCCAACTGCTTAAAGATCTGAAGCAAAGATCTCGACGGTTGGAACTTCAATTTCAATTTGAATGTGAATGTTGTAAGTAATTATGTTAACTTATCCTCTTTGATGATGTCTATTATACAGTATTCTAAGTCTCGGTACAGTGCCTTGCACAATGTATTATTCATGCCTTGCGCAAAAGGGTGTAGGACTCATTTTATAAGATATATTATTTTCAATGTAAATTCGCACTAGTTTTCTTTCACAATACCAAATGATATAATTCAAGCAAATGTTCACAGAAAGAACACAACACTTGCAATTCTCAGTACTTACCCTAAAATTCCTCTGAAGATAGACTGACGGTTTCCAGATAACAGTGTCAACATCAATGACTTCTAGCGTATTCATATCAGACAACAAATTTATTTTTTAAATAAATTCAGTATTCATGTTTAAATTATGTCCTTTATTTAAGTACACATAACCATTTTATTTATGACATTCAGCCTACAATAAATGTGAAATTGCAAACTGAGCTTTACTGGGTTGAATCGCGAATTTATGGAACTTACTGAGGTGTTCATTAAATGAAGGAAATGAGCGATTGAGCATTTCCATTAGAAGTGCTACATCAACTTTCTCAGATAGGTCAGATATGTAGCACACAGGAAAGGTTCTTTCACTCGTGGAATAGTAAACAGCCACTGCTGCTGTTCTTTGGCACACCAGTTTGGACATTCAGAGGAATCCTACTGAGTGCTCCTATCAAAGTACTGCACCACGATGAGACGTTGCTCATCATACAGCTGCTTGGTATCTGTCAGCCCACTCCCTAGGTTCTGAAGCGGCATGGACAGTCGTTTAACAGTCGAAATTGAAAATTTGTGGTAAATTCCTATGGGACAAAACTGCTGAGGTCATCGGTCCATAGGCTTGCACACTACTTAATGTAACTTAAGTAACTTACGCTAAGGAAAACACACCCACCCACGCCAGAGGGAAGACTCGAACCTCCGAGAGGGGTAGCCGCTCGAACCGTGACAAGGCGCCTCAAACCACGCGGCTACCCAAACATAGTAAGACTGTCAATGACATATCTCGTAAGAATGCCCATGTTTTCCTCTGGATTTCCGTCAGACCTGTCTTATGCTATTAATGAGGCCAGAAATATAAGTCAGCAATAGAACTGCATATGTACTGATGGCTGCAAAATGTTGTTGTTGTTGTTGTTGTTGTTGTCCTCAGTCCTGAGACTGGTTTGATGCAGCTCTCCACGCTACTCTATCCTGTGCAAGCTTCTTCATCTCCCAGTACTTCGCGCAACCTACATCCTTCTGAATCTGCTTAGTGTATTCATCTCTTGGTCTCCCTCTACGATTTTTACCCTCCACGCTCCCCTCCAATGCTAAATTTGTGATCCCTTGATGCCTCAGAACATGTCCTACCAACCGGTGACTTCTTCTTGTCAAGTTGTACCACAAACTCCTCTCCTCCCCAATTCTATTCAATACCACCTCATTAGTTATGTGATCTACCCATCTAATCTTCAGCATTCTTCTGTAACACCACATTTCGAAAGCTTCTATTCTCTTCTTGTCCAAACTATTTATCGTCCATGTTTCACTTCCATACATGGCTACACTCCATACAAATACTTTCAGAAACGACTTCCTGACACTTAAATCTATACTCGATGTTAACAAATTTCTCTTCTTCAGAAAAGGTTTCCTTGCCATGCCAGTCTACATTTTATATCCTCTCTACTTCGACAATCATCAGTTATTTTGCTCCCCAAATAGCAAAACTCCTTTACTACTTTCCTAATCTAATTCCCCCAGCATCACCCGACTTCATTCGACTACATTCCATTATCCTCGTTTTGCTTTTGTTGATGTTCATCTTAGATCCTCCTTTCAAGACACTGTCCATTCCTTTCAACTGCTCTTCCAAGTCCCTTGCTGTCTCTGACAGAATTACAATGTCATCGGCGAACCTCAACGTTTTTATTTCTTCTCCATGGACTTTAATACCTACTCCGAATTTTTCTTTTGTTTCCGTTACTGCTTGCTCAATATACAGATTGAATAACATCGGGGACAGGCTACAACCCTGTCTCACTCCCTTCCCAACCGCTGCTTCCCTTTCATGCCCCTCGACTCTTATAACTGCCATCTGGTTTCTGTACAAATTGTAAATAGCCTATCGCTCCCTGTATTTTACCCCTGCCACCTTTAGAATTTGAAAGAGAGTATTCCAGTCAACATTGTCAAAAGCTTTCTCTAAGTCCACAAATGATAGAAATGTAGGTTTGCCTTTCCTTTATCTATTTTCTAAGATAAGTGGCTACAAAATAGACTTTTCCAAATAGTTTACAAAAAAGGAAGTTCTTGTGGTACATGATTTCGTGATGCATTCCAGAATGAATGTTAATTTTGCAACAGAGAGTGTGCTGATTTGAAAATTTGTGAGAGATCAAAACTGTATGCCGGACGAGGACCCAAAACTGGGATGTCTGCATTTCGTGGGCAAATGCTCTCCCGGCTGATCTGTGAAAGCACGGCTCGCGACGCGACCTCACAAATTTACCTTCACCTGCACCTTTCCTCGTGTGAGGGCGGGTCATATGTCATGTTTGGATAGGTTGGTCGGTAGAGCACTTGCCCACGAAACGCAAAAGTCCCAGACTCGAATTCAAATCCAGAACACAGTGCTGATCTCCCAGGAAGCATATGATGCATGTTGCATATCAGCTGTCTTTGTTAAAGGACGCCTAAATACTTGTGTTGTTAATTTTCCATCTCTACAGTTCACTAGTTTATTATTCTAACTATAATCTATGACAGATCTCTAGCATGCTGAAGGTGAAGTAGAACCGCAACTTTTCCTTTATTCAAATAAATGGTTGGAATTCCATGCATTAAGAAATAGCTTTCATTTATTGGCGGTGACTATTTGCGGACATTGTGCCCATTCCCAAACCAACTACCTTTGTAAGTAATGGAAATACAGTCAAGTATGCAGTTACAGCACACAAAAGAAATGCAATACACATGACTCTGACTTGCCTATTGTATGTTACACTATCTGCACTGTCATTTGGGTGTCTACTGTGGCTGTTACAAACATCCACTTCACTGTATGTCAATTACTTATTAAGACGGATGAGTTGAGAATGGACACAAGGTCCGACACTAATCACGACCAATAAATATATCATTCCTCCTAATGCAACTTACGACAGAATTTCATTTATATCAATTTATCTTTTAATAAGTTATAGATACCAGGTGGAACCGGCCGAAGTGGCCGTGCGGTTAAAGGCGCTGCAGTCTGGAACCGCAAGACCGCTACGGTCGCAGGTTCGAATCCTGCCTCGGGCATGGATGTTTGTGATGTCCTTAGGTTAGTTAGGTTTAACTAGTTCTAAGTTCTAGGGGACTAATGACCTCAGCAGTTGAGTCCCATAGTGCTCAGCGCCATTTGAACCATTTTTTTGATACCAGGTGGTTGTAATTAAACTACAGCTACCCACAGACGTCCAGTGTGGGTAGCGAAACTTGGTAGATGTGGATGTAGACGCCCTACAACACAGTGTTGTGCGGAGTCGATCTACGCTGGTAAAAATGTTAGTTCCAATTTTGGCCACCAGGTGCAAATCTAGCGCTGTGAGTTAATGAAAGACGTATAGAAATGATTCCATATCTAATGGATTACGATCGGAACGTGGACAGAAAATGCCAAACAAGGGAGAAAGGCAAAATGTTGATTTTATTATTAACCGCAGCTTACACAATTTGTTCAGTATGGACACCGGAGGCGTCGACGAAGCGCTGAATCCGTAAAATGACGTGATCAACAGTTGCTCGCGGTAGTTGAAATGACAGCGTGGACGCCATACCGTCATACAAACAGTGTACAGCGCCAGATGAGCACCTACTGGCCACAATGAGAACTAATGTTATTTCCTACGTAATCAGTTCCGCATTAACGCATTAGCAAATGTACGAAGTTTCGCTGTCGTGCGATAATTACAGCCAACACTGGAATCCCGTCAGTAGCTGCAGTTTATTTATAACCATCTGGTATGTCTTGATGTATTGCGTTATTACATGTCATCCAAAGGAAGGTCCAACGGGTTAAAAATAAATCTGAATACTTAGAAATTATTTATGTGTGTATCTTCAGCATAACTCCGGAATGCCCAGACAATTTCAACCAATTTTGGTACATAAACTACCAGAAATGGAACGTGTTACACCATGAAGTAGTACACTGATTTTTATCGAATTATAGCGTAGGTTTTGCATGTAGTGCGGTTCGGGCTGGAGGTTGTGCGGATGTCCGACCCAGTTCAACAATTAATTTACTCAGCATAAAATTCCTCTTGATAAGTGAACAAAAATTCAGTAAGAGTAAATAAATCTTCATCTGCAGCCCCATATAGCAAGCAAGAGGATACAAATGAAACCTTCAGTGTAATAAACAGAATTAAAATGAAAAATTTGCCCCAGCACACAGAATCAGGCAACAATAGTAAGAATTACAATGTTACGTCTCGACCACACACAGGAAATACACTAAACATTTCTGCAATTCACGATGAGATACTGCAACAACTCTCAGACTTATTTAAAATCATCTAGACGGCAAGTAAATGGGTACTCATCTTCTACTACTGCCGTCACCAACTAACTACGATGAGAAGCTACCTGAAACGCCCTACAAAAATATCTACACAGATATTCAGCGGGTCTCTCCTACGAGCTGTCAGACGCATTTTCACTAGCGTTCCAGTAGACGTTTGCAATTTCGTTTTTGCAACATGTAGCTGCAGTCAGCACAAACAAATAGTGCTCACAACGTGTCTAATGTGACACCCGTTGTCGATGGAAAGCGTTGGTTTGTTGGAGTTTCTAACAACCCTACCACAACAAAGGTCAAAATTTAATAATGATTGTGGTGTTGCTCACGCTGCTAAATACTGCATTTTCGGGCAACAACAAAGTTATTACACTCCTGGAAATTGAAATAAGAACACCGTGAATTCATTGTCCCAGGAAGGGGAAACTTTATTGACACATTCCTGGGGTCAGATACATCACATGATCACACTGACAGAACCACAGGCACATAGACACAGGCAACAGAGCATGCACAATGTCGGCACTAGTACAGTGTATATCCACCTTTCGCAGCAATGCAGGCTGCTATTCTCCCATGGAGACGATCGTAGAGATGCTGGATGTAGTCCTGTGGAACGGCTTGCCATGCCATTTCCACCGGGCGCCTCAGTTGGACCAGCGTTCGTGCTGGATGTGCAGACCGCGTGAGACGACGCTTCATCCAGTCCCAAACATGCCCAATGGGGGACAGATCCGGAGATCTTGCTGGCCAGGGTAGCTGACTTACACCTTCTAGAGCACGTTGGGTGGCACGGGATACATGCGGACGTGCATTGTCCTGTTGGAACAGCAAGTTCCCTTGCCGGTCTAGGAATGGTAGAACGATGGGTTCGATGACGGTTTGGATGTACCGTGCACTATTCAGTGTCCCCTCGACGATCACCAGTGGTGTACGGCCAGTGTAGGAGATCGCTCCCCACACCATGATGCCGGGTGTTGGCCCTGTGTGCCTCGGTCGTATGCAGTCCTGATTGTGGCGCTCACCTGCACGGCGCCAAACACGCATACGACCATCATTGGCACCAAGGCAGAAGCGACTCTCATCGCTGAAGACGACACGTCTCCATTCGTCCCTCCATTCACGCCTGTCGCGACACCACTGGAGGCGGGCTGCACGATGTTGGGGCGTGAGCGGAAGACGGCCTAACGGTGTGCGGGACCGTAGCCCAGCTTCATGGAGACGGTTGCGAATGGTCCTCGCCGATACCCCAGGAGCAACAGTGTCCCTAATTTGCTGGGAAGTGGCGGTGCGGTCCCCTACGGCACTGCGTAGGATCCTACGGTCTTGGCGTGCATCCGTGCGTCGCTGCGGTCCGGTCCCAGGTCGACGGGCACGTGCACCTTCCGCCGACCACTGGCGACAACATCGATGTACTGTGGAGACCTCACGCCCCACGTGTTGAGCAATTCGGCGGTACGTCGACCCGGCCTCCCGCATGCCCACTATACGCCCTCGCTCAAAGTCCGTCAACTGCACATACGGTTCACGTCCACGCTGTCGCGGCATGCTACCAGTGTTAAAGACTGCGATGGAGCTGCGTATGCCACGGGAAACTGGCTGACACTGACGGCGGCGGTGCACAAATGCTGCGCAGCTAGCGCCATTCGACGGCCAACACCGCGGTTCCTGGTGTGTCCGCTGTGCCGTGCGTGTGATCATAGACCCACCGTACTTGCTCCGGACACTGCGAGAGGGCTGTACAAGCAGACACACCGGTGTCAATGTGTTCTTTTTTCCATTTCCAGGAGTGTATGTGGCAGGTGTCATTAGAGCAAAGTTAATAAAGTCATTTCATGTAATAATGAATAAACTAGGCACTCATCTCTTCGTGTTTCCCACACTGGTCTCGTTGTAAAATCATGGCTATCGTCGAAAATCTAGGTGGTGATGATTCCAAGCTCGGATGCAAAGAGACCTAGGTTTTATCCCGCTATATTCACAAGCTTTGTAGATGCGCTTCACAAACCACTCTTGAAGATTAAACCTTTCAAAGGTAGCACAATAGTGATGCAAAAAAAAAAAAAAAAAAAATTATCAGCACTCCGAATTTAAGTTACACTTCTTTTTTATTCACTTCACAATACAAAACATACTTGAAAACATCTTCCTCACTGTTGAAGTTCACATTTTATGAACTGGCTACAATATGTGTCTTTCCAACATGACGTCCAACACTTGAGTTTCTCAAGGTCCGACTCTAACTCACTATCACTTATGCGCCCAAAAATCAGAGTTACAAGTACGACAAAGATCATAGTGGCAAAGGAAAGAATACACATAAGAATAATATCATTGCAATATAAATATATCGATGTATCAAAGTACCTCTACATTAATCAAATAAAATCTGAATGTTGTCTCAGAAATATGTCAACTACTTTACGGAAATACAGTAGAATATTGCTGGTATCGAGAGGTTCAGGGAGCTGCCGTAATGGTTACGTAGTTCAAGTACCATTACAAGTTACAAGCAAAATGATGTTTAAAGAGGAATTTTACGTGCCCATTCGATATAGCGGTCCCAGATTAGTCTAGTGCGTTTTTTAGATTGGTATTTGCTATCACAGACAGACAGTACAACACGAAGAATGACCAGTATTCCAGCAGTTGACAGCAGTGTCTAGCATGCAGCGCTACTCAGTCGCTGCTGCAATACTGTTTATTCCTCGTGTCTTACAGTCCCCGTTTCTGGTACCACGAGCAGGGGAATTTGAATGCCCGCCAGACGTCATGGACGTCAAAGACCCCTGGAGGTGTCTGCACCATCACGTCGTAAGCTGGGGCGGCGCGCACCTCCGGGCCCGCTTTTAGTGTGAGGGCGCCACAGTGGAACACGTGGTCCCAGCGGCCAATAGCGGCGCCCCCGATAGAGTACTTTAGCGCCTGCCTGTCGCTCTGCTTGCTCTCCCCTCTCCTCTACCTCCTGTACACGGCGGATATGCCCCAACCCCCCCCCCCCCCTCCAGTACACCTCTTGCAATATGCTGATGACACCGCATTCCTCGCCCTCGCTCCTACCCTCCAACGGTCCCAACGCCTTCTCCAGAATCACCTTGACCTTTTTGCTGCATGGTGTAACCAGTGGCTCCTGAAACTCAATCCTTCCAAGCCCCAGGCGATCATCGTAGGTCGTACCACTCGCTCCTTCCGGCTCCTGGATTCCTCCCTTACTGTCTGCGCACGTCCTGTCCGCCTCACCCCCACCCTCACCTACCTTGGCCTCACCATTGACCGTCACCTCACCTGGATCCCTCCGCTCCCTCCAATCCAAAGCCCACAACCGCCTCCGACTCCTCAAACTCCTCTCTGGCCGGATGTGGGGGTTGCACCCCTCTACCATCCTCTACACCTACAAATCCTTAATCCGTCCCATCCTCTGTTATGCCAGTCCTGCCTGGATATCTGCCCCCCCCCCCCCCCAAATTCTATCAGTCCCTCCAGATCCTTGAGCGTCGTGCACTCCGCCTCTCCTTCCGTATACGCCTCCCGTCCCCCACGCGGATCCTCTATGATCTCATTCCTTTCCCCCATCTGCTCCTATTCCTCGAACATATCCGCATCCTCTACACCTCCCGCCGTCTTGAACCCCCTCACCCCCTGGTTGCTCCTCTCCTCTCCCATCCCCGCCCCCTGCCACGTCATCACCGTTGTGCCCTCCTACCCTCCATCTCTACACCCTCCATCTCCTTTCCCAAGGTGGTTTCCATCAACTCCCCCTCCCGGACGATGCCCTCTCTCCCTCCATTTATCCCTCCTATCAACTCTGATCCTCACTCCCCCTCCTTTCCTCTGTCCTTTCCCTGGGCTCCCTCTTCCCCCTTCCATCCTGTTTTCTCCCCACTAAACTTCTCCCTACCTCCCCCCCCCAAGTCCTTCCGTATTCCCCTCCTCTGCCTACCCCACTCCCTGTCGCGTCTGCCCCCCACCCCTCTTATGGGTCCTCATCCTCCATCGGCTCCTTTCCCGGTTCCCCCCTTCGCTTTTACTCTCCTTTCCCCCCTTTTTTGTTTTCCCATCTTCTGTCCCGTCTCCCCCCACCTGCTCTCGACTGTGGTCTGTCACATTTGCCAACTTTTTAGTGCAGTGTTCCAGTGACTATTCAGTGTTGTTTGTCTTTCTCATGTTGCGAACAGAAACCATGCTGTCGCTCGGTGTGAATTTTATGTCTTTTGCGAACAGAATCCAGACTGTCGCCGTGTTTTTTAATTGTCTGTCTATTGTTTTACCTGTCTGCTTCGTATGTATTTTATTAGCTTCATCATCCCTCTGTTCTTTGTTTTAAGTTCCACGATTTCTTTTCGCCATGTTACTCTTTAACTCTCCGATTTTATCGCCTGTTTTTATTATTTATTCTCTGCATCTTTCTCACAACGTCTGTAGGCTGAAGAGCGGCATACTAAGCTGCTGCCAGCCCGCCCCCCTTCGGGGGGAATTGAAATTCAATAAAGAAAAAAAAAAAACTCTGCTTGCCAGTCTAATGTCGCGTCCGTCTCAGGACATATCGCCTCGCATTAGACAGCGTATTGACTTTCGTGTTTTCTTTACGAGTAGGCGTGGTTGTCTTGTTTGGTTTTCGTAACTCGGTTGTCTGCTCTTGTTGTGTTGTAACGTCCTCCGTTGGTCGTGTCCGTCCTACCCCGTTGTGTTGTTGTCTGCGGGCCGCTCCGCGGGCCCCGCCGCATTTCCGTCACTACAACCCCGCGACTGTTTTGGTCGCCGTCACAACACCGTTTATACATGTCGATAAAACAAATATCGCTCTAGACTAATCCGTGACCGCTCTACCGAATGAGAACGTGAAATTTCACTTTAAAAATAATTTTGTTTGTAAAGGGAAACCAACCGTTGCTTTCCGTCGACAACGGGCGCCGGATGAAAGTCGCGACCAACAGTAGTTGTTTGGTCTGATTGGAGCTACACAACGTACAAACGAAAACGCAAATGTCTGCCGAAACAGCAAGGGAAACGCGCCTGATGACTTTTGGGAGAGAAATCCCGTAACTCAATAAACGCCTGTACAAAAATCGCCCAACTAATCACTAGCACAGAGCAGTTCATAACAAAGTGACTTTTTTTGGACAAAAGGCATCAAGTAACACAAAGAAAATATCTTTCGCTTATCTGTATAATGCAAATAGTTCACTCATACGCCGTGCGATGTAGCAAAATCAAAATGGCAGTCACTTCCAGAGAACACACTGGCACGTGCAGCATGCTATCAGACAACAATGACACTTGTCACATGATAAGTTTTCGAGAACAGCCACAAGTCGCACTTTGTACCTTTAACTGGCCGGTTTCGCTCTTCAAATGAACAAGAGCATCATCAGAATATATAGTTGACAGCTCTAAAGATTAATCTGGCTGTCTTACAGTACTTAAGCTTGCGTTTAAAGTACATTTAAAGTACAGTGGTAATGGTGACATTGACACTGACAGTGCTAAAGATGAGACTGATTCTTTGGTGGTGTCAGTGTCATCATTACCACTGTACTTTAAACGTACTTTAAACGCAAGCTTAGGTACTGTAATACAGCCAGAGTAGTCTTTGGGGCTGTCAACTAACTTTAAAGGCAATCTTTAATGCTGTCAGCCAAAATTGTTGGATGTAGGGTCCGCCAGTTATGCAAAACACTGTTTTTTCAAAGTTCCCAATCATGTTACAGCATCTCTGTGCCATCATCAGTCTGTTTCTGTTTTATTTAATCTGTAATGTGAACATTTTACTAAATGATTACAAAATTACGGAAATATATACAGGGTGTTTCAAAAATGACCGGTATATTTGAAACGGCAATAAAAACTAAACGAGCAGCGATAGAAATACACCGTTTGTTGCAATATGCTTGGGACAACAGTACATTTTCAGGCGGACAAACTTTCGAAATTATAGTAGTTACAATTTTCAACAACAGATGGCGCTGCAAGTGTTGTGAAAGATATAGAAGACAACGCAGTCTGTGGGTGCGCCATTCCGTACGTCGTCTTTCTGCTGTAAGCGTGTGCTGTTCACAACGTGCAAGTGTGCTGTGGACAACATGGTTTATTCCTGAGAACAGAGGATTTTTCTGGTGTTTGAATTCCACCGCCTAGAACACAGTGTTGTTGCAACAAGACGAAGTTTTCAACGGAGGTTTAATGTAACCAAAGGACCGAAAAGCGATACAATAAAGGATCTGTTTGAAAAATTTCAACGGACTGGGAACGTGACGGATGAACGTGCTGGAAAGGTAGGGCGACCGCGTACGGCAACCACAGAGGGCAATGCGCAGATAGTGCAGCAGGTGATCCAACAGCGGCCTCGGGTTTCCGTTCGCCGTGTTGCAGCTGCGGTCCAAATGACGCCAACGTCCACGTATCGTCTCATGCGCCAGAGTTTACACCTCTATCCATACAAAATTCAAATGTGGCAACCCCTCAGCGCCGCTACCATTGCTGCACGAGAGACATTCGCTAACGATATAGTGCACAGGATTGATGACGGCGATATGAATGTGGGCAGCATTTGGTTTACTGACGAAACTTATTTTTACCTGGACGGCTTCGTCAATAAACAGAACTGGCGCATATGGGGAACCGAAAAGCCCCATGTTGCAGTCCCATCGTCCCTGCAAAAAAAATGGTTCAAATGGCTCTGAGCACTATGGGACTCAACTGCTGAGGTCATAAGTCCCCTAGAACTTAGAACTACTTAAACCTAACTAACCTAAGGACAACACACACATCCATGCCCGAGGCAGGATTCGAACCTGCGACCGTAGCGGTCGCGCGGTTCCAGACTGTAGCGCCAGAACCGCTCGGCCACCAGCGGCCGGCGTCCCTGCATCCTCAAAAAGTACTGGTCTGGGCCGCCATTTCTTCCAAAGGAATCATTGGCCCATTTTTGAGATCCGAAACGATTACTGCATCACGCTATCTGGACATTCTTCGTGAATTTGTGGCGGTACAAACTGCCTTAGACGACACTGCGAACACCTCGTGGTTTATGCAAGATGGTGCCCGGCCACATCGCACGGCCGACGTCTTTAATTTCCTGAATGAATATTTCGATGATCGTGTGATTGCTTTGGGCTATCCGAAACATACAGGAGGCGGCGTGGATTGGCCTCCCTATTCGCCAGACATGAACCCCTGTGACTTCTTTCTGTGGGGACACTTGAAAGACCAGGTGTACCGCCAGAATCCAGAAACAATTGAACAGCTGAAGCAGTACATCTCATCTGCATGTGAAGCCATTCCGCCAGACACGTTGTCAAAGGTTTCGGGTAATTTCATTCAGAGACTACGCCATATTATTGCTACGCATGATGGATATGTGGAAAATATCGTACTATAGAGTTTCCCAGACCGCAGCACCATCTGTTGTTGAAAATTGTAACCACTGTAATTTCGAAAGGTTGTCTGCCTGAAAATGTACTGTTGTCCCAAGCATATTGCAACAACCGGTGTATTTCTATCGCTGCTCGTTTAGTTTTTATTGCCGTTTCAAATATACCGGTCATTTTTGAAACACCCTGTACTTCAAACAACTATTTGCGTCTGTTACTTAATACCTTTACATTCGGCTTGCATGATTTTGCAGGACCACTTGCGCATTATTTCGTACTGGTAGCTTGTCATCTGCAACCAAACGATGCTGATGGCAAATTTTGTTAGGAGTTAACAAAAATGGTTCAAATGGCTCTTAGCACTATGGGACTCAACTGCTGTGGTTATCAGTCCCCTAGAACTTAGAACTACTTAAACCTAACTAACCTAAGGACATCACACACATCCATGCCCGAGGCAGGATTCGAACCTGCGACCGTAGCAGTCGCACGGTTCCGGACTGCGCGCCTAGAACCGCGAGACCACCGCGGCCGGCTAGGAGCTAACCTATCATTTTATGTTTTAAACGTATTTTAGTTTGTCACAATATTTGAAGTGTAAAGTGAGAGGTTAACTCCCAACAAAATTTCTCATCAGCTTCGTTTGGTCGGGCGCTAATTACCGTAGCAGTTTTGCGCCCTAAAACCATAACAAAAAAAAGCTTCGTTTGGTTGCAGATGACAAGTTACCTGTACGAAATAATGCGCAAGTGGTCCTGCAAAATCATGCAGACCTAATGTACAGGTATTAACTAACAGAAACAAATAGTTGTTTGAACTAAATATTTGCGTAATTTTGTAATTATTTAGTAATATGTTCACATTACACATTAAATAAAACAGAAACCGACTGATGATGGGACAGACGTGCTGAAACATGTTAGGGAACTTTGAAAAAAGGGTGTTTTGCGTAACTGCTGGACCTCACATCCAAGAAATTTAACTTCATCACTTGGGTTTGTAGCTCTCGTATTTTTTGTGTTTGCATAGCTGTCAGCTAACTTTAAACTGTCTATTCTGTTGATGCTCTTGTTCATTTGAAGAGCGAAACCGGTCAATAAAAGGTACAAAGTGCGACTTGTCGTTGTTCTCCAAAACTTAGCTTTAACAGTAGCTCTCCCTACAGGCAAATATAGCTCTTAGTAAACTTCGGTGTGTAACTGCAGCATGAACAGTGCTTGCTATCCAATACACTCGGTGATTGTACTCACAAGGGAACATCCCCATCGCACCCCCCTCAGATTTAATTATAAGTTGGCACAGTGGATAGGCCTTAAAAAGTGAACACAGATCAATCGAGAAAACAGGAAGAAGTTGTGTGGAACTATGAAAAAATAAGCAAAATATACAAACTGAGTAGTCCATGCGCAACATATGCAACATCGCGAAGAATGTGAGCTCAGGAGCGCCGTGGTTCCGTGGTTAGCGTGAGCAGATGCGGAACGAGAGGTCCTTGGTTCAATTATTCCCCGGAGTGAAAATTTTTTTTTTACTGTTTATGTCACAAACTCATGTTTTCATCACTTTTTTGGGAGTGATTATCACATCCACAAGAAAACCTAAATCGGGAAAGGTAGAAGAATCTTTCTACCCATTCGCCAAGTGTACAAGTTAGGTTGGTCGAGAACATATTCCTGTCATGTGACGCACATGCCGTCACCAGTGTTGTATAGAATATATCAGACGTGTTTTCCTGACCTATGACCTTGCGATGAAATGTTTTCGGTTCCCATTGGAGAGGCACTTCCTTTCGTCTACTAATCGCACGGTTTTGCGGTACGGTCGCAAAACACAGACACTAAACTTATTACAGTGAACAGAGACGTCAATGAACGAACGGACAGATCATAACTTTGCGAAAATAAAGAAAGTAAACTTTTCACTCCAGGGAATACATGAACCAAGGACCTCTCGTTCCGCAGCTGCTCACGCTAACCACGGGACCACGGCGCTCCTATGCTTACATTATCCTTGACGTTGCCTATCTTGCGCATGGACTACTCAGTTTGTATATTTTGCTTATTTTTTTCATAGTTTCACACAACTTGCCCCCCTTCTAACAGCCGTGTACCGCAAGTCTCTAGAGGAGCGGAAGGTTCCAAATGATTGGAAAAGAGCACAGGTAGTCCCAGTCTTCAAGAAGGGTCGTCGAGCAGATGCGCAAAACTATAGACCTATATCTCTGACGTCGATCTGTTGTCGAATTTTAGAACATGTTTTTTGCTCGAGTATCATGTCGTTTTTGGAAACTCAGAATCAACTATGTAGGAATCAACATGGATTCCGGAAACAGCGATCGTGTGAGACCCAACTCGCTTTATTTGTTCATGAGACCCAGAAAATATTAGATACAGGCTCCCAGGTAGATACTATTTTCCTTGACTTCCGGAAGGCGTTCGAAACAGTTCCGCACTGTCGCCTGATAAACAAAGTAAGAGCCTACGGAATATCAGACCAGCTGTGTGGATGGATTGAAGAATTTTTAGCAAACAGAACACAGCATGTTGTTATCAATGGAGAGACGTCTACAGACGTTAAAGTAACCTCTGGTGTACCGCAGGGGAGTGTTATGGGACCATTACTTTTCACAATATATATAAATGACCTAGTAGATAGTGTCGGAAGTCCCATGCGGCTTTTCGCGGATGATGCTGTAGTATACAGAGAAGTTGCAGCATTAGAAAATTGTAGCGAAATGCAGGAAGATCTGCAGCGGATATGCACTTTGTGCAGGGAGTGGCAACTGACCCTTAACATAGACAAATGTAATGTATTGTGAATATATAGAAAGAAGTATCCTTTATTGTATGATTATATGATAGCGGAACAAACACTGGTAGCAGTTACTTCTGTAAAATATCTGGGAGTATGCGTACGGAGCGATTTGAAGTGGAATGATCATATAAAGTTAATTGTTGGTAAGGCGGGTACCAGTTTGAGATTCATTGGGTGAGTCCTTAGAAAATGTAGTCCATCAACAAACGAGGTGGCTTACAAAACATCCGTTCGACCTATACTTTAGTATTGCTCATCAGTGTGGGATGCGTGCCAGATCGGATTGACGGAAGAGGTAGAGAGGATCCAAAGAAGAGCGGCGCGTTTCGTCACAGGGTTATTTGGTAAGCGTGATAGCGTTACGGAGATGTTTAACAAACTCAAGTGGCAGACTCTGCAAGAGAGGCGCTCTGCATCGCGGTGTAGCTTGCAGTCCAGGTTTCGAGAGGGTGCGTTTCTGGATGAGGTATCGAATATATTGCTTCCCCCTACTTATACCTCCCGAGGAGATCACGAATGTAAAATTAGAGAGATTCGAGCGCGCACGGATGCTTTCAGACAGTCGTTCTTCCCGCGAACCATACGCGACTGGAACAGAAAAGGGAGGTAATGACAGTGGCACGTAAAGTGCCCTCCCCCACACACCGTCGGGTGGCTTGCGGAGTATAAATGTAGATGTAGATGTAGAACTTCTTCCTGTTTTCTCGATTGATCTGTGTTCAGTTTTTCAAGGCCTGTCCACTGTGCCAACTTATAACTAAATCTGATGGGGGTGCGATGGGGAGGTTCCCTTGTCAGCACTGCACACAGTTCTGAATCATTCAGCCACTCGGGTGCAACCGTGAGCTGCTACAGCACGCAGACGCTGCTCGGCCCCACCTCCGCCTCCGCTGCAACTGCTACCCTCTCGCCTGGGTACCGAAGACGCCAACCGCTCTACCAGGTTGCTGAGTCCACAGTGCGCCACGCCACACTGTGACCGTTAGTGACTTCCCGTCGCCAAGCTAGTAGAGGCTTTCAGTGCTGTGCACTCTTTCATCGTCGGCAACCCAGCAGCTGACCACACCGCCCAGTTACTGCGTCCACTTCGGTCACGAAAGCGCTAGGGCCAATCACGTGCTCGTGTTGCTCTCCCTCGCGCGACAATCCCCCGAAAATGACTCTCTGGCCACGGAGAATAAAAACATGCCTCAACACGGCACAAAAATTGTGGACGTATTCGTCACATAAAGGGGCAATGGTAAAACTTCCCATTCGGGGCTCATCTGCATTAGGAGTTCAGACTCCCACAGGCACGAATACGCTTTTGTACTCCGAAATGGGTTCGCGTTTTACGAATCCGGATTGACGTCAGCTGTTTGTGATACATGAAAACTTATGCCGGATCGCGACTCGAGCCCGGATTTTCTCATTGAGAGCGGTTACCCTGGCATGACTCCAGGACTGATCCAAACTTCCATATGTCACCGAAGCCTTCATGCATGTCTGAAGGACATTGGAATGTGAAGGAAACACTGTATATGTTGTGTTGGCAGAAGAGCCAACACCGTGCTACGAATGGACGCCGAAATGCACGCGTTTTAGCTCACGCAGGCTGGCGTGAGGAAGGAAGGACTATACTGACGTGAGCTCTGGAACATGACAAGGAATTAGAATTCAGAAAGCCGACGGAATGAGTTTGATACTTATCTTTAATCCATTAATGATGAACGTCGCTCTTGACGGTACATGAGTCACAATATTATCTGTTCAGAAGACATAGTAGCTGAATACGGCGGCTTGCTAGGTCGTAGCAGATGACGTAGCTGAAGGCTATGCTAAACTGTCGTCTCGGCAAATAAGAGCGTTTGTAGGCAGTGAACCATCGCTAGCAAAGTCGGCTGTACATCTGGGGCAAGTGCTTGGGAGTCTCTCTAGACTAGACCTGCCGTGTGGCGGCGCTCGGTCTGCAATCACTGATAGTGGCGACACGCGGGTCCGGCGTATACTAACGGACCGCGGCCGATTTAAAGGCTACCACCTAGCAAGTGTGGTATCTGGCGGTGACACCACAGTATAAACACACACACATTGCAATCATCAATAACTCCTGTATTCTTCTTGTATCATGGAAACAAACGGCCTCCAAATATCTTGAGGAATTTCTTGCCATGCCTGGAACACATGCCTTGTCCGACCATCAAGACTGCTAGTTAGAGGCTGGTGTCAAAGTATACGTCTTACCATCACATGTCTGACATGATCTATGAATTAAAAATCAGGTCGCTGGGCAAGACCTCAAAGTGGTGTGACCTGCAGTGTGGGATTATCCTACTGAAAAATATCATTTGGGGTCCTGTTTATGATGGGAATCACTACAGGTTAACAACTTCGACCTTGCTTCAACAATTATCAAACCATTCTTATTGTTATATCCAATACCTTCCCATACCATGATTCTGGGAACTGGAGAGGTATGGGGTTTCAGGTCATCTACAGACACGCGGGTCCGACGTATACTAACGGACCGCGGCCGATTTAAAGGCTACCACCTAGCAAGTGTGGTGTCTGGCAGTGACACCACAGTATAAACACACACACATTGCAATCATCAATAACTCTTGTATTCTTCTTGTATCATGGAAACAAACGGCCTCCAAATATCTTGAGGAATTTCTTGCCATGCCTGGAACACATGCCTTGTCCGACCATCAAGACTGCTAATTAGAGGCTGGTATCAAAGTATACGTCTTACCATCACATGTGTGACATGATCTATGAATTAAAAATCAGGTCGCTGGGCAAGACCTCAAAGTGGTGTGACCTGCAGTGTGGGATTATCCTACTGAAAAATATCATTTGGGGTCCTGTTTATGATGGGAATCACTACAGGTTAACAACTTCGACCTTGCTTCAACAATTATCAAACCATTCTTATTGTTATATCCAATACCTTCCCATACCATGATTCTGGGAACTGGAGAGGTATGGGGTTTCAGGTCATCTACAGACACGTTGGTGTTGGTCTGACTGCCCCACACTGCCTGTGTAGCCCCCACCCCCACCCCCACCTCTCCGAATATCAACTATCGTCGTCCGCCTATTCCTCAGAGCCTGTGGTTTATTCATACGATCTTACTGTTGTGTTATCTTTCTGGAAAGAGCAGTGACAACTCTTCTGGCCTCACCTCGTCACCACTTGTGCTGCAGTAATTGCACTACAGCCAAATGTGTATGTGATCTGTCAGTATGATGCTCCATTTATGTGACACTTCTCAAAGTCCAAAAGATGGCAACAAGCTGCACGGGCTCTTTCTCTGTGGGTACTGTGTTGAGACCTCCACCTGAAAGGTTCCAGTGATGTTAGGCACACTAAAACCCAATAGACAGCTCACACTCACACCATTCATATGTACGAATGGCTTTTTTTCTGTACTGTCTGTAAGCTTGGAGAAGGATAACATTATGATGAACAAATCCTATAGCCAATGGAAATGGTCATTTTAGTAACATTCGGCCAAGATTTATGGTGTAACATTTCCCCATGTCCATCAGTGTATATGACTTACTATCAGTAAATCAATGTATTGGTGTAAGACACCTCTATCTCTCTTAGGGGTGGAGTGGGAATTTTGACATAAGTGACATGAAAAAAGACGAAAATGTATATTGTACACTGCCTGACAAAAAAGTGAACCACCTTGAAGACATGGCCTGATATCAATGTACACCATCGGCTGGTATGTAAATGATCAGCATTACAATTCTCTGTAATAGATAGAATGGCCTCAACAGCACATTATTGTTGATTGTCTTTAGTGTTTCTACCAGCCCCGGTATATAAGGGGGCGCAAACAGCGTCAGGTGCTGAATGATCACTGGGAAGGACATGGAGACGCACCATACATGTGTGAGACTGCGTTATCAGATGGAACTGGCAAGCTGGTCGAGTCGTTGGGCATTCATGTGTGGCAATGGCACAGTGCTGCACTGAATAGGAACCTGAGGACAGGCATAACGATCAGAAGGGTGTGTACCATAGATGCTGTTAACCTTTCACATTTGCGCTCACCATCTGAGAACAAGAAATGGACCCCATGCCATATTCCATGTTACCCCACACCATTCATCAGAGATTAGCAGTAGCCAGAATTGGAACTTACAGTGCTGTGCACAAACTGCTGTTATCACCACAACAAAAATTGGGTCCATTCAGAGTGTTGCCGATTGGGTAGCATGGAGTGGTGATGACTGGCGTCGCAAAGTGTTGTTGTTGTTGATGATGATGATGATGATGATGATGATGATGATGATGATGATGATGATGTCTGGTTTGTGGAGCCCTCGAATTCGCGGTTATCAGCGCCCATACAAAGTCACAATCTTCACACAGTCCAAACTCGCCACGTTCACGAATGATGATGGAATGAGGAGGACAACATAAACACCCAGTCCTTGGGCAGAGAAAATCCCCAACCCGGCTGGGAATCGAACCCCGGGGCAAAGTGTTGAGCGATGAACCACCATTCTGCATTAGCCTGGATGACTGTGGTCGGACAGTTTGGCGGCGACCTGTGTAGAGGTACCATTCTCCTAGTGTTCTGGGGAGACACTGCGGTGGTTACTTCTTGTGTCATAGTGTGAGCTATTATCGGGCATCATTTGAGTTCTGATGGTATTTCAGGCGTTGCCTCTCGTGCGACAGTATCGTGGTGCCAGCTTTCAACATGAAAATGCTCATTCACATGTAAAACTGTCTCCATCACTGTCCGAGATACGACATGTGTGGGACCAGCTTGGACATAAACTTTGTCCTGTCCCAGTGCCATTATCCACAATATCAAGGACAGGTTCAATAGTTGTGAGCTACCTTGCCTCAGGAGAGTATACAACGGCTTTATGACCCCCTATCCCAGCTGGAACAGCGGGAGCTTCCTCGCCAGAAAGGGTGTGACATCACACTGATATTTAGGCTCACACTGCCAAGTTCTTTGAGAGGTAATTTCAGTATCGAGTCAAATTTACAAACTGTGGGGTTCCATTTCGTCTGCTTCTCCACTTCTGGCTGCTTCACTTTTTTTTTTGTCAGGCTGCATGTATAAGTGGTCTACCTTTGTCAGTCAGCTAGTAAATAGATAAAAATATACACACAATTTTTACAGGGACTCACTGTGAGGAAATGCATAGAGAAGATCGAGAAGATCGAGACGTCTTCGCCAGGTCAGGAGAGTCACGCAGGTGTAAAGTCACAGAGGGACCGGCTGGAACAAGATCGTTACTCGCTGCGGGAGCCTCCAACCGCTATACGCACAGAACGGGAGACGCCGAAATTCCCAGATAATCTGTCCATCGGAGATGATAAGGACAAGGTGTCTTGTGTCTGAATGCTGTCCAGTAACACCACAGCAAGCGATTCGCCAGCGGACCTAGAAAATGTTCCAGCCAACTGGAGAAGAAGAGTCACTCCAGCTACGCACATGTCCTCACCTGCGATTCTTCCAGGCAGGAATATAATGCATTAGCAGCACCATATTTGTCTCTGGCGAGTCACCTACAACAACAAACATACCAACAGCATCTGTTAAACTAAGTATTAGTCATAATTCAAAGTGTAAGAAAGTAGACGCTAAGCATCTAGATATATATAGAATTTTGTGACGAACCAAGCCTCCAGGATAAAATAATGTACCAGGTAACGTATCGAAAGGAAGATATTTCCCACCACAAATTTGTTTACAGTTTGGCATCCCATATGCAGTATTTAGTTGTCCCTAGCTAGACTCACAGAGTACACTTCAATAAGGCGTAATTAACTATTCTGAATCTCCGTTGGTGATAATTTAACACATTTCCAACAACATTTCTTAATCTTTGATATGGGACAATGGTGTGTTTCTTTCCAGTTTTAACACTAGAGGTTTCATAACACTTTATAATAGCATTGTGCATTGCTAAACCATATCTTAAAGAACAAAGCCTGCCATGATTATTTATAAAAGATAGCCTTTGCTGTGGACACACGGAATGAGGTATGGTATGCGCCATTAAGCACAAAACTGTATGACTGTTGACGATATTACTGTTGCAGGCACTAAAAATTTGAACTACATCTGTCACTTTAAATACATCTAATCTATTTCCATTCCATCATGTCATAAGCTATGAAATGCGGTATTGATGAAATATATTTTTTTCATTTTAAATCCAGCTGTATCCTAAGAACTAGTAGATACATTTATATTTATTGAAGCTTACAATTGTTCACATCAAAGACAAAGAATGATTTGAAGTACAATTGATAGCAGACATTAAATAATTCCAGCAATAACTGCAAATACTGACCGCATTTATTATGAAGCAAGTAATCAATGAACTGTCTAAACAGAACTGCAGACTTCTGCGGTATCAGAAAGACAAGGTATGTTAAAGCTAAACAGAAAAACGATTAAAATCTTAAAATAATTTCCAAACTAAATGATGTGTATTACAACAAACATCCAGTGAATATAAAAGAGAATGGTAATTGCTGACATAAAGAGGAGCCAGAAATCCTTCCTGAGGAACTTCAGTTTTCTCTCATGCTCCAGTTTTATCCCACTCTGCTACATATAGACATTATAAACAGAGTTCTCAGTAATCTACTTCAGATACTGTATTTCTGTGGCCTCATCAACTACTTCATTTTCCACTGGTCTCTTTATGTTCACATTGACTGATTATATGTATGCCAGTTACTATAGCTTTATTGTTATAACTTCTGTTCTATGTCAACAAATATAAAATTTCCTTCTCCTGGCTGATCCACTGAAAAGGAGAGAAATTTTCTGCATAGACATGTAACTCATATCAACAGAATTTAGTGCATAGTTTGTTGATTTTTCTTGGACGATTTTTTTCTAGTTGAGGGTAAATACTACAAATTCAGGAATATGGTCAAAATGTTAAACTGCAACACTAAGACTTTGTGTAATGGCAATGATGCTAAAAAAACAAAAAACAAAAAAAAAAGCTGTTAGCTGTGTAGTTATACTCACCGTAGCAAATGTGCAATTGTTCCAGAACCACCTGTGATTTGCTCTGATATGAAGATATTTACCCATATTTGTTTTTCTATAAAATACAAAGTGTTATATTTTACGATTGCAGATGTTTGTTGTAGAATCACTAATATACAGTAGCATTGAAACGAAGATCTCTAAAATAACACTATCAACACTTTATCTCATAGTGAACGTTGATGAGAGAAAGTAAAAAAAACCGTAATACACATTTAAAACATGATACAGGGGTTTCTAAGTATCTGTAGCCTATGAGACAAGAGAAAAGTTATCAACATTTTTATTTTATTTTTGAGATAATTTCGGTAATATATTTTTGAAATAATTTCTAGGAATGTGTATCCAGTGTGATAAGAAAAAAGAATTAACAGTTTCTTTAAGTAAGAATCTTCAAAACAGTGATACTAATAGTCTTCAAATATGTAAGAGTGTTACACATATGATTTTTTTTATTTACTGAATACAGCAATGGAGAAAAATGGCACTATGTTATGTAACTAAATGGCTAGTTACTTTATAAATTACTGTTATATTTGTTTTAGGACTACAGTTTATAAAATATTTTAATGAGCTTCAGGACTGAGGGAAATTTCTTCATGCATATGTTCGATCCCAGTAAAATATTACAAAATTCTGCTTGCAGATAAAGTGTATTACAGATTCATGCATTCTGAAGAGTATAACTTGATTTCATTTACAGCACAAAAAATATGAAGTATGATTCAATGATTTCCACTGTTAACCAAACTCTTAGAAATACAAGACGTATGGTACATAGGTTGAAAAATAAAAAGGCTGAGTTTTTTAGATTCTTGAAATGGCTTTCTGATACAAAGGACTATTAAAATTAAATATAAGCTTTCACAAACTGATTTGTAGAAGAAATGTAGAATTTTATTTCAAATAAATTTATAATTTTAAGTTATTTGTTTTCCATTGTCCCTTTCACCCTACTATCATGTTATTCCTTTCCACAGGTATTACAGTTGAATCTGGCTCCACTCTATACAAATCTCTGTCGTCTGTGGTATGGTGTCGGTACTAAACAATGCTTGGCAACGTGAGATATTGACCCAGCTTCAGTAATCTGCGCTCTTCGGTTTGTGGTAACACTCTGGAAACAAAAACAACAACAGGTCTCCTCCCTTTTTTAACCTGTGCTCAAATCACCGTCTCAAAACGTTGGTAAATACGAGGTAGGTATTACAGTTGAATCTGGCTCCACTCTGTACAAATCTCTGTCGTCTGTGGTATGGTGTCGGTACTAAACAATGCTTGGCAACGTGAGATATTGACCCAGCTTCAGTAATCTGCGCTCTTCGGTTTGTGGTAACACTCTGGAAACAAAAACAACAACAGGTCTCCTCCCTTTTTTAACCTGTGCTCAAATCACCGTCTCAAAACGTTGGTAAATACGAGGTAGGTATTACAGTTGAATCTGGCTCCACTCTGTACAAATCTCTGTCGTCTGTGGTATGGTGTCGGTACTAAACAATGCTTGGCAACGTGAGATATTGACCCAGCTTCAGTAATCTGCGCTCTTCGGTTTGTGGTAACACTCTGGAAACAAAAACAACAACAGGTCTCCTCCCTTTTTTAACCTGTGCTCAAATCACCGTCTCAAAACGTTGGTAAATACGAGGTAGGTATTACAGTTGAATCTGGCTCCACTCTGTACAAATCTCTGTCGTCTGTGGTATGGTGTCGGTACTAAACAATGCTTGGCAACGTGAGATATTGACCCAGCTTCAGTAATCTGCGCTCTTCGGTTTGTGGTAACACTCTGGAAACAAAAACAACAACAGGTCTCCTCCCTTTTTTAACCTGTGCTCAAATCACCGTCTCAAAACGTTGGTAAATACGAGGTAGGTATTACAGTTGAATCTGGCTCCACTCTGTACAAATCTCTGTCGTCTGTGGTATGGTGTCGGTACTAAACAATGCTTGGCAACGTGAGATATTGACCCAGCTTCAGTAATCTGCGCTCTTCGGTTTGTGGTAACACTCTGGAAACAAAAACAACAACAGGTCTCCTCCCTTTTTTAACCTGTGCTCAAATCACCGTCTCAAAACGTTGGTAAATACGAGGTAGGTATTACAGTTGAATCTGGCTCCACTCTGTACAAATCTCTGTCGTCTGTGGTATGGTGTCGGTACTAAACAATGCTTGGTAACGTGAGATATTGACTCAGCTTCAGTAATCTGCGCTCTTCGGTTTGTGGTAACACTCTGGAAACAAAAACAACAACAGGTCTCCTCCCTTTTTTAACCTGTGCTCAAATCACCGTCTCAAAACGTTGGTAAATACGAGGTAGGTATTACAGTTGAATCTGGCTCCACTCTGTACAAATCTCTGTCGTCTGTGGTATGGTGTCGGTACTAAACAATGCTTGGCAACGTGAGATATTGACCCAGCTTCAGTAATCTGCGCTCTTCGGTTTGTGGTAACACTCTGGAAACAAAAACAACAACAGGTCTCCTCCCTTTTTTAACCTGTGCTCAAATCACCGTCTCAAAACGTTGGTAAATACGAGGTAGGTATTACAGTTGAATCTGGCTCCACTCTGTACAAATCTCTGTCGTCTGTGGTATGGTGTCGGTACTAAACAATGCTTGGCAACGTGAGATATTGACTCAGCTTCAGTAATCTGCGCTCTTCGGTTTGTGGTAACACTCTGGAAACAAAAACAACAACAGGTCTCCTCCCTTTTTTAACCTGTGCTCAAATCACCGTCTCAAAACGTTGGTAAATACGAGGTAGGTATTACAGTTGAATCTGGCTCCACTCTGTACAAATCTCTGTCGTCTGTGGTATGGTGTCGGTACTAAACAATGCTTGGCAACGTGAAATATTGACCCAGCTTCAGTAATCTGCGCTCTTCGGTTTGTGGTAACACTCTGGAAACAAAAACAACAACAGGTCTCCTCCCTTTTGTAACCTGTGCTCAAATCACCGTCTCAAAACGTTGGTAAATACGAGGTAGGTATTACAGTTGAATCTGGCTCCACTCTGTACAAATCTCTGTCGTCTGTGGTATGGTGTCGGTACTAAACAATGCTTGGTAACGTGAGATATTGACTCAGCTTCAGTAATCTGCGCTCTTCGGTTTGTGGTAACACTCTGGAAACAAAAACAACAACAGGTCTCCTCCCTTTTTTAACCTGTGCTCAAATCACCGTCTCAAAACGTTGGTAAATACGAGGTAGGTATTACAGTTGAATCTGGCTCCACTCTGTACAAATCTCTGTCGTCTGTGGTATGGTGTCGGTACTAAACAATGCTTGGCAACGTGAGATATTGACCCAGCTTCAGTAATCTGCGCTCTTCGGTTTGTGGTAACACTCTGGAAACAAAAACAACAACAGGTCTCCTCCCTTTTTTAACCTGTGCTCAAATCACCGTCTCAAAACGTTGGTAAATACGAGGTAGGTATTACAGTTGAATCTGGCTCCACTCTGTACAAATCTCTGTCGTCTGTGGTATGGTGTCGGTACTAAACAATGCTTGGCAACGTGAGATCTTGACCCAGCTTCAGTAATCTGCGCTCTTCGGTTTGTGGTAACACTCTGGAAACAAAAACAACAACAGGTCTCCTCCCTTTTTTAACCTGTGCTCAAATCACCGTCTCAAAACGTTGGTAAATACGAGGTAGGTATTACAGTTGAATCTGGCTCCACTCTGTACAAATCTCTGTCGTCTGTGGTATGGTGTCGGTACTAAACAATGCTTGGCAACGTGAGATATTGACCCAGCTTCAGTAATCTGCGCTCTTCGGTTTGTGGTAACACTCTGGAAACAAAAACAACAACAGGTCTCCTCCCTTTTTTAACCTGTGCTCAAATCACCGTCTCAAAACGTTGGTAAATACGAGGTAGGTATTACAGTTGAATCTGGCTCCACTCTGTACAAATCTCTGTCGTCTGTGGTATGGTGTCGGTACTAAACAATGCTTGGCAACGTGAGATCTTGACCCAGCTTCAGTAATCTGCGCTCTTCGGTTTGTGGTAACACTCTGGAAACAAAAACAACAACAGGTCTCCTCCCTTTTTTAACCTGTGCTCAAATCACCGTCTCAAAACGTTGGTAAATACGAGGTAGGTATTACAGTTGAATCTGGCTCCACTCTGTACAAATCTCTGTCGTCTGTGGTATGGTGTCGGTACTAAACAATGCTTGGCAACGTGAGATATTGACCCAGCTTCAGTAATCTGCGCTCTTCGGTTTGTGGTAACACTCTGGAAACAAAAACAACGGGTCTCCTCCCTTTTTTAACCTGTGCTCAAATCACCGTCTCAAAACGTTGGTAAATACGAGGTAGGTATTACAGTTGAATCTGGCTCCACTCTGTACAAATCTCTGTCGTCTGTGGTCTGTGGTATGGTGTCGGTACTAAACAATGCTTGGCAACGTGAGATATTGACCCAGCTTCAGTAATCTGCGCTCTTCGGTTTGTGGTAACACTCTGGAAACAAAAACAACAACAGGTCTCCTCCCTTTTTTAACCTGTGCTCAAATCACCGTCTCAAAACGTTGGTAAATACGAGGTAGGTATTACAGTTGAATCTGGCTCCACTCTGTACAAATCTCTGTCGTCTGTGGTATGGTGTCGGTACTAAACAATGCTTGGCAACGTGAGATATTGACCCAGCTTCAGTAATCTGCGCTCTTCGGTTTGTGGTAACACTCTGGAAACAAAAACAACAACAGGTCTCCTCCCTTTTTTAACCTGTGCTCAAATCACCGTCTCAAAACGTTGGTAAATACGAGGTAGGTATTACAGTTGAATCTGGCTCCACTCTGTACAAATCTCTGTCGTCTGTGGTATGGTGTCGGTACTAAACAATGCTTGGCAACGTGAGATATTGACCCAGCTTCAGTAATCTGCGCTCTTCGGTTTGTGGTAACACTCTGGAAACAAAAACAACAACAGGTCTCCTCCCTTTTTTAACCTGTGCTCAAATCACCGTCTCAAAACGTTGGTAAATACGAGGTAGGTATTACAGTTGAATCTGGCTCCACTCTGTACAAATCTCTTTCGTCTGTGGTATGGTGTCGGTACTAAACAATGCTTTGCAACGTGAGATATTGACCCAGCTTCAGTAATCTGCGCTCTTCGGTTTGTGGTAACACTCTGGAAACAAAAACAACAACAGGTCTCCTCCCTTTTTTAACCTGTGCTCAAATCACCGTCTCAAAACGTTGGTAAATACGAGGTAGGTATTACAGTTGAATCTGGCTCCACTCTGTACAAATCTCTGTCGTCTGTGGTATGGTGTCGGTACTAAACAATGCTTGGCAACGTGAGATATTGACCCAGCTTCAGTAATCTGCGCTCTTCGGTTTGTGGTAACACTCTGGAAACAAAAACAACAACAGGTCTCCTCCCTTTTTTAACCTGTGCTCAAATCACCGTCTCAAAACGTTGGTAAATACGAGGTAGGTATTACAGTTGAATCTGGCTCCACTCTGTACAAATCTCTTTCGTCTGTGGTATGGTGTCGGTACTAAACAATGCTTTGCAACGTGAGATATTGACCCAGCTTCAGTAATCTGCGCTCTTCGGTTTGTGGTAACACTCTGGAAACAAAAACAACAACAGGTCTCCTCCCTTTTTTAACCTGTGCTCAAATCACCGTCTCAAAACGTTGGTAAATACGAGGTAGGTATTACAGTTGAATCTGGCTCCACTCTGTACAAATCTCTGTCGTCTGTGGTATGGTGTCGGTACTAAACAATGCTTGGCAACGTGAGATATTGACCCAGCTTCAGTAATCTGCGCTCTTCGGTTTGTGGTAACACTCTGGAAACAAAAACAACAACAGGTCTCCTCCCTTTTTTAACCTGTGCTCAAATCACCGTCTCAAAACGTTGGTAAATACGAGGTAGGTATTACAGTTGAATCTGGCTCCACTCTGTACAAATCTCTGTCGTCTGTGGTATGGTGTCGGTACTAAACAATGCTTGGCAACGTGAGATATTGACCCAGCTTCAGTAATCTGCGCTCTTCGGTTTGTGGTAACACTCTGGAAACAAAAACAACAACAGGTCTCCTCCCTTTTATAACCTGTGCTCAAATCACCGTCTCAAAACGTTGGTAAATACGAGGTAGGTATTACAGTTGAATCTGGCTCCACTCTGTACAAATCTCTGTCGTCTGTGGTATGGTGTCGGTACTAAACAATGCTTGGCAACGTGAGATCTTGACCCAGCTTCAGTAATCTGCGCTCTTCGGTTTGTGGTAACACTCTGGAAACAAAAACAACAACAGGTCTCCTCCCTTTTTTAACCTGTGCTCAAATCACCATCTCAAAACGTTGGTAAATACGAGGTAGGTATTACAGTTGAATCTGGCTCCACTCTGTACAAATCTCTGTCGTCTGTGGTATGGTGTCGGTACTAAACAATGCTTGGCAACGTGAGATATTGACTCAGCTTCAGTAATCTGCGCTCTTCGGTTTGTGGTAACACTCTGGAAACAAAAACAACAACAGGTCTCCTCCCTTTTTTAACCTGTGCTCAAATCACCGTCTCAAAACGTTGGTAAATACGAGGTAGGTATTACAGTTGAATCTGGCTCCACTCTGTACAAATCTCTGTCGTCTGTGGTATGGTGTCGGTACTAAACAATGCTTGGCAACGTGAGATATTGACTCAGCTTCAGTAATCTGCGCTCTTCGGTTTGTGGTAACACTCTGGAAACAAAAACAACAACAGGTCTCCTCCCTTTTTTAACCTGTGCTCAAATCACCATCTCAAAACGTTGGTAAATACGAGGTAGGTATTACAGTTGAATCTGGCTCCACTCTGTACAAATCTCTGTCGTCTGTGGTATGGTGTCGGTACTAAACAATGCTTGGCAACGTGAGATATTGACCCAGCTTCAGTAATCTGCGCTCTTCGGTTTGTGGTAACACTCTGGAAACAAAAACAACAACAGGTCTCCTCCCTTTTTTAACCTGTGCTCAAATCACCGTCTCAAAACGTTGGTAAATACGAGGTAGGTATTACAGTTGAATCTGGCTCCACTCTGTACAAATCTGTCGTCTGTGGTATGGTGTCGGTACTAAACAATGCTTGGCAACGTGAGATATTGACCCAGCTTCAGTAATCTGCGCTCTTCGGTTTGTGGTAACACTCTGGAAACAAAAACCACAACAGGTCTCCTCCCTTTTTTAACCTGTGCTCAAATCACCGTCTCAAAACGTTGGTAAATACGAGGTAGGTATTACAGTTGAATCTGGCTCCACTCTGTACAAATCTCTGTCGTCTGTGGTATGGTGTCGGTACTAAACAATGCTTGGCAACGTGAGATATTGACCCAGCTTCAGTAATCTGCGCTCTTCGGTTTGTGGTAACACTCTGGAAACAAAAACAACAACAGGTCTCCTCCCTTTTTTAACCTGTTCTCAAATCACCGTCTCAAAACGTTGGTAAATACGAGGTAGGTATTACAGTTGAATCTGGCTCCACTCTGTACAAATCTCTGTCGTCTGTGGTATGGTGTCGGTACTAAACAATGCTTGGCAACGTGAGATCTTGACCCAGCTTCAGTAATCTGCGCTCTTCGGTTTGTGGTAACACTCTGGAAACAAAAACAACAACAGGTCTCCTCCCTTTTTTAACCTGTGCTCAAATCACCGTCTCAAAACGTTGGTAAATACGAGGTAGGTATTACAGTTGAATCTGGCTCCACTCTGTACAAATCTCTGTCGTCTGTGGTATGGTGTCGGTACTAAACAATGCTTGGCAACGTGAGATATTGACCCAGCTTCAGTAATCTGCGCTCTTCGGTTTGTGGTAACACTCTGGAAACAAAAACAACAACAGGTCTCCTCCCTTTTTTAACCTGTGCTCAAATCACCGTCTCAAAACGTTGGTAAATACGAGGTAGGTATTACAGTTGAATCTGGCTCCACTCTGTACAAATCTCTGTCGTCTGTGGTATGGTGTCGGTACTAAACAATGCTTGGCAACGTGAGATATTGACCCAGCTTCAGTAATCTGCGCTCTTCGGTTTGTGGTAACACTCTGGAAACAAAAACAACAACAGGTCTCCTCCCTTTTTTAACCTGTGCTCAAATCACCATCTCAAAACGTTGGTAAATACGAGGTAGGTATTACAGTTGAATCTGGCTCCACTCTGTACAAATCTCTGTCGTCTGTGGTATGGTGTCGGTACTAAACAATGCTTGGCAACGTGAGATATTGACTCAGCTTCAGTAATCTGCGCTCTTCGGTTTGTGGTAACACTCTGGAAACAAAAACAACAACAGGTCTCCTCCCTTTTTTAACCTGTGCTCAAATCACCGTCTCAAAACGTTGGTAAATACGAGGTAGGTATTACAGTTGAATCTGGCTCCACTCTGTACAAATCTGTCGTCTGTGGTATGGTGTCGGTACTAAACAATGCTTGGCAACGTGAGATATTGACCCAGCATCAGTAATCTGCGCTCTTCGGTTTGTGGTAACACTCTGGAAACAAAAACAACAACAGGTCTCCTCCCTTTTTTAACCTGTGCTCAAATCACCGTCTCAAAACGTTGGTAAATACGAGGTAGGTATTACAGTTGAATCTGGCTCCACTCTGTACAAATCTCTGTCGTCTGTGGTATGGTGTCGGTACTAAACAATGCTTGGCAACGTGAGATATTGACCCAGCTTCAGTAATCTGCGCTCTTCGGTTTGTGGTAACACTCTGGAAACAAAAACAACAACAGGTCTCCTCCCTTTTTTAACCTGTTCTCAAATCACCGTCTCAAAACGTTGGTAAATACGAGGTAGGTATTACAGTTGAATCTGGCTCCACTCTGTACAAATCTCTGTCGTCTGTGGTATGGTGTCGGTACTAAACAATGCTTGGCAACGTGAGATCTTGACCCAGCTTCAGTAATCTGCGCTCTTCGGTTTGTGGTAACACTCTGGAAACAAAAACAACAACAGGTCTCCTCCCTTTTTTAACCTGTGCTCAAATCACCGTCTCAAAACGTTGGTAAATACGAGGTAGGTATTACAGTTGAATCTGGCTCCACTCTGTACAAGTCTCTGTCGTCTGTGGTATGGTGTCGGTACTAAACAATGCTTGGCAACGTGAGATATTGACCCAGCTTCAGTAATCTGCGCTCTTCGGTTTGTGGTAACACTCTGGAAACAAAAACAACAACAGGTCTCCTCCCTTTTTTAACCTGTGCTCAAATCACCGTCTCAAAACGTTGGTAAATACGAGGTAGGTATTACAGTTGAATCTGGCTCCACTCTGTACAAATCTCTGTCGTCTGTGGTATGGTGTCGGTACTAAACAATGCTTGGCAACGTGAGATATTGACCCAGCTTCAGTAATCTGCGCTCTTCGGTTTGTGGTAACACTCTGGAAACAAAAACAACAGGTCTCCTCCCTTTTTTAACCTGTGCTCAAATCACCATCTCAAAACGTTGGTAAATACGAGGTAGGTATTACAGTTGAATCTGGCTCCACTCTGTACAAATCTCTGTCGTCTGTGGTATGGTGTCGGTACTAAACAATGCTTGGTAACGTGAGATATTGACTCAGCTTCAGTAATCTGCGCTCTTCGGTTTGTGGTAACACTCTGGAAACAAAAACAACAACAGGTCTCCTCCCTTTATTAACCTGTGCTCAAATCACCGTCTCAAAACGTTGGTAAATACGAGGTAGGTATTACAGTTGAATCTGGCTCCACTCTGTACAAGTCTCTGTCGTCTGTGGTATGGTGTCGGTACTAAACAATGCTTGGCAACGTGAGATATTGACCCAGCTTCAGTAATCTGCGCTCTTCGGTTTGTGGTAACACTCTGGAAACAAAAACAACAACAGGTCTCCTCCCTTTTTTAACCTGTGCTCAAATCACCGTCTCAAAACGTTGGTAAATACGAGGTAGGTATTACAGTTGAATCTGGCTCCACTCTGTACAAATCTCTGTCGTCTGTGGTATGGTGTCGGTACTAAACAATGCTTGGCAACGTGAGATATTGACCCAGCTTCAGTAATCTGCGCTCTTCGGTTTGTGGTAACACTCTGGAAACAAAAACAACAGGTCTCCTCCCTTTTTTAACCTGTGCTCAAATCACCGTCTCAAAACGTTGGTAAATACGAGGTAGGTATTACAGTTGAATCTGGCTCCACTCTGTACAAATCTCTGTCGTCTGTGGTATGGTGTCGGTACTAAACAATGCTTGGCAACGTGAGATATTGACCCAGCTTCAGTAATCTGCGCTCTTCGGTTTGTGGTAACACTCTGGAAACAAAAACAACAACAGGTCTCCTCCCTTTTTTAACCTGTGCTCAAATCACCGTCTCAAAACGTTGGTAAATACGAGGTAGGTATTACAGTTGAATCTGGCTCCACTCTGTACAAATCTCTGTCGTCTGTGGTATGGTGTCGGTACTAAACAATGCTTGGCAACGTGAGATCTTGACCCAGCTTCAGTAATCTGCGCTCTTCGGTTTGTGGTAACACTCTGGAAACAAAAACAACAACAGGTCTCCTCCCTTTTTTAACCTGTGCTCAAATCACCGTCTCAAAACGTTGGTAAATACGAGGTAGGTATTACAGTTGAATCTGGCTCCACTCTGTACAAATCTCTGTCGTCTGTGGTATGGTGTCGGTACTAAACAATGCTTGGCAACGTGAGATATTGACCCAGCTTCAGTAATCTGCGCTCTTCGGTTTGTGGTAACACTCTGGAAACAAAAACAACAACAGGTCTCCTCCCTTTTTTAACCTGTGCTCAAATCATCTCAAAACGTTGGTAAATACGAGGTAGGTATTACAGTTGAATCTGGCTCCACTCTGTACAAATCTCTGTCGTCTGTGGTATGGTGTCGGTACTAAACAATGCTTGGCAACGTGAGATATTGACCCAGCTTCAGTAATCTGCGCTCTTCGGTTTGTGGTAACACTCTGGAAACAAAAACAACAACGGGTCTCCTCCCTTTTTTAACCTGTGCTCTAATCACCGTCTCAAAACGTTGGTAAATACGAGGTAGGTATTACAGTTGAATCTGGCTCCACTCTGTACAAATCTCTGTCGTCTGTGGTATGGTGTCGGTACTAAACAATGCTTGGCAACGTGAGATATTGACCCAGCTTCAGTAATCTGCGCTCTTCGGTTTGTGGTAACACTCTGGAAACAAAAACAACAACAGGTATCCTCCCTTTTGTAACCTGTGCTCAAATCACCGTCTCAAAACGTTGGTAAATACGAGGTAGGTATTACAGTTGAATCTGGCTCCACTCTGTACAAATCTCTGTCGTCTGTGGTATGGTGTCGGTACTAAACAATGCTTGGCAACGTGAGATATTGACCCAGCTTCAGTAATCTGCGCTCTTCGGTTTGTGGTAACACTCTGGAAACAAAAACAACAACAGGTCTCCTCCCTTTTTTAACCTGTGCTCAAATCACCGTCTCAAAACGTTGGTAAATACGAGGTAGGTATTACAGTTGAATCTGGCTCCACTCTGTACAAATCTCTGTCGTCTGTGGTATGGTGTCGGTACTAAACAATGCTTGGCAACGTGAGATATTGACCCAGCTTCAGTAATCTGCGCTCTTCGGTTTGTGGTAACACTCTGGAAACAAAAACAACAACAGGTCTCCTCCCTTTTTTAACCTGTGCTCAAATCACCGTCTCAAAACGTTGGTAAATACGAGGTAGGTATTACAGTTGAATCTGGCTCCACTCTGTACAAATCTCTGTCGTCTGTGGTATGGTGTCGGTACTAAACAATGCTTGGTAACGTGAGATATTGACTCAGCTTCAGTAATCTGCGCTCTTCGGTTTGTGGTAACACTCTGGAAACAAAAACAACAACAGGTCTCCTCCCTTTTTTAACCTGTGCTCAAATCACCGTCTCAAAACGTTGGTAAATACGAGGTAGGTATTACAGTTGAATCTGGCTCCACTCTGTACAAATCTCTGTCGTCTGTGGTATGGTGTCGGTACTAAACAATGCTTGGCAACGTGAGATATTGACCCAGCTTCAGTAATCTGCGCTCTTCGGTTTGTGGTAACACTCTGGAAACAAAAACAACAACAGGTCTCCTCCCTTTTTTAACCTGTGCTCAAATCACCGTCTCAAAACGTTGGTAAATACGAGGTAGGTATTACAGTTGAATCTGGCTCCACTCTGTACAAATCTCTGTCGTCTGTGGTATGGTGTCGGTACTAAACAATGCTTGGCAACGTGAGATATTGACCCAGCTTCAGTAATCTGCGCTCTTCGGTTTGTGGTAACACTCTGGAAACAAAAACAACAACAGGTCTCCTCCCTTTTTTAACCTGTGCTCAAATCACCGTCTCAAAACGTTGGTAAATACGAGGTAGGTATTACAGTTGAATCTGGCTCCACTCTGTACAAATCTCTGTCGTCTGTGGTATGGTGTCGGTACTAAACAATGCTTGGCAACGTGAGATATTGACCCAGCTTCAGTAATCTGCGCTCTTCGGTTTGTGGTAACACTCTGGAAACAAAAACAACAACAGGTCTCCTCCCTTTTTTAACCTGTGCTCAAATCACCGTCTCAAAACGTTGGTAAATACGAGGTAGGTATTACAGTTGAATCTGGCTCCACTCTGTACAAATCTCTGTCGTCTGTGGTATGGTGTCGGTACTAAACAATGCTTGGCAACGTGAGATATTGACCCAGCTTCAGTAATCTGCGCTCTTCGGTTTGTGGTAACACTCTGGAAACAAAAACAACAACAGGTCTCCTCCCTTTTTTAACCTGTGCTCAAATCACCGTCTCAAAACGTTGGTAAATACGAGGTAGGTATTACAGTTGAATCTGGCTCCACTCTGTACAAATCTCTGTCGTCTGTGGTATGGTGTCGGTACTAAACAATGCTTGGCAACGTGAGATATTGACCCAGCTTCAGTAATCTGCGCTCTTCGGTTTGTGGTAACACTCTGGAAACAAAAACAACAACAGGTCTCCTCCCTTTTTTAACCTGTGCTCAAATCACCGTCTCAAAACGTTGGTAAATACGAGGTAGGTATTACAGTTGAATCTGGCTCCACTCTGTACAAATCTCTGTCGTCTGTGGTATGGTGTCGGTACTAAACAATGCTTGGCAACGTGAGATATTGACCCAGCTTCAGTAATCTGCGCTCTTCGGTTTGTGGTAACACTCTGGAAACAAAAACAACAACAGGTCTCCTCCCTTTTTTAACCTGTGCTCAAATCACCGTCTCAAAACGTTGGTAAATACGAGGTAGGTATTACAGTTGAATCTGGCTCCACTCTGTACAAATCTCTGTCGTCTGTGGTATGGTGTCGGTACTAAACAATGCTTGGCAACGTGAGATATTGACCCAGCTTCAGTAATCTGCGCTCTTCGGTTTGTGGTAACACTCTGGAAACAAAAACAACAACAGGTCTCCTCCCTTTTTTAACCTGTGCTCAAATCACCGTCTCAAAACGTTGGTAAATACGAGGTAGGTATTACAGTTGAATCTGGCTCCACTCTGTACAAATCTCTGTCGTCTGTGGTATGGTGTCGGTACTAAACAATGCTTGGCAACGTGAGATATTGACCCAGCTTCAGTAATCTGCGCTCTTCGGTTTGTGGTAACACTCTGGAAACAAAAACAACAACAGGTCTCCTCCCTTTTTTAACCTGTGCTCAAATCACCGTCTCAAAACGTTGGTAAATACGAGGTAGGTATTACAGTTGAATCTGGCTCCACTCTGTACAAATCTCTGTCGTCTGTGGTATGGTGTCGGTACTAAACAATGCTTGGCAACGTGAGATCTTGACCCAGCTTCAGTAATCTGCGCTCTTCGGTTTGTGGTAACACTCTGGAAACAAAAACAACAACAGGTCTCCTCCCTTTTTTAACCTGTGCTCAAATCACCGTCTCAGAACGTTGGTAAATACGAGGTAGGTATTACAGTTGAATCTGGCTCCACTCTGTACAAATCTCTGTCGTCTGTGGTATGGTGTCGGTACTAAACAATGCTTGGCAACGTGAGATATTGACCCAGCTTCAGTAATCTGCGCTCTTCGGTTTGTGGTAACACTCTGGAAACAAAAACAACAGGTCTCCTCCCTTTTTTAACCTGTGCTCAAATCACCATCTCAAAACGTTGGTAAATACGAGGTAGGTATTACAGTTGAATCTGGCTCCACTCTGTACAAATCTCTGTCGTCTGTGGTATGGTGTCGGTACTAAACAATGCTTGGCAACGTGAGATATTGACCCAGCTTCAGTAATCTGCGCTCTTCGGTTTGTGGTAACACTCTGGAAACAAAAACAACAACGGGTCTCCTCCCTTTTTTAACCTGTGCTCAAATCACCGTCTCAAAACGTTGGTAAATACGAGGTAGGTATTACAGTTGAATCTGGCTCCACTCTGTACAAATCTCTGTCGTCTGTGGTCTGTGGTATGGTGTCGGTACTAAACAATGCTTGGCAACGTGAGATATTGACCCAGCTTCAGTAATCTGCGCTCTTCGGTTTGTGGTAACACTCTGGAAACAAAAACAACAACAGGTCTCCTCCCTTTTGTAACCTGTGCTCAAATCACCGTCTCAAAACGTTGGTAAATACGAGGTAGGTATTACAGTTGAATCTGGCTCCACTCTGTACAAATCTCTGTCGTCTGTGGTATGGTGTCGGTACTAAACAATGCTTGGCAACGTGAGATATTGACCCAGCTTCAGTAATCTGCGCTCTTCGGTTTGTGGTAACACTCTGGAAACAAAAACAACAACAGGTCTCCTCCCTTTTTTAACCTGTGCTCAAATCACCGTCTCAAAACGTTGGTAAATACGAGGTAGGTATTACAGTTGAATCTGGCTCCACTCTGTACAAATCTCTGTCGTCTGTGGTATGGTGTCGGTACTAAACAATGCTTGGCAACGTGAGATATTGACTCAGCTTCAGTAATCTGCGCTCTTCGGTTTGTGGTAACACTCTGGAAACAAAAACAACAACAGGTCTCCTCCCTTTTTAACCTGTGCTCAAATCACCGTCTCAAAACGTTGGTAAATACGAGGTAGGTATTACAGTTGAATCTGGCTCCACTCTGTACAAATCTCTGTCGTCTGTGGTATGGTGTCGGTACTAAACAATGCTTGGCAACGTGAGATATTGACCCAGCTTCAGTAATCTGCGCTCTTCGGTTTGTGGTAACACTCTGGAAACAAAAACAACAACAGGTCTCCTCCCTTTTTTAACCTGTGCTCAAATCACCATCTCAAAACGTTGGTAAATACGAGGTAGGTATTACAGTTGAATCTGGCTCCACTCTGTACAAATCTCTGTCGTCTGTGGTATGGTGTCGGTACTAAACAATGCTTGGCAACGTGAGATATTGACTCAGCTTCAGTAATCTGCGCTCTTCGGTTTGTGGTAACACTCTGGAAACAAAAACAACAACAGGTCTCCTCCCTTTTTTAACCTGTGCTCAAATCACCGTCTCAAAACGTTGGTAAATACGAGGTAGGTATTACAGTTGAATCTGGCTCCACTCTGTACAAATCTCTGTCGTCTGTGGTATGGTGTCGGTACTAAACAATGCTTGGTAACGTGAGATATTGACTCAGCTTCAGTAATCTGCGCTCTTCGGTTTGTGGTAACACTCTGGAAACAAAAACAACAACATGTCTCCTCCCTTTTTTAACCTGTGCTCAAATCACCGTCTCAAAACGTTGGTAAATACGAGGTAGGTATTACAGTTGAATCTGGCTCCACTCTGTACAAATCTCTGTCGTCTGTGGTATGGTGTCGGTACTAAACAATGCTTGGTAACGTGAGATATTGACTCAGCTTCAGTAATCTGCGCTCTTCGGTTTGTGGTAACACTCTGGAAACAAAAACAACAACAGGTCTCCTCCCTTTTTTAACCTGTGCTCAAATCACCGTCTCAAAACGTTGGTAAATACGAGGTAGGTATTACAGTTGAATCTGGCTCCACTCTGTACAAATCTCTGTCGTCTGTGGTATGGTGTCGGTACTAAACAATGCTTGGCAACGTGAGATATTGACCCAGCTTCAGTAATCTGCGCTCTTCGGTTTGTGGTAACACTCTGGAAACAAAAACAACAGGTCTCCTCCCGTTTTTAACCTGTGCTCAAATCACCGTCTCAAAACGTTGGTAAATACGAGGTAGGTATTACAGTTGAATCTGGCTCCACTCTGTACAAATCTCTGTCGTCTGTGGTATGGTGTCGGTACTAAACAATGCTTGGCAACGTGAGATCTTGACCCAGCTTCAGTAATCTGCGCTCTTCGGTTTGTGGTAACACTCTGGAAACAAAAACAACAACAGGTCTCCTCCCTTTTTTAACCTGTGCTCAAATCACCGTCTCAAAACGTTGGTAAATACGAGGTAGGTATTACAGTTGAATCTGGCTCCACTCTGTACAAATCTCTGTCGTCTGTGGTATGGTGTCGGTACTAAACAATGCTTGGCAACGTGAGATATTGACCCAGCTTCAGTAATCTGCGCTCTTCGGTTTGTGGTAACACTCTGGAAACAAAAACAACAACAGGTCTCCTCCCTTTTTTAACCTGTGCTCAAATCACCATCTCAAAACGTTGGTAAATACGAGGTAGGTATTACAGTTGAATCTGGCTCCACTCTGTACAAATCTCTGTCGTCTGTGGTATGGTGTCGGTACTAAACAATGCTTGGCAACGTGAGATATTGACCCAGCTTCAGTAATCTGCGCTCTTCGGTTTGTGGTAACACTCTGGAAACAAAAACAACGGGTCTCCTCCCTTTTTTAACCTGTGCTCAAATCACCGTCTCAAAACGTTGGTAAATACGAGGTAGGTATTACAGTTGAATCTGGCTCCACTCTGTACAAATCTCTGTCGTCTGTGGTCTGTGGTATGGTGTCGGTACTAAACAATGCTTGGCAACGTGAGATATTGACCCAGCTTCAGTAATCTGCGCTCTTCGGTTTGTGGTAACACTCTGGAAACAAAAACAACAACAGGTCTCCTCCCTTTTGTAACCTGTGCTCAAATCACCGTCTCAAAACGTTGGTAAATACGAGGTAGGTATTACAGTTGAATCTGGCTCCACTCTGTACAAATCTCTGTCGTCTGTGGTATGGTGTCGGTACTAAACAATGCTTGGCAACGTGAGATATTGACCCAGCTTCAGTAATCTGCGCTCTTCGGTTTGTGGTAACACTCTGGAAACAAAAACAACAACAGGTCTCCTCCCTTTTTTAACCTGTGCTCAAATCACCGTCTCAAAACGTTGGTAAATACGAGGTAGGTATTACAGTTGAATCTGGCTCCACTCTGTACAAATCTCTGTCGTCTGTGGTATGGTGTCGGTACTAAACAATGCTTGGCAACGTGAGATATTGACCCAGCTTCAGTAATCTGCGCTCTTCGGTTTGTGGTAACACTCTGGAAACAAAAACAACAACAGGTCTCCTCCCTTTTTTAACCTGTGCTCAAATCACCGTCTCAAAACGTTGGTAAATACGAGGTAGGTATTACAGTTGAATCTGGCTCCACTCTGTACAAATCTCTGTCGTCTGTGGTATGGTGTCGGTACTAAACAATGCTTGGCAACGTGAGATATTGACCCAGCTTCAGTAATCTGCGCTCTTCGGTTTGTGGTAACACTCTGGAAACAAAAACAACAACAGGTCTCCTCCCTTTTTTAACCTGTGCTCAAATCACCGTCTCAAAACGTTGGTAAATACGAGGTAGGTATTACAGTTGAATCTGGCTCCACTCTGTACAAATCTCTGTCGTCTGTGGTATGGTGTCGGTACTAAACAATGCTTGGTAACGTGAGATATTGACTCAGCTTCAGTAATCTGCGCTCTTCGGTTTGTGGTAACACTCTGGAAACAAAAACAACAACAGGTCTCCTCCCTTTTTTAACCTGTGCTCAAATCACCGTCTCAAAACGTTGGTAAATACGAGGTAGGTATTACAGTTGAATCTGGCTCCACTCTGTACAAATCTCTGTCGTCTGTGGTATGGTGTCGGTACTAAACAATGCTTGGCAACGTGAGATATTGACCCAGCTTCAGTAATCTGCGCTCTTCGGTTTGTGGTAACACTCTGGAAACAAAAACAACAACAGGTCTCCTCCCTTTTTTAACCTGTGCTCAAATCACCGTCTCAAAACGTTGGTAAATACGAGGTAGGTATTACAGTTGAATCTGGCTCCACTCTGTACAAATCTCTGTCGTCTGTGGTATGGTGTCGGTACTAAACAATGCTTGGCAACGTGAGATATTGACCCAGCTTCAGTAATCTGCGCTCTTCGGTTTGTGGTAACACTCTGGAAACAAAAACAACAACAGGTCTCCTCCCTTTTTTAACCTGTGCTCAAATCACCGTCTCAAAACGTTGGTAAATACGAGGGCAGTTCAATAAGTAATGCAACACTTTTTTTTTCTCGGCCAATTTTGGTTGAAAAAACCGGAAATTTCTTGTGGAATATTTTCAAACATTCCCGCTTCGTCTCGTATAGTTTCATTGACTTTCGACAGGTGGCGGCGCTGTACGGAGCTGTTAAAATGGCGTCTGTAACGGATGTGCGTTGCAAACAACGGGCAGTGATCGAGCTTCTTTTGGCGGAAAACTAGGGCATCTCAGATATTCATAGGCGCTTGCAGAATGTCTACGGTGATCTGGCAGTGGACAAAAGCACGGTGAGTCGTTGGGCAAAGCGTCTGTCATCATCGCCGCAAGGTCAAGCAAGGCTGTCTGATCTCCCGCGTGCGGGCCGGCCGTGCACAGCTGTGACTCCTGCAATGGCGGAGCGTGCGAACACACTCGTTCGAGATGATCGACGGATCACCATCAAACAACTCAGTGCTCAACTTGACATCTCTGTTGGTAGTGCTGTCACAATTGTTCACCAGTTGGGATATTCAAAGGTTTGTTCCCGCTGGGTCCCTCGTTGTCTAACCGAACACCATAAAGAGCAAAGGAAAACCATCTGTGCGGAATTGCTTTCTCGTCATGAGGCTGAGGGTGACAATTTCTTGTCAAAGATTGTTACAGGCGATGAAACATGGGTTCATCACTTCGAACCTGAAACAAAACGGCAATCAATGGAGTGGCGCCACACCCACTCCCCTACCGAGAAAAAGTTTAAAGCCATACCCTCAGCCGGTAAAGTCACGGTTACAGTCTTCTGGGACGCTGAAGGGGTTATTCTGTTCGATGTCCTTCCCCATGGTCAAACGATCAACTCTGAAGTGTATTGTGCTACTCTTCAGAAATTGAAGAAACGACTTCAGCGTGTTCGTAGGCACAAAAATCAGAACGAACTTCTGCTTCTTCATGACAACGCAAGACCTCAGACAAGTCTTCGCACCCAAGAGGAGCTCACAAAACTTCAGTGGACTGTTCTTCCTCATGCACCCTACAGCCCCGATCTCGCACCGTCGGATTTCCATATGTTTGGCCCAATGAAGGACGCAATCCGTGGGACGCACTACGCGGATGATGAAGAAGTTGTTGATGCAGTACGACGTTGGCTCCGACATCGACCAGTGGAATGGTACCGTGCAGGCATACAGGCCCTCATTTCAAGGTGGCGTAAGGCCGTAGCATTGAATGGAGATTACGTTGAAAAATAGTGTTGTGTAGCTAAAAGATTGGGGAATAACCTGGTGTATTTCAATGCTGAATAAAACAACCCCTGTTTCAGAAAAAAAAATGTGTTGCATTACTTATTGAACTGCCCTCGTAGTACACGGTTCCATATTTAGGAAAAGTCTCTGTGAATGTGGTCAGAAAGCTCAAATTAAGGAACTGTAAAATATCATTTTATGTACACAACAGTACAGGATACATTTTTCCCAATGATAAACACGGCACACCGGCTTTGGAAAAGACTGAAACATATGGAATCATTTATAGTTGTGGCAAATTCTCTATTCTGTCTGACAGGGCAATATCCACTTGGTTAAAGCAACACCATAAAATGGGGACTTAGAAAGGGGATTACTGTTCCTGACCAACTACTTAAAGAAGGCCATAATTAGAAGGTGCAATATGACCTCATACGTAAATCCAGAAATAGAGGAAGACGAAGCACCTTGAAATATTGAAAATTAGTAAGCATACGAGGTGTGTTCAAAAAGAAACCGAACTTTTGCTGTATCAGCTTTATTGCGTTTAAGCACTGTCTCCTTCAAATAAGTCCCCTCCACTGGCAATACATCGTTCCCATCGTTTCTTCCAGTTTTGGAACGCTATCTGAAACACATTTTGTGGGGTGGCGCAAAGGTTTCTCGTCGCATTGTCGTGTATCTCCTCTATGGTTTGGAAACGACGTCCTTTTAAGGTGTTTTTCAGTTTGCTGGGGTAGGTCCAGAGAATTTGATGGATGGGGCACAACGGGAATGTGGTGTTTTGCTAGATATATCTGCAGAAGGAGTGACGTGAGAGCTGGTGCATTGTCACATCTGACTCTGGTTTTCCCACAATTCGGGCCGCCTCCTGCGCACAGCATCCCTCATGCTCACTAGAATTCTTGGTAGACTTCCCTGTTTACCATCTGACCACGTGGCGCAAATTCATTATGGATAATACCTTTGTAGTCATAAAACACAACCAACATCACCTTGATTTTGACCGGCTCATGTAGGCTGTACATGTTCTTACTTCAGCGGCTGTGGTTTGCTTGCTAATTGTCTGACGACACAAGGCAGATGGGAGTTCGTTGTCTAAACCTGCCGCTAGGCGCACTTAGCAGCCGCAGCGCTCTCTCTCTGCTGGTTGGCGCGCTATATCAAAAGTTCGGTTTTGTTGGTTGGTCGGTTGGGTATTGAAGGTACAAAGAATAAAAAAAACATGGAGTTCACGAGAGACGACACAGTGCAAGAAAGACTCAGACAGAAACCAGACAAAAGGGATTAAATCACACAGAGAGTGACAGTGGTTGGCCGACCATAAAGACAAAAGGAGGAAAAGCCAACCACCAAGATATGCACTAAAAAAAAAAAAAAAAAAAAACAGTCTAAAATCGTAGGCGAAAGGCCAGACTCAACACAAAGAAAAAAAACACTTAGATCAAGTGATAAAAACCCAATGCACGAATGAAACACAGAACTAAGCCTGCCATGGCAGCGTCATCTGTTAAAAGTACAGGGAGCGGATCAGGCAGCACAGACGTCTGTCTGAGCACAGTTACAATGGGACAGGCCAACAAAATGTCGACCACCGTCAAACTGACCCGCAGCAATAACTAGCTGTGCGTCATCCGGGTGTCGCCAATGCGCAGCCGGCAGGGAACAACAGACTCCTTGCAAGAGACCTGCAAGGAGGAGCGCCACGCACCTCTAGCCTCTTTGATGGCCCGAAGTTTGTTGGGTGAAGGAAGGGTGCACCATTGTTCACCCCAGGTGCGAACTACCTTCTGCCGCAAAACTGACCGGAGGTCACTCTCCGAAAGGCCAATCTCCAAGGCTAGTGCACCGATAGCCTGTTTGGCCAGCGTGTCAGCACGTTCATTGCCCGGGATGCCGACGTGACCCGGGGTCCACACAAAGACCACAGAGCGGCCGCAAGGGGCAAGAATATGGAGGAACTCCTGGATAGCCATCAGACAAGAGCGAGGGAAACACTCGTCGATAGCTCGTACACTGCTCAGGGAGTCGCTACAGATAATGAAGGACTCGCCTGAGGAGCGGATATACTCTAGAGTGCGACAGATGGCGACGAGCTTGGCAGAGAAAACATTGCAGCCAGCTGACAGTGACTGTTGTTTATAACGATCCCCTACAGTAAGAGCATAACCAACACAACCAGCGACCATCTAACCGTCAGTATAGACAACGTTAGAGCCTTGACACGCGGCTAGGATTGAAAGGAAGCGGCGGTGGAGAGGCTCAGTCCCTCCTGAGTCCTTCAGACCCTGTGCCAAATCGAGCCAAAGGCACGGGTGGGGGGCACACCACAGGGTTATGCGCAGAGGAGCCCAGAAAAGAGATGGAAAACCTCGAGCCCAGAGGGAAGAGCTCTGAGGTGAACCGCTATCATACACCCTGACCGGGGCCGCCATTCCGAAAGATGGACGATCGACTGAGGGAAGCAGAAGACGATAATTGGGATGCCCGGGCAAGCTACAAACGTGTGTAGCACAAGCGACCAGTAATCGTTGGCGCCGGAACCGCAATGGAGGGACACCTGCCTCCACAAGTATGCTGTTGACAGGGCTTGTCCGGAAAGCTCCAGTGACGGGTCAGATCCTGCTGTTAAGGATGGGGTCCAGCAACCGCAATGTGGAAGGGGATGCCAAACCATAAGCCAGGCTCCCATAGTCTAGATGGGACTGAATTAACGCCTGGTACAGCTGTAGAAGGGTAGACCGATCGGCACCCAAGCTGGTGTGACTTAAGCAACGAAGAGTGTTAAGACGCCGCCAGCACGTCTGCTTAAGTTGCCGATAATGAGGCAGACAAGTCAACCGGGTATTGAAAACTAATCCCAAAAACCGATGTGTCTCCACCACAGCAAGATATTAGCCGTTAAGATAAAGCTGTGGCTTGGGGTGAACAGTGCATCGCTGGCAGAAATGCGTAACACAGGTCTTGGCAGAAGAAATCTGGAAGCCATGCGCTACAGCCCAAGACTGCGTCTTGCGGATAGCGCCCTGCAGCTGACGTTCAGCAGCTGCAATGCCAGTGGAGCTAAAGTATAGGCAGAAGTCGTCAGCATACAAGGAAGCTGAGACAGATGTTTCCACCGCCTCAGCGAGCCCATTAATTGCAATTAAAAAGAATCAGACACTTAAGACAGATCCTTGCGGTACCCCATTCTCCTGAACTCGGGAGGCCGCAACTTGCACGTGGAAGGTACGAAGCGACAGAAAATTTTGTATGAAAATCGGCAGCAGACCCCGAAGACGCCAACCATGAAGCGTAGAGAGGATGTGATGTCGCCATGTAGTATGCCTTCCACATGTCCAAAAAGACTGTGACGAGGTGCTGATTGCGGGCAAAGGCCGTACAGATGGCTGACTCCAGGCTCACCAGATTATCGGTGGCAGAGTGGCCCTTACGGAACCCACCCTGAGACAGAACCAGAAGGCCTCGAGTACCCAACTCGACCGCCGGCTCACCATGCGTTCGAGCAACTTGCAAAGAATGTTGGTGAGGCTAATGGGGCGGTAGCTGTCCACCTCCAATGCGTTCTTGCCAGGTTTCAAAATGGGGATTACGATGCTTTCCCGCCATTGCAATGGGAACTCACCCTCAACCCAGATACGATTGAAAATATCTAGGAGGCATCGTTGGCAGTCCTCCGAGAGGTGCTTGAGCATCTGACAGTAGATGCGATCTGACCCGGGAGCCATATCAGGGCAAGTGGCTAGGGCACTTTGCAATTCCCACTCACTGAACGGAGCATTGTAAGATTCAGGGTGGCATGTGTGAAATGAAAGTCTCCAATGTTCCAACCGCTCTTTCAGCAAGTGGAAGGCCAGTGGGTAATTCGCAGAAGCGGAACTCTGAGCAAAATGCTCTGCTAAGTGGTTTGAAACCGTGGCAGAGTCAGTACAGACCACTCCATTCAGCGAAAGCACAGGTACGCTGACGGCGGTCCGATAGCCATAAATTCACCTAAACCTGCGATGGAGAGGTACGGAGGCCAATGGTGGAGATGTACCTTTCCCAGCACTCCTGCTTGCATCGGCGAATGAGGTGGCAGGCTCGCGCATGGAGCCGTTTAAAGGTAATGCGGTGTTCCAATGAGGGATGCCGCTTGTGATGCTGGAGGGCCTGCCTGCGATCTTTAATCGCCTCAGCGATCTCTGGCGACCACCAAGACACAGTCCGCCGCCGAGGGGACCCAGAGGAATAGTGAATGGCAGATTCTGCGGCTGTAACGATGCCATTGGTGATGGAGTGAACCACTGCATCAATGAAGTCATTGGAAAGAGGTTCAATAGTGGCAATGGAGGTGAACAAGTCCCAGTCAGCCTTATTCATAGCCCATCTACAGGGTCACCCAGAAGAGTGACGCTGTGGCAGTGACAGAAAGATCGGAAAGTGGTACTACCGCACAAGTCGTCATGCACACCCCATTAGACAGATGGAATAGGCTAGGGCTGCAGATCGAAAGGTCCATGGCAGAGTATGTGTCATGCACCACACTGAAATGTGTGAAGGCACCATTATTTAAAAGAGAAAAGTTGAACTGTGCCAACACTTGCTCAATGACGCTGCCTCGGCCTCTTGCCACTGATCCACCCCACAGTGGGTTATGGGCATTGAAGTCGCCCAGTAACAGAAAAGGTGGCGGCAGTTGGGCTATCAGTGCAGCCAGGACATGCTGCAGGACATCACCAGTAGAAGATAGAGACTGCAGACAGTAACAGCCTGAGGTGTCCGCACCAGAACAGCGACAGCCTCTAAAGGTGTTTGTAGAGCGACAGACTCGCTGTGAACAGAGTGAAGGACATAGATGCAGATGCCACCAGATACCGGTTCTTATAATAACCCGATAGCCACGGAGGGGGGGGGGGGGGGGGGAGGTCGCATTGCTGGAAACCAGTTTTCCTGAAGAGCAATGCAGAGGAAGTGGTGAAGGCTGAGAAGTTGTCAGATCTCAGCAAGATGGTGGAAGAAACCGCTGCAGTTCACTTGGAGGATGGCATTGTTCATGGCCAAGAAAGGCGTGAAGAGACTGAGGAGGCAGATTAGGCCGCTGGGTCACCTGCCGCCAACGATTGAGTACCCACGTGAGCGACATCCATTGCGTCCGAGGGTCCAGCGAGATCTAGGTCCTCGGCGGACGCCAGAATTTCTACTTCCTCCTCAGACGCAGAGCTTGTAGGGAGCGGTAGGATGGGTGTCACCGCAAGGTCTGGATTCTTGGGTGCCTTCTTCTTTTTCTGTTATTCAAGCTGTGCCTTTGGCAGTTCTGGCTGGAAGGGCTTCACTGGGTCAGTCACAAGGACTAACGAGGACTGTGAAGCCCTGTGACCAGCGACCTGTGGTTGCTTCACCCACTGGGGAGTGTCCGCTTTTCCACTGGTGAGAACCTCGGAAGGGAGGGCACCAAAGGACCCCTTCGTGGAAAGAGGAGCCGAAGATGACTTACACTTGTCAGGCTGGGAAGTGGGAACTGATGTCCCTGATGGTTGGGGGGGGGGGGGTGTTGCTCCAGAAGTAGATGGAGCAGGAGCAACAGGGAGTGATGTGCCCCCCCCCCCCCCCACCATCAAGGGGGCAGGTGGAGTCTGACGGATCAGAGACCCAACTGTACACGACGAAACAGGAGATGGTAGAACCGTTGTCACAGCGGCAGCATAGGTGGATGTCATTGGCACAGGATGGAGCTTCTCAATTTTCCACTTGGCGTTAGTGTATGTCAGGCGGTCTAGAGTCTTATATTCCATTATCTTTCGTTCTTTCTGTAAAGTCCTACAGTCTGGTGAACAAGGGGAATGGTGTTCTCTGCAGTTAACACAGATGGGAGGTGGGGCACATGGAGTATCGGGATGCAAAGGACGTCCACAACTCGACACGTGACGCCGGAAGTACATGGGGATGACATATTCCCAAACTTCCAGCATTTAGAACACCGCTTCAAGTGAGGGCGGCATCATAGCCACCGATGCCTTCATCTTGGCCTTCGAGGGTGACGCCTTACCCGAAAAGGTCAAGGTGAAGGTTTACCGCTACCTGATTATCCCTTGGAGCCCGATTGACGCACCAGACGAAGTGAACACCTCGTCATTCTAGGTTGGCGCACAGTTTATCGTCTGACTGCAAAAGAAGATCAATGTGGAATATACCCTGGATCATGTATAAACTCTTATGGAGTGTGATGGGAACTGAAACATCCCCAAACTTGTCGTAAGTGAGCAACCTCCGTGACTGGGCAGAGGATGCTGTTTTGGTCAAAATTGATCCAGAGCATATTTTGGACAAGCCCTCCACCTCCGCAAACATGTCCTCGAAATGCTCCTCGACTGAGGCTTTGTCGACATAAATGTTTCGCCATCAACTCGCCTACAGACGAGGTACCGGTGTGAATAAATGTCACTACCTTTCGTTAGCCATGCGTTCCTCCCATGCAGAGGCCAGGGAGGGTAATAATCTTTGATCGTAATTCTTGCACTGAGGTTAGACCTCGATCGCTTAGAGACTGCTGGTGGAGGCCCACCAGCGATAAATGATGTACCACGCTTCATTGCGGGTCATCTTCCCTGATGCCACCCACTCTGACCAGGGGCTCTCCACATTGGCGCCACCCAGCCACAGCAAAGACCATCTGGCAGGATGACCCTTGCCAGGAGTCCCGATGCCCCAGGGAGATAGGCTGTCCATAAATCAGTCACAGTATGAGGTGGTGGAGATCTCTTCTGAACAGCACGTTGCAATAATGTTCGTGTCTGGGGAGCCTGGTGACCAGCGGAAGTGTTTAAACTCAGACGATTGTCCCTGGAGCCACTCTGTAGCAATTCTGGATGTGTCGTGTGTCTCATTGTCCTGCTGGAATTGCCCAAGTCCATCAGAATGCACAATGGACATGAATGGATGAAGGTGATCAGACAGGATGCTTACGTATGTGTCATATGTAAAAGCCATATCTAGACATATCTAGTCATATCTAGACATTTCAAATGCACGCACCCTCCACCATTATGCAGCCTCCACCAGCTTGAACAGTCCCCTGGTGACAGGCAGAGTCCATTGATTCATGAGGTTGTCTCCATATCCGTACACATCCATCAGCTCGATACAATTTAAAACGAGACTCGTCCGACCAGGCAACCCAACTAGGGTGCAGGGGAACAGTAGCACATAGACAAATTTTTATTCATTCTTCATTACTAGATGGGCATTCTGTTAGTAAAAGGGTGAATGGCCTTTCAGACCATATGCACAAATTTTAACACTAAAAGGTTTTTGTACTCAAACCAATGTCGGATTAACTGTCCTACGTAGTTTGTAATTAAATACAACAGCAATAGAGAGTTTTTCAAAACTTGTCAAGGAACAAGAGAGGCAATATGTTTATAGTGCCGATAATGCTTTCCATAACACATTTCTCATGCTCTTTGAGGGTTGTTTCCATTACAACATTCTAAACGGGGTACTAGCAGTAATGGACAGCCTGGTTGGCTGACTAGTGGGATAAGGATATCATGTAGAACAAAGCGGGAATTATATAAAAATGTTAGAAGTACTCACAATCAAGCTACAGTAGCCCATTGCAAACAGTATTGTAAGGTGCTTAAAAATGCTATTAGCAAGGCAAAAAGTATGTGGTATGCAAATAGAATAGCTAATTCACAGGATAAAATTAAAACGATATGGTCAGTTGTGAAGGAAGTGTCTAGTCAGCAGCACAAGGTTGATGATATAAAGTCAGTTCGCAGTAATAATATTTCTGTTACTGATAAGTCAGATATATATACAGTATTTAACAATCATTTTCTGAGCATTGCTGGTGAATTAAATAAAAATTTAGTTTCTACAGGAAATCATAAAAATTTCTTAGCAAATGCCTTTCCGAGATTGACGACTGAAAAACTCCTCTGTGATACAAACAAGAGGGAGATTGAGTCAATGATTAAATCACTGAAGACTAAGGACTCTCATGGTTATGTTGGAGTGTCTAGTAGAATATTAAAGTACTGTGCTGCACATGTTAGCCCGGTATTTAGCCATATTTGTAATTTTTCCTTTAGGAATGGTCAGTTTCCTGAGCGATTACTCAGTAGTAAAGCCGCTTTATAAAAAGGGAGAAAGGGATAATGTAGATAATTTTAGACCTATTTCTATGCCCTCAGTGTTTTCAAAAGTTATAGAAAAGGCTGTGGATGTAAGGATACATTATCATTTTATATCATACGATTTGCTATCAAACGTACAGTTCGGCTCTAGAAGTCGTTTAAAAAGTGAAAATGCTATATCCTCTTTTCTCTGTGAGGTACTGGATGGGTTAAACAAAAAGTTTCGAACGCTTGGCATATTTTTTGATTCACTAATGCATTCGATTGTGTTAATCACAAAATATTGCTCCAGAAGTTGGACCATTACGGAATACAGGGAGTAGCTCACAACTGGTTCACCTCTTACTTTAGCAACAGGCAGAAAAAGGTCATTATTCACAATGTTGATAACGGCTGTGATGTGGGATCTGAGTGGGGTACTGTCAAGTGGGGGGTGCCCCAGTGATCACTTTTGCGGCCGCCCCTGTTCCTTAATTATATAAGTGATATGCCCTCTAGTATTATGGGTAACTCTAAAATATTTCTGTTTGCTGATGACACTAGCTTGGTAGCAAAGGATGTTGTGTGCAACATTGACTCGGTTTCAAACGGTGCAGTACATGACCTAATTTCATGGCTTGTAGAAAATAAACAAACGTTAAATCACAGTAAGACTCAGTTTTTATAGTTTCTAACACACAATTCAACAAAACCTGACGTTTTAATCTCACAGAACGGGCATATGATTAGTGAAACTGATCAGTTCAAATTCCTAGGTGTTCAGATAGATAGTAAGCTGTCGTGGAAAGGCCACGTTCAGGATATTGTTCAAAGACTTAATACTGCCATTTTCACTATTCGAACGGTATCGAAAGTGAATGATACTTCGACACATAAATTAGTCTACTTTGCTTATTTTCATTCACTTATGTCGTATGGTGTTTTGGGATAACTCTTCCCATTTTAGAAGGATATTTTTGGCTCAGAAACGGGCGGTTCGGGCAATAAGTGGTGTGAGTTCACGAACCTCTTGTCGACCTCTGTTCTCGAGTCTGGGTATTTTGACATTGGCCTCTCATGTATATTCCTTATTGTCGTTTCTTGTTACCAATATTAGTTTATTTCCAAAAATAAGCAGCTTTGACTCGGTTAATACTCGGCAGAAATCAAACCTCCATTTGGATCGGACTTCCTTAACTCTTGTGCAGAAAGGTGTGCAGTATACTGCTACATCCATTTTCAATAAGCTGCCACTCGAATCCAAAAATCTTAGCAGTAATCCACGCGCTTTCAAATCGAAACTGAAGAATTTCCTCATGGGTCACTCCTTCTATTCTGTCGAGGAGCTCCTTGAAAAATTAAGTTGATTCTCATTGTACTGCTGATAGCGTTTGCTTAAACTTATGGACTGATTTTCTTTCAGGTTCATGCACATTTATTTTTATCTGTTATTACTTTTATGTTGTAAGTTCATGTACTGACACGTTCCATGACCTTGGAGATTTGTTCCTCAATTTGGTCCGAAGGAACTTGACATGTAAATAAATAAAATAAATTAAAGTTACCATTGATAAATAGTCCAATATCGGTGTTGACGGATCCAGGTGCGGCCTTAAGCTTTGTGTCGTGCAGTCGTCAAGGATACATGAGTGAGCCTTCGGCTTCGAAAGCCCATATCGATGACGTTTCGTTGAATGGTTCGCACGCTGACACTTGTTGATGGCGCAGCACTGAAAACTGCAGAAATTTGCCGGAGAGTTGCATTTTTGTCATGTCGAAAGACTCTCTTCAGTCGTCGTCGGTCCCATTCTTGCAGGATCTTTTGCCGGCTACAGTGATGTGGGAGAATTGATGCTTTACCGGATCCCTGATATTCATAGCACACTCGTGAAATGGTCGTACAGGAAAATCCCAAGTAGCTGGGAGCGAAGTCACCGTTCTGACTCATCCCAAAGGAGCTGAATCGAGTTCATGTTGGTAGTTTGGGCACGCCAGTCCTTTTCAATGATGTGACTGTCCACAGACGATTCTCTGTCGGAAGCTGCCTTATGACGGGGTGCTAATACAACCATTGTCCGCCCCCAGTAGCTGAGTGGTGACCGAAGGTCAGTCCTAAGGGCTCGGATTCGATTCCCGGCTGGGTCGGAGATTTTCTCCGCTCGGGGACTGGGTGTTATTTTGTCCTAATCATCATCATTTCATGCCCATCGACGCGCAAGTCGCCGAAATGGAGTCAAATCGAAAGACTTGCACCCGGCGAACAGTCTACCCAACAGAAGGCCCTAGTCACATGACATTTATTTATTCATTCATTGTCTCTGCACTGTCCCTTCACTATACAGCAGACACAGTGCTGTAAAATGTACCCATAACCACCGGTATTTAGCGTTTGTCAAGGGTAACCACAAGGAAGACGCCCATATCGTTAACACCCCCTCCTGTGTGCTTCGGTGTTGGCAGAGCACAGGAAGGTAGATAACGTTCGCCAGGGGTTCGTCAATCCCAATCCCTTCCATCTGATTGCCACACTGAGTAACGTGATTCATCTCTCCAAATCGCTCGCCTCCAGCCATCTACCGTCCAATGGCTTCGCCCTCTACAATACGTCAAGCGTCACTTATCACTGTCTTCAGAAACGTGTGGCCTATTAGGAGCTGCTCCACAGTTGTACCCAATAAAGGAGCCCTGTTCCAAGGCACTGTGCTGGCTGGATGCTGGTAGCTCTTTGGAACATACGAATGACTCCTTCCACTTATTATTCTCGTGTCAGAAGCACACACGGGTGCACAGTTAACAAGTCCTGTAGTCTCTGACCGAAATTTGGCCACTTCCAGTCCATTTTCTGTCGCTTGGTGGAAGGCTTCTGCAATACAGGACGGTGGAGTCGACACTGGACCATGTGCTGGACAGTCTAGACTTCTCCACAGTCACAGTTAGTATCGTTTAGTGTTCTGTAGCACCGTCTTGCCAGATTAAACTTTCATCTACCCAATCCTAATTTCAGTCTATTCAAGGATTTCCAGGTCATCCATTCCTCATCATGTATTCGATGCAGAGTTTCGGCAATTCTTCTCCACCCTGGCATCTTCGGCAGTGGTAGGAAATACCTTTGATGTTCTAAGGAAACTCTTCCTTGACTTCAATCGGGCTGCTAATGCGGTTTGTGCCCATACTGGGGACGAGTTTGTTCTTGTTCCTCTTTCTTTCGTTCCTTATTCGCCGCAATGTCTCTTCGAATGGAAAGTGGTGCTCTTCCTGGACGATGGTAAATCCATTCGACAGGAGTGGATCTGCGGGTCTCTTTGAGAGCTACGTCTACCTGCCTGGCATGTGATGAATTATACCAAACAGGACCAGCGTACTCTGCTGTGGAATAGGCTAATGCAAAGTACTCCTTCCACTAATTTCATACAGTTGTCTTACAGCAACCACCCGCAACGCTGGACTGACCCTGTCCGTCACTGAAAGGGGTCTGCCTGGTCTTGGTTTACTTGTGGTCGTTCCTTTGTGTTTCCAGTTCACGTCACATCACCAACAACCGATTAGGGCAGCCTTAGAAGGATTGAAACGTCCCTGACTGATTTGTTACTCAGGTGATGTTCAGTCGCTAGACCACTATAGCGGTTGCTACAGCTTCCTAATTAGGGTGAGATGTGGAGTGTTCCTGCCCTGACACATTACTATTTCGGAGATGCCAACAGCGCAATTTGTTTTTTGTGAATTGTTACATGCGAGTAGCTTTGTTGACCCATTGGCATCGACGAGTTCTAGCAAGTTTCCATTTTCCCTGATTGGACAGAAGACAAGGTTTGCTGACCTCGTGTATTCTACGGTTACCTCGATGTCCTGCCTTTGTTTTCTCCTCCACTATGAACTTCCGATCGCTTATCTTCTTTTATTCTGTGCTAGGCTGGGCTACAGCGTCACCGGAGGATGGCTGTCTTGCTGTAAGTGTATAACCTTTCTACCGCACAATAATGTCATTCCAGTGTCAAAATTTTAAACATGGCTGAAGCAGCAGCTGTTGAAAATCTTCACGGTAAATGATAGCAGCCAAACAGTTGAAGGATAAAGAATTATTGAAATCCTTGACCACGGTTTCGGTATATCTAAATATACCTTCATCAGAAGCAAAAATCACATCGTGCAGTGGAGATGCATAAAACAATCGTGCCAAAAGGCGGCACCATTACTTCAAATTAAATATCACCTCCATCTGTACGGCATAATTATGAAGAGATGGTCGATCTGAACGCAGCATACTATCAGTACTTGGCCTGTTACTCATAGTACTGATAGTATGCTGCGTTCAGATCGACCATCTCTTCATAATTATGCCGTACAGATGGAGGTGATATTTAATTTTAAGTAATGGTGCCGCCTTTTGGCACGATTGTTTTATGCATCTCCACTGCACGATGTGATTTTTGCTTCTGATGAAGGTATATTTAGATATACCGAAACCGTGGTCAAGGATTTCAATAAATCTTTATCCTGCAACTGTTCGGCTGTTATCATTTACCGTGATCATTCCAGTGTCATAACCGGGGTGAACAGTGAGGATAGCGCTACAGTAATGTTATTTCAATGTTACTGGGACGAACGGTGAAGATGCGGCAGTAAGACCTGAGTTATAACGCTAAAATTGTTAAAATACGTCGAGTCAGCGCATTTTGCATGCGGGGAGGAATGCGTTTACTCTGTGGCGCACGGTAGGCTATAGTAAAAATACTGCGATCGAAACAAGTCTCGCTCTAAAAAAGTGACAATCTATGGATGTATGGGCGTCAGATGCGCATAACTGTCGTTTGTTGTGCACTATTTTGTAAAAAATAAACTGGCACAGAGGACTGTAAAGTAAAAAAGAGAGAGAGAGAGAGAGAGAGAGAGAGAGAGAGATATGGAGAGAGAGAGAGAGAGAGAGAGAGAGAGCTGAGATTTTATCATTGTAAACCTATGCGAGAATACATGGAAATTCTATAAAAGGTAATTCAATCGATCTCAGTTATTTTCTGAAGTGAATTTTGGGGAAATAAATTGCGCTAAGCTTCTATAGGAACGTCGGATGTTTGATGATGTTTTCTGAGGGATCTGCAAGCACAGTCAAGGGAATTTGGAAGAGCTTCCTCTTATAAATAGAAATCTGCGAAAGGCTACAAACCATATAAGGAATTGTGGACTGAACTGTGGAGAATCAGCGTCCGAGAATCCTACACAAGTTTCTATATATGAACACAAAAAGTTCTACAGACCGTTGGTTGGTTTGTGGGGGGTTGAAGGGACCAGACTACAAAGGCCATCGGTCCCTTTTTTCACGATCATGAAACACCCACAAGGAACAAAAACAAGCAATGGAGATGACAAGGGATGACACAGAACAAGACAGACATAGACAAAGACTAGAATAGTGGAATTAAAAACACACAGAATGTTACAGTGGTTGGCCCACCATGGAAAAAAAAAAGGTAAAGCCAACCACCAAGTGACACACTAAAAACTCCAATCTAAAACCGTAGGCCAAAGGCCAGACTCACCATAAAAAAAGAGACAAACCCTCAAAATGAAAGATAAAAGCTCCCTGCTCGAATAAAACACTAAAGTAAGCATTCCATGGCAGCATCATCTGTTAAAAGTGCAGGGAGCGTATCAGACAGCGCAAACGTCTGCCTGAGCCCAGTTAAAAGTGGACAGTCCAACAAAATGTGGACCACCGTCGATCCCGAACCACAGCGAGAGAGAGGTGGGTCCTCCCGGCGCAATAAATAACCGTGCCTCATCCAGGTGTGGCCAATGCGCAGCCGACAGAGGACAACGGAGTCCTTGCGAGGGCCTGCAAGGAGGTGCGCTGCACACTGGTAGTCTCCTTGGCGCTCCGAAGTTTGTTGGCTGAAGGCAGGGTGCGCCATTCATCACCCCAGCAACCAAGGACCTTCTGCCACAAAACTGACTGAAGGTCGCACTCCAAAAGGCCGATCTCCAGGGCCGGTGCACTGACAGCCTGTTTGGCCAGCATGTCAACACGTCCATTACCCAGGATGGCGACATAACCCGGGGTCTACACAAAGACCACAGAGCGACCACAACGGGTAAGAGTATGGAGGGACTCCTGAATAGCCATCACCCGACGAGAGCGAGGAAAACACTGGTCGATAGGTCGTAAACCGCTCAGGGAGTCACTACGGATAACAAACGACTCACCTGAGCAGGAGCGGATATACTCTAGGGCGCAACAGATAGCGATAAGCTCTGCAGTGAAAACACTGTAGCCACCCAGCAACGAGCGTTGTTCAGATTGTTCCCCAAGAGCAAAAGCATACCCAACTCGACCAGCAACCATCTAACTACCGGTATAGACCACGTCAGAGCCGGGAAACGCGTCAAGGATGGAAAAAAAGCGTCAGCAGAGGGCCTCAGGAGGGACTGAGTCTTTCGGGCCTTGTGCCAAATCCAGCTGAAGGCATGGGTGGGGCATACACCATGTGGGTAGACGTTTATGGGTCCAGAAAAGAGGTAGGAGAGGGAAAAGCTCAAGCCAAGAGAGAAGAGACCGGACGCGAACTGCAATCAGACACCCTGACCAGCGCCGCCATTCAGGAAGACAGATGACCGATTTGGGGAACAGGAGACGCTAATTTGGATGCCCAGGCAAGCTACAAACATGTGCAGCATAAGCGGCCAGTAGTCGTTGGCACTGGATCTGCAATGGAGGGAAACCATCCTCCACAAGTATGCTGTTTACAGGGCTTGTGCCGAAAGCTCCAGTTGCGAGTCGGATCCTGCAGTAAAGTATGAGGTCAGGCAACCAAAACAGGGTAGGCGATGCCGAACCATTGGCCACGCTCCCACAATCGTGACGGGACTGAATCAATGCCTGATACAGTCGTAGAAGGGTAGACCGATCGGCTCCCCAGCTCATTTGACTCAAGCAGTGAAGAGTGTTAAGTTGGCGCCAGCGCGTTTGCTTAAGCTGCCGAATATGAGGGAGCCAAGTCAACCAGACATCAAAAGCAAGCCCAAAAATCTATGCATCTCCACCATGCCAAGAGGTTTGCTATCAAGATAAAGCCATGACTCAGGGTGAACAGTGCGATGCCAGCAGAGATGCATGACACAGGTCTTGGTGGCCAAGAACTGGGAGCCATGCATGACAGCCCAAGACTGCACCCTGCAGATAGTGCCCTGTAGGTGCCATTCAGCAACCGCAAAGCCAGTAGAGCTATAGTATAGGCAAAAGTCATCAGCATACAAAGAAGCCGATATGGACGTTCCCACAGCTGCCGTGAGCCCATTGATAGCAACTACAAAGAGGCAGACACTCAGAGCCTTGCCAGAGCCCATTCTCCTGGACTTGGCAGGAATTATGGGAGGGACCAACATGCATGTGGAAGGAACGAAGCGACAGAAAATTTTGAATAAAAATCGGGAGTGGACCCCGAAGACCCCACCCATGAAGCGTGGCGAGGAAGTGATGCTTCCATGTTGTATCATATCCTTTCCGCATGTAAAAAAGATGGCGACCAAATGCTGATGGAGGGAAAATGCCAAATGGATACAGACTACAGGCAGATCAAATTATCGGTGGCAGAGTGGCCCTTACGGAACCCACCCAGCCAGAAGGCCCCGAGACTCAAGTAGCCAACTCAACCTCCAGCTCACCATACGTTCGAGCAACTTGCACAGACCGTTGGTGAGTCTAGTGGGGTGTAGCTGTCCACCTCCAGTGGGTTCTTGCCAGGTTTCAACATGAGGATGATTTTTCGCTATTGTGATGGCAACTCACCCTCAACCCAAATATGGCTGAAAAGGAGGCGTCGCTGGCAGTTCACTGAGAGGTGTTTGAGCATCTGATAGTGGATGCGATCTGGCCCAGGAGCTGTATCGAGGCAAGTGGCTAGGGCACATTGGAATTCCCATTCAATGAATGGAGCATTGTAGGATTCTGGGTGGCACATATGGAGTAAAAGAACGTTCCAACCGCTCTTTCAGGGAGCAGAAGGCCAGTGGGTAATTCGTGGAAACAGAACTCTGATCATAATGCTCTGCTAAGAGTTCTGCAATCGTGTCTGATTCAGTATAGACTGCTCCATTCAGGGAAAACTCAGGGATGCTGACAATGGTCTGATATTCTTAGAGCCGCCTAATCTTGGCCCAAAGCTGCGATGGAGAGGTACAATGTTGGAGACACACCTTTCACAGCTCTCCTGCTTCCGACGGTGAATAAGGCAGAGGGCTTGGGCACGATTTAAAGGTGATGAGGTGTTCCAATGATGGGTGCCGCTTATGATGCCTGCGATCTCTAATCGTCGTAGCGACCTTGGGTGACCACCAAGGCACAGTCCTCCACCCGAGGGGACCTGGAAGAACAGGGAATTGCAGATTCCGAGGCAGAAACGATGCTGGTGATGATCGTCTGAACCACCACATCAATGGTGTCATGAGAAAGAGGCTCAATAGTGGCAATGGAGGCGAACGATTCCCAGTCAGCCTTATTCAAAGCCGATCCGGGGAGGCGCCCAGCAGTGTGACGCTGTGGCACTGACAGAAAGATTGGAAAGAGCTCACTACTGCACAAGTCGTAGTGCACACTGCATTGGACAGATGGTAGAAGGCTAGGGCTGCAGACCAAAAGGTTGATCGCTGAGTACATGCCATTCACCACTCTGAAATGTGTGGAGGCACCATTATTTAAGAGGGAAAGGTCAAGCTGTGCCAACAGTTGCTCAGTGACAGTGCCTTGGCCTGTTGCCACCAAGCCACCCCACCAAGGGGTATGGGCGTTAAAGTCGCCCAGTATCAGGAAAGGTGGCGGCAGTTGGGCTATCACTGCAGGCAGTACATGCAGTGAGACATCACCATCCTGTGGAAGATACACTCCTGGAAATGGAAAAAAGAACACATTGACACCGGTGTGTCAGACCCACCATACTTGCTCCGGACACTGCGAGAGGGCTGTACAAGCAATGATCACACGCACGGCACAGCGGACACACCAGGAACCGCGGTGTTGGCCGTCGAATGGCGCTAGCTGCGCAGCATTTGTGCACCGCCGCCGTCAGTGTCAGCCAGTTTGCCGTGGCATACGGAGCTCCATCGCAGTCTTTAACACTGGTAGCATGCCGCGACAGCGTGGACGTGAACCGTATGTGCAGTTGACGGACTTCGAGCGAGGGCGTATAGTGGGCATGCGGGAGGCCGGGTGGACGTACCGCCGAATTGCTCAACACGTGGGGCGTGAGGTCTCCACAGTACATCGATGTTGTCGCCAGTGGTCGGCGGAAGGTGCACGTGCCCGTCGACCTGGGACCGGACCGCAGCGACGAACGGATGCACGCCAAGACCGTATGATCCTACGCAGTGCCGTAGGGGACCGCACCGCCACTTCCCAGCAAATTAGGGACACTGTTGCTCCTGGGGTATCGGCGAGGACCATTCGCAACCGTCTCCATGAAGCTGGGCTACGGTCCCGCACACCGTTAGGCCGTCTTCCGCTCACGCCCCAACATCGTGCAGCCCGCCTCCAGTGGTGTCGCGACAGGCGTGAATGGAGGGACGAATGGAGACGTGTCGTCTTCAGCGATGAGAGTCGCTTCTGCCTTGGTGCCAATGATGGTCGTATGCGTGTTTGGCGCCGTGCAGGTGAGCGCCACAATCAGGACTGCATACGACCGAGGCACACAGGGCCAACACCCGGCATCATGGTGTGGGGAGCGATCTCCTACACTGGCCGTACACCACTGGTGATCGTCGAGGGGACACTGAATAGTGCACGGTACATCCAAACCGTCATCGAACCCATCGTTCTACCATTCCTAGACCGGCAAGGGAACTTGCTGTTCCAACAGGAGAATGCACGTCCGCATGTATCCCGTGCCACCCAACGTGCTCTAGAAGGTGTAAGTCAACTACCCTGGCCAGCAAGATCTCCGGATCTGTCCCCCATTGAGCATGTTTGGGACTGGATGAAGCGTCGTCTCACGCGGTCTGCACGTCCAGCACGAACGCTGGTCCAACTGAGGCGCCAGGTGGAAATGGCATGGCAAGCCGTTCCACAGGACTACATCCAGCATCTCTACGATCGTCTCCATGGGAGAATAGCAGCCTGCATTGCTGCGAAAGGTGGATATACACTGTACTAGTGCCGACATTGTGCATGCTCTGTTGGCTGTGTGTATGTGCCTGTGGTTCTGTCAGTGTGATCATGTGATGTATCTGACCCCAGGAATGTGTCAATAAAGTTTCCCCTTCCTGGGACAATGAATTCACGGTGTTCTTATTTCAATTTCCAGGAGTGTAGATACTGCAGACAGTAACAGCCTGAGGCGTCCACACCCGAACAGTGGCAACCACTAAAGGTGTTTGAAGAGGTACACACTCGCTGTAAAGAGAGTTAGGGACATAGACAGGCTCCACCAGATATCCTCGCATAAGCTGCCTGATTCTTATAAAAACCCCGATAACCATGGAGGGCGGGGGTTCACGTCGCCGGAAACCAAGTTTCCTGGAGAGCAATGCAGAAGAAAGGGTGATGGCTGATAAGTCGTCAGAGCTCAGCAAGGTGGTGGAACAAACCACTGCAATTCCACTGGAGAATGACATTGTCCAAGGCCGAAAACGGTTTGGAAGGACCGAGGAGGCAGATTACGACGTTGGGTGACTTATTGCCACTGAGTACCTGTGCGATCGACATCCATTGGGTCTGAGGGTCTGGAGAGATCTAGGTCCTCAGCGGACGTCAGAATCTCCACCTCATCCTCAGACGTAGAGCTTGTAGGTAGCGGTGGAGTGGGTGCCACCACAAGGTCCTTGGTATTAAAGGTAGTCTCCATGGGTTCCACTGGCTGGGTGGGCTTCACTGATTCAGTCCCTGGGACTGAGGAGGATCGTGAAGCCCTATGACCAGCTGCTTGAGGGCACTTCAGCCACTGGCGGGCGTCATTTTTCCCACTGGTGGAAACCTGGGAAGGGAGAGCCAGAGGAGCCGAAGAAGTTGGACGGTTCTCTGTCTTAGAAGTGGGGATGGACGTCCCCGATAGGTGGGGGGGGGGGAGTGTTGCTCCTGAAGTAAGTGGTGCAGGATGCTCCCCGTAGTCAAGGGGGCAGATGTAGTCTTATGGCCAGAGAGCTGACTGGAATTCGTGGAACTGATGGGGCCATCACTATTGTCATTCGCACGGGAATGAGTCGTTCACATTTCCTGTTAGCCTCAGTGTAGGTCAGTCGGTCCAGGGTCTTATATTCCATGATTTTCCTCTCTTTCTGCAAAATCCTGCAGTCTGGCGATTGCAGTTGACACAGATGGGAGGCGAGGCACATGGATTATTGGGATGTGATGGGCGTCTAAAATCTCGACATGTGAAGCCGGAAGTACAGCGGGAAGACATATGGCCGAACTTCCAGCACCTCATTGGCGGAGGGATATAGAGCTTGATGTCACAGCGGTTCGCCTTCTCATGCAATGTATCACTCTCGAAAGCCACGTTGAAGACACTGGTGGAAACCTGATTATCCCTCGGACCCTGATGAACGCACCGACGAAATGAACACCCTGCTGCTGCAAATTGGCGCACAGCTGGTCATCAGACTGCAAAAGAAGGTCCCTGTGGAATATAGTGTTCTGGACCATATTTAAACTCTTATGGGGTGTGATGGTAACAGAAACATCTCCCTACCTGTCACAAGCAAGTAACCTTCGTGACTGGGCAGAGGATGCCGTTTCGGACAATCCCTCCACCTCCCCAAACTTTTCCTCTAAATGCTGTACGAAGAATTGAGGCTTTGTTGACATGAAAGTCTCCCCATTAGCTCTCGTACACACTAGGAACCGGGGCGAATAAGTGTCACTGCCATTCTGGGCATTACGCTCCTCCCACATTGTGGCCAGGGATGGGAACGTTCTGGATGGTATTTCTGAGCGCTGAATTGAGCCCGAGAATGCTTAGAGACTGCTGGCGGCTGGCCACCAGCAACAACCCTCATACCAGCCCCTCCGACCAAAGGCCCTCCCCACGGGCGCCACCCGGCCTCAGCAAGGGACACCTAGCAGGATGGCCATTGCCGGGAGTCCTGATGCCCCAGGGAGACAGACATCTACTCCTTGGCATACGTGGGGAGTTAATGGCGCAGGCATCAGCAGAGCGATCCCTGTTTTGTCAGGGGGCTACAACCAACAGGGTACACAGCGGCCCCACCACAACGGACTGGCTACCGTACTGCACAGTGCATGGTGCAAAATGCACCCAGGAATGTATCCGCGCCTAAGCGATGGAGAACGAGCGGGACTGTAGTGCAACGACGAGAAAGCTGGCTAAAGGTCTCAGTGTAGGAAGGACAGAATGCACCATGTAAGGCACCCTTCACCAGTTGGCTCGATCTTCGGAAAAATGTGGAAGTATGGAGGTCAAACCCTACAGGGGACCATCACATAAAGTCTGAAACGTGTGAGACTCCTTTTAGTTGCCTCTCACGACAGGCAGGAATACCGCAGGCCTATTCTAACCCCGGACCCGCAGTGGGGGTTCTATAGGTGACCAAAGGTTATCGGCAGTTGCTTCTGCTCTACGAGTTCAACGAGATTTCACCACAACAAGTTTAAGAATATTTTTTCCGGGTTAAAATCTTATCGCCGGACATTTTTCGACGAAGGCTGAATGATATATGCTAATGTTCTGTAAGCCTGTGTAGGTACCACAAGAACAGCAATTCATGCTGTAGTAAATGAGACTTTCAAGCATTAGCAAGAGAGTTTTTGCTTATTCAGGACAAAAACTTTCTCAGAGTTGAGCAGTAAACACAGATCCAGACATTGATATGTCTCTAGTACCTTAAAGTTACACTACTGGACATTAAACTTGCTACACCAAGAAGAAATGCAGATGATAAACGGGTATTCATTGGACAAATATATTATACTAGAACTGGCATGTAATTACATTTTCACGTAATTTGGGTGCATAGATCCTGAGAAATCAGTACCCACAACAACCACCTCTGGCTGTAATAACGGCCTTGATACGCCTGGGCATTGAAGCAAACAGAGCTTGGATGCCGTGTACAGGTACAGCTGCCCATGAAGCTTCAACACGATACCACAGTTCATCAAGAGTAGTGACTGGAGTATTGTGACGAGACAGTTGCTCGGCACCATTGACCAGACGTTTTCAATGGGTGAGAGATCTGGAGAATGTGCTGGCCAGGGCAGCAGTCGAACCTTCTGTATCCAGAAAGGTCCGTACAGGATCTGCAATATGCGGTCGTGCATTATCCTGCTGAAATGTAGGGTTTTGCAGGGATCCAATGAAGGGTAGAGCCACTGGTCGTAACACATCCGAAATGTAGCGTCCACTGTTCAAAGTGCCGTCAATGCGAACAAGAGGTGACTGAGACGTGTAACCAATGGCACCCCATACCATCACGCTGGGTGATACGCCAGTATGGCGATGACGAATACACGCTTCCAATGTGCGTTCACCGCGATGTCGCCAAACACGGATACGACCATCTTGATGCTGTAAACAGAACCTGGATTCATCCGAAAAAATGACGTTTTGACATTCGTGCACCCATGTTCGTCGTTGAGTACACCATCGCAGGCGCTCCTGTCTGTGATGCAGAGTCAAGGGTAACCGCAGCCATGGTCTCCGAGCTGATAGTCCACGCTGCTGCAAACGTCGTCGAACTGTTCGTGCAGATGGTTGTTGTCTTGCTAACGTCCCCATCTGTTGGCTCAGGGATCGAGACGTCGACTGCTAGTGATACGAGGCCATTGGGATCCAGCACGGCGTTGCGTATTACCCTCCTGAAGCCACCGATTCCATATTCTGCTAACAGTAACTGGATCTCGACCAACGCGAGCAGCAATGTCGCGATACGATAAACCGCAATCGCGATAGGCTACAGTCCGACCTTTATCAAAGTCGGAAACGTGATGGTACGCATTTCTCCTCCTTACACGAGGCATCACAACAACGTTGCACCAGGCAACGCTGGTCAACTGCTGTTTGTGTATGAGAAATCGGTTGGAAACTTTCCTTGTCAGGACGATGTAGGTGTCGCCACCGGCTCCAACCTAGTGTGAATGCTGTGAAAAGCTAATCTTTTGCATATCACAGCATCTTCTTCCTGTCGATTAAATATCGCGTGTGTAGCACGTCATCTTCGTGGTGTAGCAATTTTAATGGCCAATAGTGTATAATTACTTCAAATTTAATTGTTTTTTTTTTACGATTAATGGCACGTTTGATACAATATCGCGCACATATGTACAAGACACACAAACATATAGTAAGGAATATACAGTACTAGCAATTAACAGCGAATAATAGAATGGCAAATGGGAATATCTCAACGCCAGTCCAATGAAAGTCTCAGATCAAAGGGATGTCATCTCACTTTCGTTGCTGTCAGTCTCAAAATCAGGAAAATTAATTGTGATTACAAGAAATCGCATGAGAGGGAGTCCAAAAGCAATGTATTGTTCAAAGATCACGGGCTGGAATCATTTATTGCGCATCTTGAACATTTACGACGCATCCCCAAACTCTCTTGATGACTGCACGATATCGTGCACAAACATTTTCCGAGGCATATAAGGAATTAATTCATTTTTGCATGAACTTGAGAACCATCCAAGACTGCTTCCTGAATTAAAGTTTAATTTAATTATAATACGACTACATTCCAGCATGCGTCATGAACATGTTGCTAATATGAAAGACAATTACTAACTACCTTGTGAACTAGTTTGTTTCACCTCTGGCCGCTCAGGCCGGGCCTGTGATTGGTTAGTTCTGCCGACAGTTATTTACGGTGTCGAATGATACTGTTCACTAAGCTCAGAGCGTGACTTTAGAATCATTGAAATTAGAGTCAGAAGTCCGTCAGTGTGAATAATGGCATTAGCGTAACGGGAGTTCTTCACAAACATTTCATCAATGAATGTAAACAATCGAAGTTGCGCGCTGACGTCAAGCCGAGTCCGTGAATCATCGGTCTCTCTATGCGCTCCAGCGCGGCTCTGCTTTTATTCACACCATCTTCCTTACACTTTACGACTGCCGCCGCTTTGCTGATCAGGTAAGTCGACCGATCTTAACTGCTCGCTAACTTACAGCAGTGCGGATCTTCAGACTCTGTACGATAAAACGTGGTAAAAAGCGGGCTGAACTGTGCCATAAATGCCACATATCCCCAAACAAAATGATTTTTTTTAGAATTTATGTTTTTGTAAAAAAAAGTTCATTTAAAAAATGAAGAAAACTTCAACCCCACTGGGGCTTTATCCACACCGTTACAATACAATTTTCGTAAGATGTCTACTTATCAATTTTTCGAAATTGTATTTTTGTTTTAAGTCCTAAGGTTCTCATCCCTAACGTCGAATTACATTCATACCTATCACATGTAATAAACAGTATTAATTATCTAGTTCTTAAATTTGGTTTCATTTACAGGGAAAATACGTTTGAAAAACCATAAAATTCTTGTATGTATGGTGCCCATAATTGAAGTTCCAGATTCAAAACTCCGTGGAAAGACGTCAAATTTTGACAGCATCTTACTGATATAGGGGGAAATGTGACAGAACAAAAAAATATGTAGGAAAATTTTACCAATAGATGACGCTGTAAGTGTCTATATGTTTATGGAGTCGCCTGCAAATGACAGATGAATCGCAATACGGCAGCTACGGTATGAGTTGCACATTACAGGAACTGAACTGTTAAATGTGCACATGACCACAGGACGAGCGGAGTAGCCACGCGGTCAAAGGCGCCATGCCACGGTTCTAATTTATTTAAAAGGATGTTGTGGTTCACACAATCAAATGCCTTTGACAAATCACAGAAAATACCTGCTGCTTGTAACTTGTTATTTAATGAATTAAGTACATTTTCACTGTAGGTGTAAACAGCCTTCTCGATATCAGAACCCTTCAGAAATCCAAACTGTGTTCTTGATAATATGTTATTTGTGGTCAGATGGTTGAGAAGTTGCCTGTACATTACTTTTTCTAAAATTTTTGAGAATGCCGGCAAAAGTGAAATCGGTCTGTAGTTTGATGGTATCTCTTTATCCCCTTTCTTGAATAGAGGCTTAACATCTGCATATTTTATCCAGTCAGGAAATGTCCCAGTTATAATTGACTGGTTACACAAGTAACTTAGCAAGTTCTTTCGCGTACTCTGTGCGCGAAAGACTCTCATAGATGTTATCAGTGACGGTATAGATAACAAGATCCGCAGGACTCATCTACGCGAAAAAACACGGCCCTATGATAAACGACGCCATCAAGCCGCACCACACAATCACCTTTGCAGAACGAAGTGGTACCGGTTGCCCCATATACTGCAGTTCCGCATATCCACATGTCCTTGGAGATGGAAATGGGCTTCGTTCCCTGGCCATTAATTTTCCCACTTCCACGCGAGCGAGAAATTCCAGAGCGGACGCTTGTCTTGGTGGCAGGTCAGCGGCGAGTAGTTTCTGAAAGTGGGTGATTTTGAATATAAAGCAATGGAGGTTGTTACGAAGGATTTTCTGCATCTTGCTCACAGGCTTGTCCAAAGTTCGGCCAACTCCCCGTACACTGCGTGTTTGAACGCCATCTCTCGAGCTGTCCTGCAATGCTCTGGCCGCACCTTCGACAGACGTCGGATGAAACTGCTTTCCTCCCTCTGGCACACTTCATTTCAAAAGAGTCGGTCTCTTCGAATTATGTAACCATTTTCTCAAGGCCCTTAGCAGACACCGGATCATTGCCTTTTTTCGTACCCCTGAGTGTCCGCAACTTCTGCGTGGTTACCAGCGCACTGTCACCGTTCTTGCAAAAGAGCTTTACCAGCAGCGCTCGATCTCTATGGAGACGGCCATGTTGGGGGCCTCAGACGTAAACTGAACAACAGCCGTGTGCCGTGGGTCTGTTAGTCTGCTTACTTGACGCTCACAGCTATTGATAAAATTTTCATTTTTTTCCCCATGACGTTTTCCCTCGTGTCCATAACGTGCTATTCAAATGTGACGTCATTTTTGCAGTGCTTCTGTTTCTACAGCGTTTTAAAACTTTACCTTTAATTATCGACACCCTCCTCGTAATATAAACTGAAGCGGCAAAAAAACTAGTGCAGGCATGCGTATTCAAATACAGAGGTATGTAAACAGGCAGGATATAGCGCTGCGGTAGTCAACGCCTATATAAGACAACAAGTGTCTGGAGCAGTTGTTAGATCGGTTACTGATGCTACAATAGCAGGTTATTGAGATTTAAGTGAATTTGAACGTGGCTTTATAGTCGGCGGACGAGCAATGGGACACAGCATCTCCGAGATGGAGATGAAGTGACGATTTTCCTGTACGACCATTTCACAAGTGTACCGTGAATATCAAGAATCCGGTAAGACATCAAATCTCCGACATCGTTACCGCCGTAAGAACGGGACCAACGACGACTGAGGAGAATCGTTCAACGTGACAGAAAGCCCAATCCTTCCGCAAATTGCTGCAGGTTTCAATTCTGGACCACCAACAAGTGCCAGCGTGCAAACCATTCAACGAAACATCATCGATATGGGCTCTCTGAGAAGAAGGCGGGTGATGGAGCCCCTTAGGGAAATAGCGGAAAGGTCGGGGAAGAAGGCCAGTGTTCACTCTGTCTGCTTGCCGGGGGTCTCATCCGAGATGTGGAGGACGTCCTGCAGGCGGCGATAGAGAGCACTGGGTGCACCCGACTGCAAATTGTTGCTCAAGTCGGCACCAATGACTCCTGCCGTCTGGGTTCAGAGGTCATCCTCAGTTCGTACAGGCGGTTGGCGGAGTTGAAGGCGGAAAGCCTCGCTCGCGGGGTGAAATCTGAGCTAAGTATTTGTAGTGTTGTTCCCAGAACCGATCGCGGTCCTCTGGTTTGGAGCCGAATAGAAGGCTTAAACCAGAGGCTCAGACGATTCTGCGGAGATCTGGGGTGCAAATTTCTCGATCTCCGCTATCGGGTGGAGACATGTAGGGTCCCCCTGAATAGGTCAGGCGTGCACTACACGCCGGAAGCGGCTACAAGGGTAGCGAAGTACGTGTGGAGTGCACATGTGGGGTTTTTAGGTTAGAGAATTCCCTCCCTAGACCCGACAAGACGCCTCCTGAGACGCGACAAGGTAGCAGTAGGCAAAACGCAACAGGGAATGACAATATTAATGTAGTAATAGCAAACTGCAGGAGCGTCTATAGAAAGGTCCCAGAACTGCTTTCATTAATAAACGGTCACAATGCCCACATAGTACTAGGGACAGAAAGCTGGTTGAAACCAGATGTAAACAGTAATGAAATTCTAAACTCAGATTGGAATGTATACCGCAGAGACAGGCTGGACAGTGAAGGGGGAGGCGTGTTTATAGCGATAAGAAGTGCAATAGTATCGAAGGAAATTGACGGAGATCTGAAATGTGAAATAATTTGGGTGAAGGTCACGGTTAAAGCAGGCTCAGACATGGTAATTGGATGTCTCTATAGGCCCCCTGGCTCAGCAGCTGTTGTGGCTGAGAACCTGAAGGATAGTTTGGAATATACACTCCTGGAAATTGAAATAAGAACACCGTGAATTCATTGTCCCAGGAAGGGGAAACTTTATTGACACATTCCTGGGGTCAGATACATCACATGATCACACTGACAGAACCACAGGCACATACACACAGCCAACAGAGCATGCACAATGTCGGCACTAGTACAGTGTATATCCACCTTTCGCAGCAATGCAGGCTGCTATTCTCCCACGGAGACGATCGTAGAGATGCTGGATGTAGTCCTGTGGAACGGCTTGCCATGCCATTTCCACCTGGCGCCTCAGTTGGACCAGCGTTCGTGCTGGACGTGCAGACCGCGTGAGACGACGCTTCATCCAGTCCCAAACATGCTCAATGGGGGACAGATCCGGAGATCTTGCTGGCCAGGGTAGTTGACTTACACCTTCTAGAGCACGTTGGGTGGCACGGGATACATGCGGACGTGCATTCTCCTGTTGGAACAGCAAGTTCCCTTGCCGGTCTAGGAATGGTAGAACGATGGGTTCGATGACGGTTTGGATGTACCGTGCACTATTCAGTGTCCCCTCGACGATCACCAGTGGTGTACGGCCAGTGTAGGAGATCGCTCCCCACACCGTGATGCCGGGTGTTGGCCCTGTGTGCCTCGGTCGTATGCAGTCCTGATTGTGGCGCTCACCTGCACGGCGCCAAACACGCATACGATCATCATTGGCACCAAGGCAGAAGCGACTCTCATCGCTGAAGACGACACGTCTCCATTCGTCCCTCCATTCACGCCTGTCGCGACACCACTGGAGGCGGGCTGCACGATGTTGGGGCGTGAGCGGAAGACGGCCTAACGGTGTGCGGGACCGTAGCCCAGCTTCATGGAGACGGTTGCGAATGGTCCTCGCCGATACCCCAGGAGCAACAGTGTCCCTAATTTGCTGGGAAGTGGCGGTGCGGTTCCCTACGGCACTGCGTAGGATCCTACGGTCTCGGCGTGCATGCGTGCGTCGCTGCGGTCCGGTCCCAGGTCGACGGGCACGTGCACCTTCCGCCGACCACTGGCGACAACATCGATGTACTGTGGAGACCTCACGCCCCACGTGTTGAGCAATTCGGCGGTACGTCCACCCGGCCTCCCGCATGCCCACTATACGCCCTCGCTCAAAGTCCGTCAACTGCACATACGGTTCACGTCCACGCTGTCGCGGCATGCTACCAGTGTTAAAGACTGCGATGGAGCTCCGTATGCCACGGCAAACTGGCTGACACTGACGGCGGCGGTGCACAAATGCTGCGCAGCTAGCGCCATTCGACGGCCAACACCGCGGCTCCTGGTGTGTCCGCTGTGCCGTGCGTGTGATCATTGCTTGTACAGCCCTCTCGCAGTGTCCGGAGCAAATATGGTGGGTCTGACACACCGGTGTCAATGTGTTCTTTTTTCCATTTCCAGGAGTGTATTTCGAGTAGATTTCCCCACCATGTTATAGTTCTGGGTGGAGATTTTAATTTGCCGGATATAAACTGGGACTCAAAAAAATTTCACTGGATTCTTTGTCCCTGCCACCCGTTATGAACGTTTGAGTGCTTTATATGAAAACTACCTTGAGCAGTTAAACAGAGAACCGACTCGTGGCGATAACATATTAGACCTTCTGGTGACAAACAGACCCGAACTATTTGAAACAGTTAACGCAGAACAGGGAATCAGCGATCATAAAGCGGTTACTGCATCGATGATTTCAGCCGTAAATAGAAATATTAAAAAATTTGAAATCTGCTTTTTGTCACTTTTGCTAAACAGTAAAATCTTCCTGAGTACCTTGCGGCTCAACACAAAAGTTTTGTCTCAAGTACAGATTGTGTTGAGGATCAGTGGACAAAGTTCAAAACCATCGAACAATATGCGTTAGATGAGTATGTGCCAAGAAAGATCGTAAGAGATGGAAAACAGCCACCGTTGTACAACAGCCGAGTTAGAAAACTGCTGCGGAAGCAAAGGCAACTTCACAGCAAACATAAACATAGCCAAAGCCTTGCAGACAAACAAAAATTACGCGAAGCGAAATGTAGTGTGAGGAGGGCTATGCGAGAGGCGTTCAATGAATTCGAAAGTGAAGTTCTATGTACTGACTTGGCAGAAAATCCTAAGAAATTTTGGTCTTATGTCAAAGCAGTAGGTGGATCAAAAGAAAATGTCCAGACACTCTGTGACCAAAATGGTACTGAAACAGACGATGACAGACTAAAGGCCGAAATACTAAATGTCTTTTTCCAAAGCTGTTTCACAGAGGAAGACTGCACTGTAGTTCCTTCTCTAGATAGTCGCACAGATTACAAAATGGTAGATATCGAAATAGACGACGTATAGAGAAACAATTAAAATCGCTCAAAGGAGCAAAGGCCGGTGGACCTGATGGGATACCAGTTCGATTTTACACAGAGTACGCGAAGGAACTTTCCCCCTTCTTGCAGCGGTGTACCGTAGGTCTCTAGAAGAGCGTAGCGTTCCAAAGGATTGGAAATTTCAAGAAGGGACGTCGAAGAGATGTGCAGAACTATAGACCTATATCTCAATACGTGTTCCAAAATTCTACAACTGATCGACGTTAATGTTCGAGTATAATGACTTTTCTGGAAACTAGAAATCTACTCTGTAGGAATCAGCATGGGTTTCGAAAAAGACGATCGTGTGAAACCCAGCTCGCGCTATTCGTCCACGAGACTCAGAGGGCCATAGACACGGGTTCCACGTAGATGCCCTGTTTCTTGACTTCCGCAAGGCGTTCGATACAGTTCGCCACAGTCGTTTAATGAACAAAATAAGAGCATATGGACTATCAGACCAACTGTGTGATTGCATTGAAGAGTTCCTAGATAACAGAACGCAGCATGTCATTCTTAATGGAGAGAAGTCTCCCGAAGTAAGAGTGATTTCAGGTGTGCCGCAGGGGACTGTCGTAGGACCGTTGCTATTCACAATATACATAAATGACCTTGTGGATAACATCGGAAGCTCATTGAGGCTTTTTGCGGATGATGCTGTGGTATATCGAGAGGTTGTAACAATGGAAAATTTTACTGAAATGCAGGAGGATCTGCAACGAATTGACGCATGGTGCAGGGAATGGCAATTGAATCTCAATGTAGACAAGTGTTATGTGCTGCGAATACATAGAAAGAAAGATCCCTTATCATTTAGCTACAATATAGCAGGTCAGCAACTGGAAGCAGTTAATTCCATAAATTATCTGGGAGTACGCATTAGGAGTGATTTAAAATGGAATGATCATATAAAGTTGATCGTCGGTAAAGCAAATGCCAGACTGAGATTGTTTTCGGATTGCATTTCCTTAGGATTCTTCCAATTAAAGGAAGTAGGTTACAGTACACTTGTTCTCCCACTGCTTGAATATTGGTCATCAGTGTGGGATCCGTACCAGATAGGGTTGATAGAAGAGATAGAGAAGATCCAACGGAGAGCAGCGCGCTTCGTTACAGGATCATTTAGTAATCGCGAAAGCGTTACGGAGATGATAGATAAACTCCAGTGGAAGACTCTGCAGGAGAGACGCTCAGTAGCTCGGTACGGGCTTTTGTTGAAGTTTCGAGAACATACCTTCACCGAAGAGTCAAGCAGTATATTGCTCCCTCCTACGTATATCTCGCGAAGAGACCATGAGGATAAAATCAGAGAGATTAGAGCCCACACAGAGGCATACTGAGAATCTTTCTTTCCAAGAACAATACGAGACTGGAATAGAAGGCAGAACCGATAGAGGTACTCAAAGTGCCCTCCGCCACACACTGTCAGGTGGCTTGCGGAGTATGGATATAGATGTAGAAGGCCCACTCGTGTCCCCTCGATGAATGCACGACACAAATCTCTACGCCTCTCCTGGGCCCGTCAGCACGGACACTGGACTGCTGCTGACTGGAAACATGTTGCCTGGTCAGACGAGTCTCGTTTCAAATCGCATCGAACGGATGGACGTGTACGGGTATGGAGAGAACCTCATGAATCCGTGAACCCTGCATGTCAGCAGGGGACTGTTCAAGCTGGTGGAGGCTCTGTAACGGTGTAGGGCGTGTGCAGTTGGGACTGCTGCTACAGAAATGCCGTGGCATACCCACTGAACGCCCATTTTTTTATCTTCACTTTTTTCACCGTGCGGTGAATACGTCCTTCCAGCCATTGCAGTCGTCTCTGTGAGTGTTTGCAGCCAGTGGTCTGGTACTCGACAGTGGAAAACTCCGTCATTGGTGAACCTGCGAATTAGTAAAATTGCAGAATGCCGTTTCCACAAATGCCATAGAAGTCTGCAAGGAGTTGGCGAAAATACATGTCTAAATCCGGAGGTACGCAGTAAACGTCCGAAATTGTACTAAACGAATTCTCTGAAAATTATTTAGAGCAGTCAGTTCATGAGCCCAGGCAGATAAAAATTCACTTGACGCCTTTCTAAGAGACAAGCTCCACTTCTTCCAAATTAACAAAGTACGGTAAGTGTAGATCAGATGTGGCTAAAATTCAAAGATATAGTATCGGAAACAACTGAGAGATTTATACCAAATAAATTAACAAACGACGGAGCTGATGCCCTTGGTACAAAAAAAAAAAAAAAAAAAAGTTTCAAATGGCTCTGAGCATTATGGGACTTAAATTCTGAGGTCATCAGTCCCCTAGAACTTAGAACTACTTAAACCTAACTAACCTAAGGACATCACACACATCCATGCCCGAGGCAGGATTCGAACCTGCGACCGTAGAGGTCGCGCAGCTCCAAACTGTAGCGCCTAGAACCGCTCGGCCACCCCGGCCGGCCCTTAGTACACAAAACGGGTACACAGTTGCAGAAACAACGAAAAAAGCATGTCAAATTTAAACAGACGCAAAATCCCCAAGATTGGCGATCTTTTATAGAAGCTCGAAATTTTTCGCGGACTTCAATGCGAGGTGCTTATAACAGTTTCCACAACGAATCTTTGTCTCGAAACCTGCCAGAAAATCTAAAGAGATTCGCCCCTTCTGCAAGTCAACCGACCAACCAATCGCAAGAGGTGGATGGATGATAGAGACCTGAGCAGGTGACTGCAACACCTAAACCTTGGGAGGAGACGACGACGATGATGATGACGTTTACAACGAATGAAGTCAGTGTCGGCTCGCAACCACACGTTCAGAGTTATGTCGCAAACGATTTGTTTGCGAACCCATGTTTACCGGAACGTTTTTCTTGTGGCGCCGTATTCTTTTACGCTTGTGAGCTTTCGCTGTTAACAGCGATACATCCAGCGTCCAAAGTTCAGTTTGCGATGTAGGAGGAGTCGCGGCTTGAAGTTCTCGGCCTAGAGGCCTGGCCAGACAGAATGCGGCCTGTGGCGTCGAACCGCAGCCGGCAGGCCGCACTGTTGAATCGCTCGTTACTGTACGGCGGCGGTCACAGAGAGTGCGGCTCTGACGCACCGGCCGCCGCCGGGTTGTCGCAGATCACAGATTCGCCGCAAGCCGGAGCGGCTGGTTGCCTCTGTTGGCGCACTCAACCGCTCTGTGGTCACACTCGAAGCAGCGGCGTGAGGCGGTTTTTGTCTTTCAGCTCGTACTGCACGCATCATGGACACAGAAAGACTTATGGACGAGGTGCGACAATAAAACTTTTTGTATGATACAGGCTATCCTGATTTAGAGCTAGAATACTTTTGCCCTCAATATACTCTTCATATAAATCTGAACACTCAGAAATAGTGTTGGCACTGTGACGTCCATAATTTCCAATATAAACTACTGTAAACTCGTAGTAAGAATCAACGATCGCCAGGAGAACCAGCGAAAAGAATTGTTTGTAACAGAAGAACTGGGATCCACTATCCTTCGGGCATTTTAACCTGATGGGCTTTCCGTCAATGCTTCCAAGGCAGTTCGGAAACCCCCAAAGTTCTAGAAATCCTTCTTCAGATTTCTTCCACATCTCTGTTGTAGGAGTACGTAATTACTTGGGTTATAGAACAGTCCATATAGCCTGGCACACTTGTTTCACAATTTGTGAGACTGTTGAACGTCCTAACCGAAAAGAAAAAGCTGTGGTTTGGTGACTGTCGCCTGTAGTCAAGTATCTGGAAAAGATTAAAATAAATTATGCCGATAGAACGAATAGATAAGTTATCGACCAAATATGTGTTTGCTTAAATTCAATGACAATGTTACGAATACAGTGGACCAAAACAATCTATTAAGTAGAAAGTTCTCTCTAGCGGGACATACGGAACTAGATGTTAGTATCGTTTGCTGTATTCGTAAACACTGCAGATAAATTTATCACTCCTTTCTTCCGCCGAATCTTTCATATGATACAGCAAAATTGAAATGGAATAAATTATATGACTTCTGTTTGTAGCATAAAGAGGCCACAAATGGTAAAAGTTATCTCAAACAAATGGCTAGTCTGTGCCTTGTATCAATTGGCTTTCTCCAGTTCGTTGCGCACTTCTCGGAGCTACCTTTTTATCAGGCGATGCAGTTCACCGAAACATTCTCGCGACATACGAAAATATTTGAAGAACCTTTCTTCGTCAGACTCTAGATCAATACACAGACGATGGTATTCTCCTAAGCTTTCTCTCTTGCTATTAATGTCGTGCACCCAACATCTCCTCTTCTTGGTGCCATTTCGTATCGCTAGTGCGAGCTACTCATTTCCTCGCACAAAGATAACGTGTCCCTCGTGAAGCTTCCAAATCGTCCAACGCCAAGACAATCGCGCCACGCATGCAAGCTTAATAATGGGGTTCGGCCCTTTCCACAGTGTCAACAGGTGACGCATCAAGAGTCGCTGCGGCCTGTGTGTCGACCCTGGCCGCTGACTGGCCCGGCCTCCAGCTGCGCCGTCCGTCTCAGCGGCAGGCCGGATTCTGTCTGGGCAGGCCTTAATCCATAAGCCACGCCGCACTCCACTCCACACTCCTTGCTGGTCTCTCTCGCCGCCGCAGGCTGTGGGACAAAGGCGGCACGCGTGTGGGAGCGTTTGCCGCCGCCAGAGACGTTCCGGGAAGTGCGTATCTGTCTGAGCGACGGACTGCCGCAACGCACGACTGGTTGCGCGCCGCACCGGCAGGGCGGCAGAGACTTCGTCGCTACAACCGTGACGCACTGCCTGCCAACCTGAGAAGCGGCCGGTTCCCGGTACACAAAAGCAGCGGCTGCCCTGCCCTGCCCTACCGTAACGGAGAGCGTGAGAATTTCGGATCACGCTGTCCGTATAGACGCGGGAACTAGGACGGTGGAAGAGTGGGTGTGCGAGAGGCCGCACTTGCCCCTTCTGCTGTCTTACGTACACTACTGGCCATTAAAATTGCTACGCCACGAAGATGTCGTGCTACAGACGCGAAATTTAACCGACAGGAAGAAGATGCTGTGATATGCAAATGGTTAGCTTTTAGAGCATTCACGCAAGGTTGGCGCCGGTGGCGACACCTACAACGTGCTGACACGAGGAAAGTTCCCAACCGATTCCTCATACACAAACACCAGTTGACCGGCGTTGCCTGGTGAAACGTTGCTGTGATGCCTCGTGTAAGGAGGAGAAATGCGTACCATCACGTTTCCGACTTTGATAGAGGTCGGATTGTAGCCTATCGCGATTGCGGTTTATCGTATCGCAACATTGCTGCTCGCGTTGGTCGAGATTCAGTTACTGTTAACAGAATATGGAATCGGTGGGTTCAGGAGGGTAATAGGGAACGCCGTGCTGGATCCCGGCGGCCTTGTATCACTATAGTTCAATTCTTTTATCTTGGCGGCTCGCGCATGCCCGCCCAGACGCGGGAGATTGCTGCGTTGCCAGTTGCACACGACGCACGCGCCAATAGAAGCAGCGCCATAGTATAGCATAGTTCGAAAGCTTATGTTTAGGGGGGAGCGCGCAGTTCATGAAGTAAAGCCACCACGGCCGCATTAACCCTTTCCATGCTGCAGACACGTGCTCCCCGCATTCCGCGCTGTGCGCGATTTTGTCATGACTGCACTGCTCGCCGGTGCAGACACATCGTGTTCCCACTGCTTTGACACACTTATCATTCGATTTCACAATCCGTATTTGGCCCAAAAATTTGATTTTTACACGTCTTCTTGACTGATACCTTCCCCCATAAATGACTTAATTTTGTTTCGATGTTCAACGCAGTTATTATGCAGCATTAAATGTAGTAAACCATTGCACGAAATTTTGAAGAGTTTGCAGAGGTAGAAGTCCATAGCGTATACTTTCAGTATGGTCGATTTTAGTTGCCACAATGTTGAGAATGAAATGTGGACAAGATACCTAAATTTCATATAAAATTTACTGTATAACAATATCTCATTTAAGTACCACATAGGTGTCGTATGTAATATTGAGAAATATTCCGTCTTTCGCGACTGTAACAAAAGTTTTATTTACACTGAGCACGTTTGGCTTTATTTTAAAGCACTTCAATCAATCAAAAGGAAGTAGACAAAATACATTAAGCAAAACTGTGGACTTACAAAAACATTAGGACTTGAATATACCGTCTATCAGTGAAGTGCTCTGAGCTATGTCAAATATAATTTTTGTGTGTGGCACACACAAACATCATTTATTTGCTAAAACACTGATCAGCCAACACAAACGTTGAATATTGTGTTACCGCAGCACAAAACTATGAAAGGTGACTTGGCAATGGAGGAGACAAAAAACTGTCCACTGAAGATGCTTCAAAAGAGAGAAACGCGTCTGGTCTAAATAAGTTGCTTATTACAGTTGCAAAAGAGGAATATATTTCAGTACCATTCGTAAAACTGCGACTGTGGAACAAAAACAAGAAAGAGAACATGAGTACCATTGTGTATGTGCCATACCTTTCATTGAATGAGGTGCTTTAAAAAAAGCCAAACGTGTCCGGTGTAAATAAAACTTCTATTACAGTCGCGAAAGACGTAATATTTCTCAATATTACGACACCTATGTGGTACTTAAATTAAATGAGATATTGTTATACAGTAAATTGTACATGAAATTTAGGTATCTTGTCCACATTTCATTCTCAACATTGTGGCAACTAAAATCGACCATACTGAAAGTATACGCTATAGACTTCTACCTCTGCAAACTCTTCAAAATTTCGTGCAATGGTTTACTACATTTAATGCTGCATAATAACTGCGTTGAACATCGAAACAAAATTAAGTCATTGATTTTTACACGTCTTCTTGACTGATACCTTCCCCCATAAAATTTTTGGGCCAAATACGTTTTGTGAAATCGAATGATAAGTGTGTCAAAGCAGTGGGAACACGATGTGTCTGCACCGGCGAGCAGTGCAGTCATGACAAAATCGCGCACAGCGCGGAATGCGGGGAGCACGTGTCTGCAGCAGGGAAAGGGTTAATGAAGAGACAAAGCACTAAAGTTTCAAAAAATTGCATTCAAACGAATATAATTCTTGAAGTAAGGCACTTCGATATTGTTTTTAAATAATGAAAATATTAAGCTCTGCACAACGTTTGAACTCGTAACCTTTCGCGTAGAAGCCCAACACCTTAACCGTTACGCTAACGCAGCTCATCTGATTGTAGTACGCCATGAGGACTCTAACACGTCACGCAAAATACTGACAAAAACTGTTGGTATGACTATGAATTACTCACACTTCGTCGAAGTACAATAGGAAATAAACAATTATCGCTGTTCTTTACTGCGAAAAAGCGGTTCGTGAGATTGATACAAACGCCTTTCCTTGCTATCGCCTGAATTAGGAGTCTTATTACTTGTTTGGTTTAATTAATTAATAGAATATGAAGCAATTGGTATAAAGAATGCTTTTTCCAAACATTCTATAAAAGAAAGTCTATCAAGACATTGCTTTTGTTCTATTACTTTATTTATGACTGAACGTTTCTAAAACTGAAGACACTCGTCCATGCTCTGCACTGCAGTCGAGATCTGGCAACGTAGTTCTCTGTTCATTGGCTGACTGTGTTTTGTGACGTCAGATGCGCAGAACGAACCTAAACTCGGCCGCCAACATAAATGACGCGCACTTTAACAGTCGAGATGACAGGCATCTTATCCGCATGGCTGTAACGGATCGTGCAGCCACGTCTCGATCCCTGAGTCAGAAGATAGGGACGTTTGCAAGACGACAACCATCTGCACGAACAGTTCGACGACGTTTGCAGCAGCGTGGACTATCAGCTCGGAGACCATTGCTGCGGTTACCCATGACGCTGCATCACAGACAGGAGCGCCTGCGATGGTGTACTCAACGACGAACCTTGGTGTACGAATGTCAAAACGTCATTTTTCCAGATGAATGCAGGTTCTGTTTAGAGAGTCATGATGGTCGCATCCGTGTTTCGCGACATTGCTATGAACGCACATTGCAAGCGTCTATTCGTCATCGCCATACTGGCGTATCACCCGGCGTGATGATTTGGGGTGCTACTGGTTACACGTCTCTGTCACCTCTTGTTCACATTGACGGCACTACGAACAGTGGAAGTTACGTTTCACATGTATTACGACCCATAGCTCTATCCTTCATTCGATCCCTGCGAAACCCTACATTTCACCAGGATAATGCACGACTGCATGTTGCAGGTCCTGTACGGGCCTTTCTGGATACAGAAAATGTTCGAACGCTGCCCTGGCCAGCACATTCTCCAGATCTATCATCAATTGAAAACGTCTGGTCAATGGTGGCTGAGCAACTGGCTCGTCACAATACGCTAGTCACTACTTGATGAACTGTGGTATCGTGTTGAAGCTTCATGGGCAGCTGTACCTGTACACGCCATCCAAGCACTGTTTGACTCAATGCCCAGGCGTATCAAGGCCGTTATTACGGCCAGAGCTGGTTGTTCTGGGTACTTATTTCTCAGGATCTATGCACCCCAATTGCGTGAAAATGTAATCACACGTCAGTTCTAGTATATTTGTCCAATGAATAGCCATTTATCATGTGCATTTCTTCTTGGTGTAGCAATTTTAATGGCCGGTAGTGTACATCTACCTACATCTACATGCATGCTCTGCAAGTCACACTTAAGTGCCTGGCAGAGCGTTCACCTTCACAATAATTCTCTATTATTCCAGTCTCGAACAGTTCGCGGAAAAAACGAGCGCCCATATCTTTCCGTGCGAGCTCAGACTTCTCCTATTTTATTACGATTATCCTTCCTCCCTATGTAGGTCGGCGTCAACAAAATATTTTCGCATTCGGGGGAGAAAGTTGGTGATTGACGTTTGGTGAGAAGATTCTGAAGCTTGATTTAATGGTGTCCACCCCAAATCCTGTATAACTTCAGTGACACTCCCTCCTCTATTTCGCGATAATACAAAACGTGCTGTCCTTGTTTCAAATTTCTCGACCTGCTCTGTTAATCCTACCCGCTAAGTATCCCACAACGTGCAGCAGTACTCCAGAATAGGGCGGACAAGCGTAGTGTAGGCAGTCTCTTTAATAGATCTCTTACATTTTCTAAGTGTCGTCTCGTTGTCCCTGTAGTGCTGTACCGTGGGAAGCGAGAAGAGGATGTCGTTTGGTGGCCAGTACCCTCTTTCTACGACACAGCTGCACGCATGTATTATCGGGGTTCTTTATTAATCAGAACAGAAAGTTACCTAGCTCAAGATATTCCACGTCATCCTCGAGTCCCGCTACGCACGCTACACTGGTCGCTGTATGCTACCTGAGTCTGAGCTACCTGCGACTCCCACTGGGCAGCGACTGGTGGTTCCACTCATTGACTCACTGGATGACTGACTGACTGACTGACTGACTGACTGGGCCCTGCAGCCTGCGGAACGGATCTAAACACGGGCGGCCGAGAGGGCGTTGGGGGCCCGTTTCTTGCGAGTCTGTCTTTGGCCTCTATCGATCTTCTCGCAACCTCTTTGTAGCCTGGTGTGCTGGCGACAGCTTACGCCAGCACAGTTCTGCCAATAAAACGAAGTGTTCAGTTTGCATTGCCCTCAACAATATCAATTTAAGTTGTTCATAATTGTAATTCCTAGATCTTTAGTCGAATTTACAGCCTTAAGATTTGACTGATTTATCGTGTGACCGAACAGATTCCTTTTAGCACTCATGTGGATGACCTCACACTTTCCATTGTTTAAGGTCTGTTGCCAATTTTAGCACCATTCAGATACCTTTTCTAAATCGTTTTCCAATTTGTTTTGATCTTCTGATAACTTTGTAAATGGTAAACAACAGCACGATCTGCAAACAACCTAGCATAGCTGCTCAGATTGTCTCCTAAATGGTTTATAAAGGTAAGGAACTGCACAGGGCCTATAACGCTACCTTGGGGAACACCAGAAAAGACTTCTGTCTATTATTACGAACTGTGGCCTCTCTGCCAGGAAATCACGAATCCAATCACATAACTGAGTCGCTATCCCATGAGCACGCAATTTGACTACAACCTGCTTGTGAGGTAAATGTCAAAAGACTTCTGGGAATCTAGAAATACGGAATCAATTTGAAATCACTTGCCAACAGCACTCAACACTTCTTGTGAATAAGGAGCTAGTTGTGTTTCACAAGAACAATGTTTTCTGAACTCGTGTCGACTGTGTGTCAACAGAACGTTCTCCTCGAGGTGACTCTTAATGCTCAAACAGAATATATGTTCCAAAATCCTGCCGCAAATCGACGTTAATGATATGGTCCTGTGATTTAGTGGATTACACGTATTACATTTCTTGAATACTGGTGTGACCTGTGCAACTTTCCAGTCTTTGGATACTATATTTCGTCAAGCGAGAGGATGTATTTGTTACGCTACGCATGGAGCTATTTCATCACCGTACTCTGAAAGGAAACTAATTGGTATACGTCTTATTTTTTTACCAACTTGTTTTCTGTCATTCTATCAACAAGATCTGTCCACTTTATAACGTTCTCTTCTATCTTCGCATGAACTGAGAAGATTTTCGTATCTGTCTGATTATTTCATCCGTTATTTTATCCATTTTACTGTCTGGACACGGCCACATGTTGCCGTGGCTCACTGTAGCTAAATGGAAAATTTGCTAGACATATATGTGTGGGAATTGTATGTACGTCTTAAATTCTTTCTCCTTCTCCCCCTGCCTTTGCCCAACTTCCTTCCCCTCTTTGTCCATCGCATTCTCTCCCCTATCTCCATCCATCCTCCCCTCGCACCTCGCCCTTCATCTCTTCCCATCCCTCCTCTCTCTCTCTCTATCTGTCCATCTTCTCTTTATCTCTCTCCATTTCTTGCTGCCGCCCCCCTCTCCCAACCTCTCTGTCCATCTTCTCTCTCTCTCTCTCTCTCTCTCTCTCTCTCTCTCTCTCTCTCTCTCTCTCTCTCTCTCTCACACTATCTATCCATCTGTTCCTGACCCCGTCTCTCTGTCCATTTCCTTCTTCCCGCTCTCTATGGCCATTACCTCCCGCCCCTCTGCTCTCCTCTATCGGTTCTCCCTTCTATTCCAGTCTCGTGTTGTTCTTGGAAAGGTAGATTCTCGGTATGCCTCTGTGTGGGCTCTAATCTCTCTGATTTTATCCTCATAGTCTCTTTGCCAGATATACGTAAGAGGGAGCAATATACTGCTTGACTGTTCTCGAAACTTCAACAAAAGCCTGTACCGAGCTACTGAGCATCTCTCCTCCAAAGTCTTCCACTGGAGTTTATCTATCATCTCCGTAACGCTTTCGCGATTACTAAATGATCCTGTAACGAAGCGCGCTGCTCTCCGTTGGATCTTCTCTATCTCTTCTATCAACCCTATCTGGTACGGATCCCACACTGATGAGCAAGCAGTGGGAGAACAAGTGTATTGTAACCTACTTCCTTTGTTTTCGGATTGCATTTCCTTAGGATTCTTCCAATGAATCTCAGTCTGGCATCTGCTTTACCGACGATCAACTTTATATGATCATTCCATTTTAAATAACTCCTAATGCGTACTCCCAGATAATTTATGGCATTAACTGCTTCCAGTTGCTGACCTGCTATATTGTAGCTAAATGATAAGGGATCTTTCTATCTATGTATTCGCAGCACATTACACTTGTCTACATTGAGATTCAATTGCGATTCCCTGCACCATGCGTCAATTCGTTGCAGATCTTCCTGCATTTCAGTAAAATTTTCCATTGTTACAACCTCTCGATATACCACAGCATCATCCGCAAAAAGCCTCAGTGAACTTCCGATGTTATCCACAAGGTCATTTATGTATATTGTGAATAGCAACGGTCCTACGACACTCCCCTGCGGCACACCTGAAATCACTTACTTCGGAAGACTTCTCTCCATTGAGAATGACATGCTGCGTTCTGTTATCTAGGAACCCTTCAATCCAATCACACAGTTGGTCTGATAGTCCATATGCTCTTATTTTGTTCATTAAACGACTGTGGGGAACTGTATCGAACGCCTTGCGGAAATCAAGAAACAGGGCATCTACCTGGAACCCTTGTCTATGACCCTCTGAGTCTCGTGGACGAATAGCGCGAGCTGGGTTTCACACGATCGTCTTTTTCGAAACCCATGCTGATTCCATACCTTGAGTGCAGCAGAACCGATGGGGATTCGTTTTTGGGGACTAAGCCTCTCTTCTTTGTTCACAAGCTTGAAGATAAGTTTGGGGAAGTGGCGTCTCTTTCCAAAATGAGGAGCGGGGCCATTCTGATACAAGCAGCTTCATCTGCACAGTCACGGGTATTACTCGCCTGTGAGAAGCTCAGTGACATCCTCATTAGCATCACTCCCCGTAAGTCCTTAAATTTGGTCCAGGGGATTATCTTTCATAAAGATCTGCTGCTGCAGTCTGATGATGAGCTAAGGGAGCACCTGGCGCGACGAGGTGTACACTTTGTCCGTCGTGTCTTTAGGGGGCTGAAGGATAATAGGATCGCTACCGGTGCTTTCATCCTGGCCTTCGAGGGCGACTGCTTGCCCGAGAAGGTCAAGGTCATGATCTACCGGTGCAATGTCAAGCCCTATGTCCCGCCCCCTATGCGATGGTTTCAGTGCTGGAAGTTCGGACATATGTCCTCGAGATGCACTGCCAGCCCCCACGTGTCGTGATTGTGGCCGACCTTCACATCCCAATGCTCCGTGTGCTCCGCCTACCACGTGCGTTAACTGTGGGGAGCATCATTCTCCCTGATCGCCAGACTGTGCAGTCTACCAACGAGAGCGGAAGATACAAGAAATTAAGACCCTGGACCGTTTAACTTACCAAGAGGCCCAGAAGAAGCTAGAAGGGCTCAACCCCACACCTATGTCGAGGAGTTATGCTGCTGTAACTCTGCCGCCACCAGTTCCTGCAAAGACTCCCTTCTCGGTTGGCCCACAGAACAGTCAAGTTACGCCTGCCCCACCGCTGGTAGGGGCCACTCTATCTTCCACTGCTCCCAAAACACCCAGTTTTGGAACAGTGCGCCCCGAACAACCGGGGACGTCAGTCCCCACCTCTCAGCCGGAGAAGTAACAGCCCTCTCCGGCTACTAAGCCGGAGAAGTAACAGCCCTCTCCGGCTACTAAGCCGGAGACGCAACAGCCTCCTCCGGCCTCACTTGTTCGGAAGGGATCCCTTGGGGGAGTCCCTTCCAAGGACTTCCCCAGTGTCTCACAAGACACTAGCCAGTGGCTGAAGAAGCCACCAGCTGCTGGTCGAAGGGCTTCACGCTCTTCGTCTGTTCCTGATAATGCGTCAGGAAAGCCCTCCCAGCATGTAAACCCTCCTCCAAAAGACAAGAGAGAGAAGAGAAAGCTATCTAAGAAGCCTAAGGACCCACTGGTTCCCGCGCCACCGCTTCCTGTCAGCTCAGCCTCTGAGGATGAGGTCGAGCTCTTTGCGTCCCCTGATGACCTGGATCTCGCCGTCTCCTCAGAAACGATGGACGTAGCGACGTCCGTCTCTCAGTCGATGGCAGCATGTGACCCTGCGAAGTAATTTGCCTTTTCAGTGCCTTCATGCCCCTCCAGGACACGCTTTGTACAATCCTCTAGTGGAACTGTGGCGGTTATTTTAGCCATCTACCTGAGCTACGCCAGCTTCTAAGCATGACACCTGCTTTATGCATTGCCCTCCAGGAAACATGGTTCCCGACAATGCAGACCCCTGTCCTTCGTGGATACAGGGGCTATTACTGTAACCGTAGCACTTACCATAGCGTGTCAGGTGTAGCCTGCGTGTATGTCCTTACCTCTGTATATAGTGCTCCTGTGCCCCTTCAAACATCATTGGAAGCTGTGGCTGTCCACGTAAGGACTACACAGGACATATCCGTCTGCAGTGTCTAGCACCCTCCAGGTCGTACAGTCCCCCTGACCGAATTGGCTGCACTTGTCACCCAACTTCCCACGCCTTTTCTTCTCCTGGGGGATTTTAACGACCACAATCCCCTATGCGGTGGAACGAAGATTACTGGCCGAGGCAGAGATGTCGAGAATCTCATCTCCCAACTCGACCTCTGCCTCTTAAACACTGGCGCCGCCACACATTTCAGTGTGGCGCATGGCACGTTCTCAGCCATAGATCTGGCGTTGTGCAGCCCAGGGCTTGTATCATTGGTCCACTGGAGAGTCCATGACGACTTGTGTGGTAGTGACCATTTTCCCATCTTCCTTTCACTACCCCAGCGTCGCTCCCATGAACGCTTGCCCAGATGGGCATTTAGCAAGGAAAACTGGGAAGTGTTCTCCTCTGCTGCCACTGTTGAATCTCTCCCCCATGGTCCCATCGATGTGGCGGTTGAGACACTGACTGCAGCGATTGTTTCCGCTGCACAACGTACCATTCCCCGATCGATAGGGTGCCCCCAGCGAAAATCCGTGACTTTGTGGCCTCCGGAGGTCGCTGAAGCCATTAAAGTGCGTCGGCGGGCTCTTCAGCGACATAAGCGGCACCCGTCTTTGGAGAACCTCATTTTATTCGAACGTCTTCGTGCTCAGGCCCGGCGGCTCATCAAAAGGCGGAAACAGGAGTGCTGGGAGAGGCACGTTTCCACCATTGGTTCCCGTAATTTAACCCTCCCAGGTGTGGATGAAGATTCGGCGCATCTTTGGATTACAGCACTCTACAGGTGTCCCAGGGCTTACCATCAACGGGGCGCTATCCACCGATGCCGATGCAATCGCCGAGCATTTCGCTCAGCACTATGTTCGGGCCTCTGCGTCAGGGAATTACCCGCCCGCGTTTCGTGCGCTAAAACGCCGGGAGGAAGGCAAACGGCTTTCTTTTGCTTCTCGCCACCCTGAGGCGTATAACGCCCCATTTAGTTCGTGGGAACTCCAAAGCGCCCTGGCACAATGCCCCGATACAGCCTCTGGGCCAGATGGCGTAAACAATCAGATGCTCAAACACCTGTCCCCGGACAGACAGAGATTCCGAAATCAGATACTGGATTGTAAGGCGTACCCAGGAGCAGATATAGACTCAGATCACAATATAGTAGTGATGAAGAGTAGGCTGAAGTTCAAGACATTAGTCAGGAAGAATCAATACGCAAAGAAGTGGGATACGGAAGTACTAAGGAATGACGAGATACGTTTGAAGTTCTCTAACGCTATAGATACAGCAATAAGGAATAGCGCAGTAGGCAGTACAGTTGAAGAGGAATGGACATCTCTAAAAAGGGCCATCACAGAAGTTGGGAAGGAAAACATAGGTACAAAGAAGGTAGCTGCGAAGAAACCATGGGTAACAGAAGAAATACTTCAGTTGATTGATGAAAGGAGGAAGTACAAACATGTTCCGGGAAAATCAGAAATACAAGTCGCTGAGGAATGAAATAAATAGGAAGTGCAGGGAAGCTAAGACGAAATGGCTGCAGGAAAAATGTGAAGACATCGGAAAAGATATGGTTGTCGGAAGGACAGACTCAGCATACAGGAAAGTCAAAACAACCTTTGGTGACATTAAAAGCAACGGTGGTAACATTAAGAGTGCAACGGGAATTCCACTGTTAAATGCAGAGGCGAGAGCAGATAGGTGGAAAGAATACATTGAAAGCCTCTATGAGGGTGAAGATTTGATGTGATAGAAGAAGAAACAGGAGTCGATTTAGAAGAGATAGGGGATCCAGTATTAGAATCGGAATTTAAAAGAGCTTTGGAGGACTTACGGTCAAATAAGGCAGAAGGGATAGATAACATTCCATCAGAATTTCTAAAATCATTGGGGGAAGTGACAACAAAACGACTATTCACGTTGGTGTGTAGAATACATGAGTCTGGCGATATACCATCTGACTTTCGGAAAAGCATCATCCACACAATTCCGAAGACGGCAAGAGCTGATAAGTGCGAGAATTATCGCACAATCAGCTTAACAGCTCATGCATCGAAGCTGCTTACAAGAATAATATACATAAGAATGGAAAAGAAAATTGAGAATGCGCTAGGTGACGATCAGTTTGGCTTTAGGAAAAGTAAAGGGACGAGAGAGGCAATTCTGACGTTACGGCTAATAATGGAAGAAAAATCAAGACACGTTCATAGGATTTGTCGACCTGGAAAAAGCGTTCGACAATATAAAATGGTGCAAGCTGTTCGAGATTCTGAAAAAAGTAGGGGTAAGCTATAGAGAGAGACGGGTCATATACAATATGTACAACAACCAAGAGGGAATAATAAGAGTGGACGATCAAGAACGAAGTGCTCGTATTAAGAAGGGTGTAAGAAAAGGCTGTAGCCTTTCGCCCCTACTCTTCAATCTGTACATCGAGGAAGCAATGATGGAAATAAAAGAAAGGTTCAGGAGTGGAATTAAAAAACAAGGTGAAAGGATATCAATGATACGATTCGCTGATGACATTGCTATCCTGAGTGAAAGAAGAATTAAATGATCTGCTGAACGGAATGAACAGTCTAATGAGTACACAGTATTGTTTGAGAGTAAATCGGAGAAAGACGAAGGTAATGAGAAGTAGTAGAAATGAGAACAGGGAAAAAATTAACATCAGGATTGGTGGTCACGAAGTCAATGAAGTTAAGGAATTCTGCTACCTAGGCAGTAAAATAACCAATGACGGACGGAGCAAGGAGGACACCAAAAGCAGACTCGCTATGGCAAAAAAGGCTTTTCTGGCCAAGAGAAGTCTACTAATATCAAATACCGGCCTTAATTTGAGGAAGAAATTTCTGAGGATGTACGTCTGGAGTACAGCATTGTATGGTAGTGAAACATGGACTGTGGGAAAACCGGAACAGAAGAGAATCGAAGCATTTGAGATGTGGTGCTATACACGAATGTTGAAAATTAGGTGGACTGATAAGGTAAGGAATGAGGAGGTTCTACGCAGAATCGGAGAGGAAAGGAACATGTGGAAAACACTGATAAGGAGAAGGGACAGGATGATAGGACATCTGCTAAGACATGAGGGAATGACTTTCATGGTGCTAGAGGGAGCTGTAGATGGCAAAAAAAAAAAAAAAAAAGATCGCTAATGAGAAACACGTCCCGCCACTCGACGCCTGACACCACCGCCCCCGCCGTCGCCGCCTCCGCCGCCGCCGCCGCCTCCGCCACTGCCACTGCCCGCGGCCCTGACCGCGGCAGCATCGCCCCGGCCTCCATGGGCCGCCCTCCCTCACGCTAGTGGGTTAGGGCTGCAGCAACCATGCTGCTCGCAGCGGTCCGATTCTGCAGCGTCTCCACCTCCGCTGTCACGTCCTCGCCGACCACACGGGGTACAGCACACACCCCTGTCCACCTCGCCACAGAACTCCGAGACGCAATCACACCAATCCCATGTGCGAAACGCCTCTGGACAGCACATGTGTTTACCGTTGCTGATGCTATACCTGTGGATAGTGACGTCACAGATCACGCTATAGAAATCTGTTCCAGAATAGCACAGGCTGCTTTCTGCCTAGCGATCCTAACGGGACACACCAGCTGTGTCCAGCCTTGCTTACTGCCCCAGCGTGACTGACGCATCGCCGCTAAACGTTTGCGTGGCGACTCATCGTCTGATGGGTTCTCAATGTTGTACTGACGTCACATGGCTATGTAAAATAAGAGCCAAGTCGACCTCTCAGGCATTGTATAGTGTCCCAGAAATACAATACTGGCCATTAAAATTGCTACACCACGAAGCTGACGTGCTACAGACGCGAAATTTAACAGACAGGAATAAGATGCTTTGGTATCCAAATGATAATGATTAGCTTTTCAGAGCATTCATACAAGGTTGGCCTACATCGTGCTGACATGAGGAAAGTTTCCAACCGATTTTTCATACACAAACAGCAGTTGACCGGTGAAACGTTGTTGTGATGCCTCGTGTGAGGAGGAGAAATGCGTACCATCACGTTTCAGACTTTGATAACGGTCGGACTGTAGCCTACCGCGATTGAGGTTTATCGTATCGCGACACTGCTGCTCGCGTTGGTCGAGATCCAATGACTGTTAGCAGAATATGGAATCGGTGCGTTCAGGAGGGTAATACGGAACGCCGTGCTGGATCCCAACGGCCTCGTATCACTAGCAGTCGAGATGACAGACATCTTATCCGCATGGCTGTAACGGATCGTGCAGCCACGTTTCTACACCCGAGTCAACAGATGGGGACGTTTGCAAGACAACAACCATCTGCACGAACAGTTCGACGACGGTTGCAGCAGCATGGACTATCAGCGGTTACCCTTGACGCTGCATCACAGACAGGAGCGCCTGCGGTGGTGTACTCAACGACGAACCAGGCTGCACGGATGGCAAAACGTCATTTTTTCGAATGAATCCAGGTTCTGTTACAGCATCATGATGGTCGATCCGTGTTTGGCGACATCGCGGTGAACGCGCATTGGAAGCGTGTATTCGCCATCGCCATACTGGCGTATCACCTGGCGTGCTGGTATGGGGTGCCATTGGTTACACGTCTCGGTCACCTCTTGTTCGCTTTGACGGCACTATTCGATCACATTTCAGCAGGATAATGCACGACCGCATGTTGCAGGACCTGTACAGGCCTTTCTGGATACAGAAAATGTTCGACTGCTGCCCTGGCCAGAACATTCTCCAGATCTCTCACTAATTCAAAACGTCTGATCAACGGTGGCCGAGGAACTGGCTCGTCACAATACGCCAGTCACTACTCTTGATGAACTGTGGTATCGTGTTGGAGCTGCATGGGCAGATGTACCTGTACACGCCATCCAGAGGTAGTGGTTCTGGGTACTGATTTCTCAGCATCTATGTACCCAAATTGTGTGAAAATGAAATCACATGTCAGTTGTTGTGTAATATATTTGTCCAATGAATATCCGTTTATCATCTGCATTTCTTCTTGGTGTAGCAATTTTAATGGCCAGTAGTGTAGTTAACGGTAGCTTTTGTAGGAGCTTTTATGATCTCAGATTGCCCGCATGGAAATTCTAGTCCTAACAGAACCTGTTTACGAAAATAGCGCGGAATAACGCCGAATGCATCCCTCCTGATGGTCCTAAAGTGGCACCCCGTCCATTACGTCTTATCCTTCCCGCTTTCAACATACACAAACGTTCTCACTGCAACGTAGAGACTCCGGTATCCCAGCACAAAGGATTTCTTGTGAATGAATGGGGGATTATTATTTGCTCTTATCGAACTTCATACAATGAAGGCTTTCACGACTGGATGTTTCAGCGGCTGAGGTTGTATGGCCGTGGTCCATGGAACTCTTCAATCCCTGACGTTTCATCCGAGGCTACGTTGGACATCTTCGGAGGTGCTCCTGGTTGTGCTAAGTCTTGCCGACTGACGAGTCGAACGTCGAAGAGTGGCCTGAATACCGTGGAAAGTGGGCGTGGTCTGGATTTCACGTGATAGAGATAAACCTTGTAAAAGATAAAAATTTCTTAACTATCGAGTAAGAGTACGTCAAAAACGTCTCATCGATTCTGTAGCGCCACACTCCATATATCACTGAGCTTCATGACTGCCTCTTTCTGTTAAAATTATCGCCATGTTTATATATTTCGATGACTTATCTTTATAGCCATAGATAATAGTTTGTCACCGTACATAAAACTTCAGTTTCCGAAAATTTCACTACGTGATCACCTGATTGAAGAACATGTTCCGCCACTTCTGATTTATCTGTTTTCGCTAGTCGGCAAAGACTTCTATGTTCCTTCAACCGTGTATTCACATTTGTCTTTGTAGTTCCAATGTAGATCTTTCCACACGTACACGGAATCTTATACAGGGTGTTACAAAAAGGTACGGCCAAACTTTCAGGAAACATTCCTCACACACAAAGAAAAGATGTTATGTGGACTTGTGTCCGGAAACGCTTAATTTCCATGTTAGAGCTCATTTTAGTTTCGTCAGTATGTACTGTAGTTCCTCGATTCACCGCCAGTTGGCCCAATTGAAGGAAGGTAATGTTGACTTCGGTGCTTGTGTTGACATGCGACTCATTGCTCTACAGTACTAGCATCAAGCACATCAGTACGTAGCATCAACAGGTTAGTGTTCATCACGAACGTGGTTTTGCAGTCAGTGCAATGTTTACAAATGCGGAGTTCGCAGATGCCCATTTGATGTATGGATTAGCACGGGGCAATAGCCGTGGCGCGGTACGTTTGTATCGAGACAGATTTCCAGAACGAAGGTGTCCCGACAGGAAAAAGTTCGAAGCAATTGATCGGCGTCTTAGGGAGCACGGAACATTCCAGCCTATGACTCGTGACTGGGGAACACCTAGAACGACGAGGACACCTGCAATGGACGAGGCAATTCTTCGTGCAGTTGACGATAACCCTAATGTCAGCGTCAGAGAAGTTACTGCTGTACAAAGTAACGTTGACCACGTCACTATATGGAGAGTGCTACGGGAGAACCAGTTGTTTCCGTACCATGTACAGCGTGTGCAGGCACTATCAGCAGCTGATTGGCCTCCACGGGTACACTTCTGCGAATGGTTTATCCAACAATGTGTCAATTCTCATTTCAGTGCAAATGTTCTCTTTACGGATGAGGCTTCATTCCAACGTGATCAAATTGTAAATTTTCACTACATGTGTGGGCTGACGTGTGCAATCACGTCATCAACACAGATTTTCTGTGAACGTTTGGGCAGGCATTGTTGATGTCTTGATTGGGCCCCATGTTCTTCCACCTACGCTCAATGGAGCACGTTATCATGATTTCATACGGGATACTCTACCTGATCTGCTACAACATGTGCCTTTACAAGTACGACACAACATGTGGTTCACGCACGATGGAGCTCCTGCACTTTTCAGTCGAAGTGTTCGTACGCTTCTCAACAACTGATTCGGTGACCGATGGATTGGTAGAGGCGGACCAATTCCATGGCCTCCACGCTCTCCTGACCTCAACCCTCTTGACTTTCATTTATGGGGGCATTTGAAAGCTCTTGTCTACGCAACCCCGATACGAAATGTAGAGACTCTTCGTGCTCGTATTGTGGACGGCTGTGATACAATACGCCATTCTCCAGGGCTGCATCAGCGCATCAGGGATTCCATGCGACGGAGGGTGGATGCATGTATCCTCGCTAACGGAGGACATTTTGAACATTTCCTGTAACAAATTATTTGAAGTCATGCTGGTACGTTATGTTGCTGTGTGTTTCCATTCCATGATTAATGTGATTTGAAGAGAAGTAATAAAATGAGCTCTAACATGGAAAGTAAGCGTTTCCGGACACATGTCCACATAACATTTTCTTTCTTTGTGTGTGAGGAATGTTTCCTGAAAGTTTGGCCGTACCTTTTTGTAAGACCCTGTATACACCACGTGGAGACAGAGGGGGACGTTTATCCCTAACGGAACGAAGTGCTTGACCTATTTTCTTAGTTGGTCTGAAAATCGATCGAACGTCATGTTTCCTTAGAATCTTGCCGATTTGATCCGTTACTTTTTTGATGAAGGGTAGAGAAACCGTATTCTTCCATCGCTGTGTCCATATCTTTGTCCTTAGGCCTCCTGTTATTCGGTTGCAAAACTCTATTTCCTTACTAGAGTACCCATTCTTCTCAAAAGCCTGCTTTAGATGTTTTAACTCGGTGTTCAGGTGTTCCGGCATACAAATCCTTTTAACTCTGTCCACTAGACTTTTAATTAAACTTTTTTTTGTTGTGCATGTTGATTGGCATCCTTATGCAAGTATCTGTAGGTATGTGTAACCTTCCGAAAGACTTTATGTTTCAAGCTGCCATCAGTCTGTCTTATGACGAAGACATTCATGAAGGATATTGCATTGCAGGTTGGATTAATAGAAGAGATAGACATGATCCAGCGAAAAGCAGCCCGATTCGTCATGGGGACATTTAGTCAGCGCGAGAGCGTTACGGAGATGCTGAACAAGCTCCAGTGGCGGACACTTCAAGAAAGGCGTTACGCAATACGGAGAGGTTTATTATCGAAATTACGAGAGAGCACATTCCGGGAAGAGATGGGCAACATATTACTACCGCCCACATATATCTCGCGTAATGATCACAACGAAAAGATCCGAGAAATTAGAGCAAATACGGAGACTTACAAGCAGTCGTTCTTCCCACGCACAATTCGTGAATGGAACAGGGAAGGGGGGATCAGATAGTGGTACAATAAGTACCCTCCGCCACACACCGTAAGGTGGCTCGCGGAGTATAGATGTAGATGTAGATGTATTTCTCTATTTCCAAGGTAAACTGGATTTTTTGATTTATACTATTTAAATAACAAAAGAATTCCTCTAAGGCTTTTTTTTTTTTTTTTTTTTTTTTTTTTTTTTTGCAATGTGACCAAACACAAAATGTATCATTCACGTTCCCTGCGCTGTTGTAAGATGCTGACACACTCATTCGATGTGATCCACGGATTGCAATCCAGCACCTCGCTGCTCAACTAGATGCACCTGTGGACAGTGTCTTCCACCAGTGGGGATAGTCAAATGTGTGTGCCCTGGAACCGAGCGACCGCTACGGTCGCAGGTTCGAATCCTGCTTCGGCCATGGATGTTTGTGATGTCGTTAGGTTAGTTAGGTTTAATTAGTTCTAAGTTCTAGGCAAATGATGACCTCAGAAGTTAAGTCGCGTTGTGCTCAGAGCCATTTGAATCATTTTTGTATGTGCCCGCATAGTTCCTCGGCGTGAAGAAGATCGTAAGGAGTTTCGAACAGACAAAGAACCAGTACAAACCGAGTAAGGTGGTTCTATCGGCAACCCAGAAAGTACCATTGAGGTTTAAAATGGTTCAAATGGCTCTGAGCAGTATGGGACTTAACATCTGAGGTTATAAGTCCCCTAGAAAGAAGTACTTAAACCTAACTAACCTAAGGACATCACACTCATCCATGCCCGAGGCAGGATTCGAACCTGGACCATAGCGGAAGCGCGGTTCGAGACTGAAGCGCCTAGAACCACTCGGCCACTCCGGCCGGCTACCATTGAGGACACGTAAGAGACTGAGGGACCGCTGGGCTTCCAGGTAAGACACATGGGAGGACCAAGAGAGTTTTCTATCTAGCATGAGCCCCAGGAATGTCGTAGTTTCAAAGAACGGAAGGGCAACAGGCTCAAGATGTAGAGACATTGGGAGAAATCATTTGCGCCGCCAGAAATCAATACAGGCAGCTGGAAAGCGAAAGCCATTGTCGATGCTCCAGGAGTAAAGACGATCAAGACAGCGCTGAAGAAGCCGCTCAGTGAGACAGGTCCGTGGAGAACCGCAAAAGATGGCAAAATCGCCAACAAAAAGAGAGCCGGAGATGCCCGGTGGGAGACAGGCCGTTATATGGTTCATGGCGGCAGCAAAGAGGACGACGCTTAGGACAGAACCCAGAGGCACACCATTTTCCTGGATAAAGGTGTCCGACAAGGTAGAACCCCCACGCACCTTGAAAACTCGGTCTTGTAAAAATTCCCGAAGAAAACAGGGCAGGCGCCCACCGGAAGCCCAATGTGTAAAGAGTACGGAGGATACGATTTCTCCAGCAGGTGTTGTAGGCCTTCTCCAAATCTAGAAACACCATTCATGACATGGATGTACAAAGTAACGAGATGGTCAATTGCTGGACGCCGCGCTCGAAATCTATACTCTGCATTCGAGCCACCCCACCAGCAGTGCATGAATCATACGTTCCATCACCTTGCAAGCGCAGCTGGTGAGAGAGATGCGGCGGTATCTAGAAGGGAGGTTTTTTTTTTCCTAGTCTGGCTTAGGTAAGGGTATGACGGTGGCCTCGCACCAGCGTCCAGGAAGTATGCCGTCTGCCCAGATGCGGTTGTACATGTTAAGCAGAAAGTGCTTCCCCACAAGAGAAAGGTGCTGCAACATCTGAATGTGAATGGCGTCCGGTCCTGGGACGGAGGATCGGAACGAACTGAGAGCTCCCTCATCGTGAAGGCGGCACTGTGGCACTCACGATTCGGAGAAGGGTATCTCCCGAGCTGCCGACGCTCGTTTCCAGGGTGATACTGGGAAGAGCTCGAAACTTTCGAAAAATAGCGGCACAAGGTGTTGGAGACAGCAACAGGGTCCACGATGATATCGTTTGCTACTGTCAGGCCGTAAATTGGGGAATGGATCTTGGTTCCAGAGAGGAGTCGGAGATTGGTCCACACGACAGAGGAAGGCGTGGAACTGTTAAAAGAACAAGTGAATGAAAGCCAGCTAGCTCTTTTGCTATCCCGAAGAACGCGACGACACTATGCACGCATCTGTTTACAATGAATGCAATTCGCCAGCGTAGGGTGGCGGTTAAAAATGAGGAGAGCACGTCTACATGCGCGAATTGCGTCGCAGCGTGCCTCAGTCCACCGAGGGACTGGGACACGGCGTGGTAGAGACGAAGTGCGGGGGATAGAACGTTCTGCGGCAGTAAGGGTAAAGTTTGAGAGATATTCGACCTGGTCATCACAACTGGGGAAATTTTGTTCTTCGAAGGTTGCCAGGGAGGAGTAAAGTCAGCCTTAGGATGCTGCCATTTAGGCGTGCACTCGGATGGGGTAGGATACAGCAAATGGATAGCACACGGGAAATGATGTAGGTGTCAGACAGAATGGACCACTCAAGACGATGGGCAAGCTGGGCAGTGCAGAAGGATAGGTCCAAATGGGAATAGGTGTGCAAGGAGTCAGAAAAGAAAGTGGGTCTCCCAGTGTTAAGGCAGAAGACATTAAGGTTCAAAAATGGTTCAAATGGCTCTGAGCACTATGCGACTTAACTTCTGAGGTCATCAGTCGCCTAGAACTTAGAACTAATTAAACCTAACCTAAGGACATCACACACATCCATGCCCGAGGCAGGATTCGAACCTGCGACCGTAGCGGTCGCTCGGCTCCAGACTGTAGCGCCTAGAACCGCACGGCCACCCCGGCCGGCTCAGAAGACATTAAGTTGGTTAAGAAGGTCAGCCAAGAGGGCACCTCTCTGACAGGTCCTGGGAGAACCGCAAAGTGGATGATGTGCATTAAAGTCACCGACTAGCAAAAATGGGGGAGGTAGCTGCCCAGTAAGTGGAAGGAAGTCTGTCCTGGTGACAGCGAATGATGGAAGTATGTAGTACAGAGGGAAAAGGTCAGGCAGGGAAAGAAAAGGCGAACTGCAAGAACTTGAGGGTTGGTAGTCAGGGAGGTGGGTTGACTGTGAATGTCATCCCGTATGAGCAGCATGACGCCCCTGTGAGAGTTAATGCCGACCTTACGGGGAAGGTCAAAATGAATCTGTATGAAATGTGAAACCTCAAAGCGATCGTGAGGGGGCAACTTCGTTTCCTGAAGGCAAAGTGCAGAGGGACGCTGCTACGCTAAAAGCAGCCGTAATTCCTCTTCGTGGGACCGAAGGCCGCGAACGTTCCATTGGAGGAGAGTCAAGATGAGGAATAGACGTAGTGACATCTGGCGAAGAGACGCTATTACGCTGCTCTGTGGGGTCCACAGAAGCATCAGCTTGCTTGTGCTGTCAGTCTGTGGAGTCCAACGCCGAAAAACGGTTGTTGGTGTGCGCCGGCGACATGCAGGCCGGCTGGGCTAAGGTATCGCGTGCCGACACCATGGAAGAGTATCTTTGAGGTGGTGAAGGAGAAGACCGATTGCCCGTGGTGGTCTTCTTCGAGCCTTTCTGGTTAGATGAAGACTCGGATATTTGGCTGGAGGGACAGAGGAAGTATTCACAGGAGTAATCCTTCTGTCCTTTCCAGCCTACCAGCTGTGTAGCTGGTCGTTTCGCCCCTTGAGGCGAGAGTTTGATGTCTTGTTGCACAGCTGGACGGGGCGGATGACGATGGTACCTTGACACTGGGCGATTTCACAACCTCAGAGCGGAATTGGAGGTCGTATGTCTGCGTGGCCACGTCCTTCATGGAGCGAGGGGTAACAAGAACAGAACTATAGTTGCCAGACGGGAGCACGCAGGGTTTGGGGCTAGCCAGTAACTTTTGAGCGATTGGATGAGGCACCTTTTCCTTTACCCAGATCCCGCTCATCAAGATACAATGGACACTCCCGAGAGGAGGCGTCATGGCCGCCTCTTTTAAAGGGTACTCACAGATACCACTCTGGTAGCTATGCCACTACGCTACCTGTTGGCAGATGATGTTGATACGATTATCAGTAAATCTACTATCCCCAGGTGGCCTTTGCCGTCGTCATATTGGGACCATTAGGCTTCAGCAAACTAGGAGGTTCTAGTAACCATGCGTGTGGCATACTACCTACCCTGGTAAATTGATAGTGATTTTCAAGAACAAAGGGAGAAGAATGATTGTCTCTAGACAGATAAAATATATTTGAGAAGCAAATCTCACACTTTTCTCAGGATAGTTCCTTACATGCTGCACAGATGGCTCAACGGTGGCCAACCCACACCACATGCAGGCACCACAAGGGGGATATGCCCTGCCCTCTCAGGATCATAACCAATACTATTGGACACCTATCTCAGTGATGTCTTCAGGCAAGCCATCAGTGATGCTCCGGTGCCCAAACTGTCCTTACATACCTACTAGTGTCAGCGAATATTTTTTCTTTGACAGAAGTTGTTTCCCATGAAGTGATCTATCAGTCCTAGGCGTTTGTTGCAAAGACTCTGAAACACCTCGTTTATACAGGGTGCACATGAAGTCGAGGAACACTTTCAATTATTTATTGCACGGGAATTAAACACTGTACAGATGTCATACATATTGCATTTTGGAGGGAAACTATGAAAGTTTTTTTGGTTTTACAAACATGAGTGACCCGCCAGACGTCAATACGGAAATTGAATTCTTGCCATAACAGTCCCAGCATGGCATTGTCGAATGTGGCAATAGCTTCCCGTATTCTCTCTCGGAGTTCTGATACATCACGTGGTAGAGGCGGCACGTACACCAGATCTTTAATGTGTCCCCACAGAAGAAAGTCACAGGGAATGACATCTGGTGATCCGGGAGGCCATTTCATGAAACAGCTTTCCCCGTCTGAAGCACGGCCATGTTTGTGACAAGCGCTGTGGCGGTATTTTGGAGAATGGATAGAATCAAATGGGTTAGATAACCCCACAAGTAAGGAAAGATCGAATAAAATGGAATCAGCGTAGAAATGCACCCAAAACAGATACAATAAAAGATCAGTAACATTCCAGGCAAAAATTAAACACTAGGTAAAAGCAATTAAACCGAAAGCACTTTACAGATCGCAATGCCTAACACTGAATAAAAAAGGAATACGAGAAAAAACCGGAAAAGAAAGAAAGGGAAATACTCAGAGAAATTTTAGGATCACCAAAGAAGATAGATAACAGCTGGACGAAGAGGAGAAATGATCTATACAGAAACAGACAATTACAGACACTATAAGAAACAGGAGATTAAAGTTTTACGGTCATGTTTACAGAATGAACGACAAAGGCTAACGAAGAAAATTTTTTAACTTCATTTGCATATTAAAAAACAGCTCGCGATGTCTAAAAACTTAACTTCGCAGAGGACATCATACAGCACGGGGAAGTTTTAAGCTGCTGATCAATAGTGCAAAATTTTCTGTCCAACGAAATTCACAAACCTAGGAGCGTAACGTCAAATCAATAGAGGCAGCCCATCAGCCATCGAATGAAGTAGTTACAGGAAGACAAAAAGAAAAAGACTGTACCTTTGTCTTAGGTCCTAAGCGGTCTATAACTGGCCAAATTCTGTAATAAAAAAAGCATAAGAAAAGCTTTTTCTTTCTCAGCTCTCGTACTACACAAACTAACCACCAAATGGGTGCACGCAAACTGGTCCACAATTACGTGGCACGAAACAGAAAAAAATTATTGTCATTCGTATTAACAGAATCTTCCGTCGGTTCTTGGTAGAACAACATTATAATAAATGATAAGCACCAGTTTGCTTTTGTTCTACAATATTACTTTTATTGTTTGTTCGTTTGGAGACAGAACCAAGTTCGATAAGTTAATTGCACGTTGCGAAAATTTTTTTTTACAGTTTGAGGTTAGAGGTACACTCACCTTCCTAATCATAGATAATTTCTTGTTCTGTCGCAAAAATACGTCGTGAATAAAATCGCTTACACTTTGACGAACTTCTCGATCGAAAACGTCGAACTCACACGGGTGTAACTTAGATGTGATTGCCATATGTACCACTTTTAGATGTGTACACACGTTGTCACCAACACCATACCATTTCTTCATTTCTTCCTTTATCCACGTGTATCTTGCGACGTCCACGGCTTTGTTTGCAGCGGCGTATGTTCCTCTTGACTTTATGGAGACGTATTTTGGCGTAATATTACGTTGCAAACACTGTTAAACCAAATGTGTTGTGTTGATTTTGCTTTTTGTCTCAGTGATCTACTATAAAAGACGGATAATTGTGCTGTTGTGGCACATTGTATCATATTAACAGAACCTTCCGTCGGTTCTTGGTAGAACAACATTATAATAAATGTAAAGCACCAGTTTGCTTTTGTTCTACAATATTACAATAAAAGTTATATTGTAGAACAAAAGCAAACTGTTGCTTTTCATTTATTATTGTTATTCGATTTAATAACCGCTATTGTAACACATACCACCTGTTCATATGAATTACCGAAGAAACAAATTGTAACGAGGAAGGAGGCCTTATTAAAAATATGTTAACTGTGTTTGCAAAAAATTAAAAAGTACTGTTATACAAATGCAATTGGTAATTAAAAACAGGACTGCAGCTCGCTGAGGCAGAACGAAGGTTTTTTTGGCGTAAAAGCTGCTCCGGCACAATTCAAGCACCAATCGGGAGCACTGGAAACGGCACAGAATGTCACACAGCGAAATGTAAAAGGGTTTGTCAGTGGACGCAGCGGCGTTGTCTGACGTATCCTCTGTTTATATGGGTTACAGATGGAACTTACTAATTGCAGGTTACAACTCTGAAAAATACCGGGTGATCAAAAAGTCAGTGTAAATTTGAAAACTGAATAAATCACGGAATAATGTAGATAAAAAGGTACAAATTGACACACTTGCTTGGAATGACATGGGGTTTTATTAGAACCAAAAAAATAGAAACGTTCAAAAAACGTCCGACAGATGGCGTTTCATCTGATCAGAATAGCAATAATTAGCATAACAAAGTAAGACAAAGCAAAGATGATGTTCTTTACAGGAAATGCTCTATATGTCCACCATCATTCCTCAACAATAGCTGTAGTCGATGAATAATGTTGTGAACAGCACTGTAAAGCATGTCCGGAGTTATGGTGAGGCACTGGCGTCGGATGTTGTCTTTCAACATCCCTAGAGATGTCGGTCGATCACGATACACTTGCGACTTCAGATAACCGCAAAGCCAATAATCACACGGACTGAGGTCTGAGGACCAGGGAGGCCAAACATGACGAAAGTGGCGGCTGAGCACACGATCATCACCGAACGAAGCGCGCAAGATATCTTTCACGCGTCTAGCAATATGGGGTGTTTTTTTTTTTTGTTCTAGTAAAACCCCATGTCATTCCAGGCATGTTTGTCAATTTTTACCTCTCTGTCTACATTATTCCGTGGTTTATTAAGTTTTCAAATTTATACTGACATTTTGATCTCCCGGTATATCGGATACGAGCGCTCAACGTGGCCCAGCAAAGATCAGTCACAACCTCAATAGACGAGAGTCTGCTGAAAAGTAATGCATCCGAACGTTTTTTATGTGAAGTCATAATGATTTATTAATAAAACTAATGGTATTAACATTCTACATCTTTATTGTTCATGTATACATATTTATTTCTCAACTTAGCCACACTGGTGATGAACACATTTCTCGCAACCAGAGACCAGTTTGTTGATACCGTCACTGTAGAATGTTCGACGGAGCCACAACCTCACCTCTGCTTGCACCTCTTCATTACTATCAAAGCCAACTTTTGTTAACAGACGAAAATCGGGTGGGGCCAAGTCGAGACCGTATGGAGGATGTTTGATGACAGTGAACCCAAGGCGTCGGATAGCTGGAATTTGTAACTATTACCAGCCGCTGTTTATCAGGCACCGACACAGTTACGTCACACACCGCCAAGTCAGAAACTATGAGTCAGAGCCTCCTTGTGGCAGAGGGCTGCAACTTGCGTCAGCGAAGCGGAAAGTCTTCCGAGTAACGTGCGTGGCGTGTAAAACCTCAGCCAGTACTGACATGGCAAACTGCCCATGGCACAACCCTCACATTCAGTGGTGAGATGCCCCAGCGGATAGCCTGTCAGAGACTGAACACTGATAAAGCATGACAACAGGGAGAAGGTGTACTGGACTTAGGAGAAAAAAAGAAGCAAAATAGAAACATTGATCGGTTCAAGAAGTGCAAAATCCCGCGTCCGGCCATCCTGATTTAGGTTTTCCGTGATTTCTCTAAATCGCTCCAGGCAAATGTCGGGATGGTTCCTTCGAAAAGACACGGCCGACTTCCTTCCCTGTTGTGTTGACAGAAGAGCCAACACCGTGTTACTAGAGGAGGCCGAAATGCACGCGTTTTAGCTCACGCAGGCTGGCGTGAGGAGGGAAGGACTCTACTGCTGTGAGGTCTGGAACATGACAAGGAATGAGAATTCAGAAAGCGGACGTAATTAGTTTGATACTTAACTTTAATCCATTAATGATGAACGTCGCTCTTGACGGTACATGAGTCACAATATTATCTGTTCAGAAGACATTCTTGAAGATAGTACTTAGAATATGGCGCCTTGCTAGGTCGTAGAAAATGACGTAGCTGAAGGCTATGCTAAACTGTCGTCTCGGCAAATGAGAGCGTATGTAGACAGCGAACCATCGCTAGCAAAGTCGGCTGTACAACTGGGGCGAGTGCTAGGAAGTCTCTCTAGACCTGCCGTGTGGCGGCGCTCGGTCTGCAATCACTGATCGTGGCGACACGCGGGTCCGACGTATACTAACGGACCGCGGCCGATTTAAAGGCTACCACCTAGCAAGTGTGGTGTCTAGCGGTGACACCACATTCCTCATCCTTCCCAATCCGATGAGACCGATGACCTAGCTGTCTCGTCTCCTTCCCCAAGCAACCCAACCCAGGAAGGGCAATATATAGCAGCCGGGAAGTAAAATGACGTCATGGTCTTAATTCCAGTTGTGGCGTTCGCTGGGTTATTCAGTGGTTTGGTATTTAACTAATTTGTAAATGAAAATGATAATCTTATTTTATTACACTGAGTAATTACTACATAATTTTTCTCCCGGCTAAAGATTTGGTCAAGTTGCTAAAGAAATCCAAGTTAACGTTGTGTTAAAGTGTTGTCTGTAAGTTGTGTAAGTGTCACTAAATCACAGTTCATACAACAGATTCTATACAACTACTGATTATGATGGAAGCAGTTATCTTCAGCAAAACGATCATTAAAACCACCGAATATCAGCTGCGCACAACACTGACGTATGTTACCTGAAACAATATTCTTCGCAACTCGTGTGTAATTAATTTCGGCTCCATACATCAGCTAGAAAAGTTTGTTATAACGATCGTGCTATGAGCACTGTTTTCAAATAACCAATCTGATTCGAATTATTTTCATTAAAATGAGTTCGGGACAACCGGTGCACATTTATGTTTACACAATTTTATTACCTTCGGCATTTATGTCTGCAGAGTTGCGTAATTTGAATTTGCCGCTGAGATAATTGTTAAGATGGCGAGTAGACAATTGATAGAGACTTTCTATTGTTAGAGCAAATAAGTATTTTAAATGCTTATTGAACTTTACAGAAACTCTACTTTCGTATTGTGCACTATTTAGACTTCATTAAGCAAACATTTGATTTGTTTCTAAGGAAAACACAGACAAAAACGCGATACAAATCGCTTCATTAATGGCTGCGCTCCTTGCAGCGGAAAGAAACAATTAACACAGATAATGCTTACTGAGAGAGGAATTACAATTACAAATAGTTATTCACTCATGTTTATAATAATAAATTCTATTTTCAAGTAATAATTAACAAATAATTACAATTTCTTGACAAACCTCAGTTTGATATGCGTCTTGCGTGCTGAACCTATAAAAGCCAACCAACAAAAGGTAAAAAAAAACTAAGGAAAACAAATGCAGATCATAAAAGGAATTTTCAATTATCATTGTCTTTGTATGATACACATCGATATGTCTAATTACATCATAGAATATTATATAAATAATTCACTATTTTTTCATATGCCGAATAGATATTTATAACTGTTACAGGCATAATTTCCTCTCGTCGCACTGTAGCCAAAAATTTATCACGTGGATGTTACACAGTTTGTGTCAAATGGTTCAAATGGCTCTGAGCACTATGGGACCTAACTGCTGAGGTCATTAGTCCCCTAGAACTTAGAACTAGTTAAACCTAACTAACCTAAGGACATTACAAACATCCATGCCCGAGGCAGGATTCGAACCTGCGACCGTAGCGGTCTTGCGGTTCCAGACTGCAGCGCCTTTAACCGCACGGCCACTTCGGCCGGCAGTTTGTGTCCGTGTCGTAGCGTTCGCAACAACGAGGTGTAATATAGTGACCTATAATGACAGCTGATTCTGCACAACTACTCCATCAGCAGCTGAAGGGAAGTGGCTTTCGAATGGGAACCGCAAACGTTTGATGACAAATCCTCCACCGGGAAACACGTCTGGTGTGTCACATACGGCATTTGTGACAGTACGTGTGTCGTATGATAGGAGTCTCTCATCGACACACCCAATTTGTACGACTGCTGAGTCAGCGAGTGAGACGTACCTCGTTGCCCGATATAGGTGCTCGTCTGAATGCGAATGATCACTCCCAAGGAAATGGTGAAAACATAATAAAAGGTGTGATTGGAAAGTTTCAAGAATGGGCTCGTAATTGTACAACGGTGGTACTTCCGTGCTACTGTGATGCATCTCCTTCAAAATAGTCCCCTTCTGACTGAACACACCGACTCCAACTGTGGTTTCCACTTTTGGAAACATTCCTGGAAATTTTTTCCTGAAATGTTTTAAGGACGCTCTCCATATTTGCCTGTATGTCTTCAGTCGAGTCTAATCGCTTCCTTTTCATTGAAAATTTCAGTTTAGGAAACAGGTAGAAGTCCACAGGGGCCAAATCAGGGGAATATGGAGGATGTGAAAACACCGGAATTTTGAATTTGGTCAAAAATTCAACGATGGAGAAGGTACGATGAGGCGGAGCACCCAACTACTGTCTTTCCACAGTTTTTCCGCATCTTTTAGCACAAGCACTACGAGAAGACATTTGTAATATTCCTGGTTAATTGTCTGTCCTCCAGGGCTAAATTCACGATGCACAATACCGGTAGAATCGAAAAAAAAAAAAAAAAAATCACCAGCATTGTCTTCACCTTCGACCGACTTTGCCGTACTTTTTTCGGTCGTGGTGGACCTGGAGTCTTCCACTGCAAAGACTGCACTTTGGTTTCAGGATCATATCCATATACCCACGTTTCGTCACCTGTGACCACCCTATTTAACAAAACTGGGTCATTTTTAGTCCGATTAATCAGATCTCGGCACACTCGGTATTGTCTCTGGTCGCTTGACAACACTTTTGGAATGAATTTTGGGGACACTCGACGCATGTTCAGATCTTCAGTTAAAATTGCCTGAACTGCATAGAAACTTAAGTTCATCAGCCATCTCCCTAACTGTAAGTCTAGGATGAGAGCGCACTAAGTCGCGAACTTTGACAACATTTTCATTTGTTTTTGAAGTAGAAGGACGGCCGGACCGGACTTCAAATCATTCGCGGCCATTTTTAAATCTGTTGAACGAGACAAAAACATGGCTCATACAATTATCTCCAAAAACTGTTTTTAATAATTTGTAAGCCTCAGAAGCTGATTTCGTTTTAAAACAAAATTTCACGCAAACTCGTTGCTCCGTTTTTACGTCCATTTTCACGCAGACAGAATCCGGCAACAAGCCCTAACAGACCCGCACTCAACCAGCTGCCACAACGAACTGAATAAACAGTTTCCTGTCAGAGGGCGTTCGAGGACGAGGCAATGACTCACTCCGCACCCTCCGCGTACCTGCCCACCAAACCAGTAAGCAGTAGCCGATCCATTCTTAAAACTTTCCAATCACACCTCGTAGTTTGTCGCACAAGCTGCAACAAATGAGCACAACAGTTTCGCAATCACACAGTTTCTCTGTGCTCTGTCAAAACATACGTGTGTAACGTTTCTGAAGTCGAGTTCCGTTTGGAAGTTCTGGCTCTTGAATTCCTTCGTCGTAAAATATTTCAGACACGTTTATTTGTTCTTTTAATTTCTGTGAGCGCCTTACGTTGTATATCGCCTGCTCTCACTATTCATCAAATTTTCTTGTCACGGTAGTGTATCCTTACCACGTGACTCATGTTCTATAACCAATGTATAGTATGGACAACTGTCCGCCCCCTATAGCTGAGTGGTCAGCGCGACAGACTGTCAATCCAAAGGGCCTGGGTTCGATTCCCGGCTGGGTCGGAGATTTTCTCCGCTCAGGCACTGGGTGTTGTGTTGTCCTAATCATCATCATTTCATCCCCATCGACGCGCAAGTCGCCGAAGTGGCGTCAAATCGAAAGACTTGGCACCCGGCGAACGGTCTACCCGACGGGAGGCCCTCGTCACACGACATTTCATTACAGTATGGACAACTGCCAAGACTGCAGAAAGAGAACAAACATTTTCAACAACCGGATGGAAAGTTCATAATATTATGAAAAAAAAAATAGCATGATGAAGTTTTCAAGATGGATCTCCTGCTTCGAAATCCAACAGCATGACACTTTACCCACGAAGCGATTGCTGTTCTAGGATGCACTCCTTGTTCTTGGACTGTTACCTGTTTCTGTGTTGCTTTTTTTTTCTGTTCACTGTCTAGTACACCTCCTACCCGTTTTCGTGCTCGACAGGCTATCCAGTGGGCCATATTACCACTGAACATGTCCTAAAGGGGGTGCGATGGGAAGTTTACGTTGTGAGCACAGAACAAAAAATTTGGAGACATTACTTTTCATCACGGCCTCATACACATGTAGCCTGTACATCCGAATGTGTGTGTAAACGGAGTCAAAGCACATATCAGCAGCTGGCAGAGACGACGGTCAAAATCTAGTGAGAAAATCTATACACGCACTGTGGCAACACAAGGTTAACCCAAGTTTTTGTTCTTCATGAAGCTTTAGAGGTGTGGGAGAGACGCGGCGCCTTTCTCAGTAAGCCGAGGCTGTCTGCTGGAGATTTTCTCGACGGCGCGTGCTATTCGGGGAAGCCATGCTACAGGACAGGACCGTTCGGCTGGGCTCTACAAAGGGGAAACGCAGCAGTGGTGGCTTGCTTCCCGGAACCGCCTGTCATCCCAACAGTCGCGCTGTGCAACTCAAGCAGCGGCGGCGGAAATCAAAGAAATGCAGCCAAACTCAAAACGGCTGCTACGGAAAGGTGTGAAGGCTTACAAAAAAAGGCTGCACGGAATTTTCGTCGTTTTGCTCTTCAGCCAGAAGAATGGTTCGACGCTACTCTACCCCGCGCAAGCATCTCCATGTACCGTTTCTCAGTTAAAATAAAATATAAGACATTTTATATAGTGTAAAATCCATTAATGTTTCATTTTAATAATTATTAAGTGCCGCAACGCGACCTGACATGGACTCCACTTATGTCTGATGTACTTCTGGAGGGAACTGATACAATGAATCCATGCAGGGCTGTCGAAAACTCCATAAGAGCACGAGTGGGTGGAGATCTCTTCCGAACAGCACGTTGCGAGGCATCCCAGATATGCTCAATAATGTTCATGTCTGGGAAGTTTGGTGGCCAGTGGAAGTGTTTCAGCTCACAAGGGAACCTCCCTATCGCACCCCCCCTCAGATTTAGTTTTAAGTTGGCACAGTGGATAGACCTTGAAAAACTGAACACAGATCAACCGAGAAAACAGGAAGAAATTGTGTGGAACTATAAAAAAAAGCAAAATATACAAACTGAGTAGTCCATGCCCAAAATAGGCAACATCAAAGATAGTGTGAGCTCAGGAGCGCCGTGGTCCCGTGATTAGCGTGAGCAGCTGCGGAACGAGAGGTCCTTGGTTCAAGTCTACCTTCGACTGAAAATTTTAATTTTATTATTTTCAGACAATTATCAAAGTTCAAGCACTCACACATAATCACCTTCGCTCTCCAAAATTCCAGGACATGTTCAGATTTGCTTGGACATATGCAGGATTTGACCGTCTACACACGGAAAAATTGAAAACGTTAAAAACATGTTTTGACAGAGCACAGAGAAAACTGTGCGACTGTGAAACTTGCATTCATTTGTTGCAGTTTATGTAACAATCTCTTATGTTTTCATCACTTTTTTGGGAGTGATTATCACATCCACAAGAAAACCTAAATCGGGCAAGGTAGAAGAATCTTTATACCCATTCGCAAAGTGTACAAGTTAGGTGGGTCGACAACATACCCCTGTCATGTGACGCACATGCCGTCACCAATGTCGTATAGAATATATCAGACGTGTTTTCCTGTGGAGGAATCGGTTGACCTATGACCTTGCGATCAAATGTTTTCGGTTCCCATTGGAGAGGCACTTCCTGTGGTCTACTAATCGCACGGTTTTGCGGTGCGGTCGCAAAACACAGACACTAAACTTATTACAGTGAACAGAGACGCCGGCCGCTGGTGGCCGAGCGGTTCTGCCGCTACAGTCTGGAACCGCGCGACCGCTACGGTCGCAGGTTCGAATCCTGCCCCGGGCATGGATGTGTGTGTTGTCCTTAGGTTCGTTAGGTTTAAGTAGTTCTAAGTTCTAGGGGACTTATGACCTCAGCAGTTGAGTCCCATAGTGCTCAGAGCCATTTGAACCATTTTTTGAACAGAGACGTCAATGAACGAACGGACAGACCATAACTTTGCGAAAATAAAGAAAGTAAACTTTTCACTGGAGGGAAGACTTGAACCAAAGACCTCTTGTTTTGCAGCTGCTCACGCTAACCACTGGACCACGGCGCTCCTGAGCTCATATTATCCTTGATGTTGCCTATCTTGCGCATGGCCTTCTCAGTTTGTATATTTTGCTTATTTTTTTCATAGTTTCACACAACTTCTTTCTCTTTTCTCGATCGATCTGTGTTCAGTTTTTCAAGGCCTATTCACTGTGCCAACTTATAACTAAATCTGATGGGGGTGCGATGGGGAGGTTCCCTTGTCAGAAGAGTGTTCCTGGAGCCAATTCTGGACGTGAATAGATGCAGGTGATCACACAGGATGCTTACCTACGTCCTATCTAGACGTATCAGGTGTTCCATATCACTCCAGCTGCACGCGCCCCACACCATTATGGAGCCTCCACCAGCTTGAACAGTCCCCTGCTGACATGCAGAGTCCATGGGTTCCTGAGGTTCTCTCCATACCCGTACAAGTCCATCTGCTCGATACAGTTCGATACGAGGCCCGTCTGACTAGACAACATGTTTCCAGTCATCAACAGTCCAACGTCGGTGTTGACGGGCCCAGGCGAGGCGTAAAGCTTTGTGTCATGCAGTCATCAACCCTACACGAGTGGGCTGTCGGCTCCCAAAGCCCATATCGATGATATTTAGTTGAATGGTTCGCACTCTGACACTTGCTGGTGGCCCAGCATTAAAATCTGCAGCAATTTGCGGAAGGGTTGCACTTCTGTCACGTTGAACGATTCTCTCCAGTCGTCGTTGGTCCCGTTCTTGTAGGAACCTTTTCCGAATGGACTGCGAAAGCCCATCTCGGTGATGTTTCGTTGAATGGTTCGCACGATGACACTTTTTGATAGTCCAACATTGAAATCTGCAGCAATTTGCGGAACGGTTGCACTTCTGTGACGTTGAACGATTGTCCTTAGTAGTCGTCATTCGAGTTCTTGCAGGATTTTTTCCTGCAGTAGCGACGTTGGAGATTTGATGTTTTACCGGATACCTGATATTCACGGTACACTGGTGAAATGGTTGTTCGGGAAAATCCCCACTTCATCGCTACCTCGGAGACTGTGTCCCATCGCTCGTGCGACGACTATAACACCACGTTCAGACTGACTGAAATCTTGGTAGCCTGTCATGGTAGGAGGATTAACCGATCTCACAACTGCGCCCGACACTTGTGTTGTCTTATGTAGGAGTTGTGGACTGAAGCACCGTATTCTGCCCCTTTATATATATCTCTGCATTTGATTACGCATGCGTATACCAGTTTTTTTGGCGCTTCAGAGTATCTCTACCAGTAAACATGACTTTTAAGAAAGTACTGAATAATTTTGTAAGTACTGGTTGAGAACATTACATGAATGTTTCTAGCTTTCCGGAGGCAATGCTATTGAAATGATAAAACATGGGACACATAATTTTTATTCCCTTTTCTAACTGAGCCGAACTCTGCCTTGCAGCATCGTCATTACAGCAGAACGGCGAGCGTGCTGGTGGACGACATGGCTTGGAGGCAAGTGACCTATCTGAATATCACACGGTTCACGTAATATTGCCCTAATTTTGGGAGAAAAAGATTTAAAAAATGATCTTAGGGACGTATGAATTATAATCCGATGGATTGAACGGGGCCACCAAACAATGTTCCAGAAACTTCTCTTCGAAGCAGCCTGAAACTGGAATATGGAAATGCATAATAAAATCCCAAATAATACGAATAGCAAGGCAAGGGATCTTCAAATGAAACACTGCCACTTAATATCAAATTAACATAATTATTCAACAAAAGGTTGCAAGGGACACTGACGCAGCTTATCTCGGTAGCGTTCCGCGTTCTTATATCAGTAGACAAACGAAGGTAGTCACCACGTTTTGTTCCACAGAGTTTCCTTTACACATTTTAATTCATAGATAACTTTTTTACAAAATAATTCCTGAGTAATTACAATACATCATCTCATTAATACATCGTTTCTTACATGTGTAAAATTATAAGATTTTGAGGCGTTAATTAAAACTGTCTCACACATGAATCATGAACCTTGTCGTTGGTGGGGAGGCTTGCATGCCTCAGCGATACAGATAGCCGTACCGTAGGTGCAACCACAACGGAGGGGTATCTGTTGAGAGGCCAGACAAACGTGTGCTTCCTGAAGAGGGGCAGCAGCCTTTTCAGTAGTTGCAAGGTCAGATCAGTCAATCATCCAAACTGTTTCCCCTGCAACACTAACCAAACCGGCCTTGCTGTACTGGTACTGCGAACGGCTGAAAGCAAGGAGAAACTACAGCCGTAATTTTTCCCGAGGGCATGCAGTTTTACTGTATGGTTAAATGATGATGGCGTCCACTTGGGTAAAATATTCCGGAGGTAAAATAGTCCCCCATTCGGATCTCCGGGCGGGGAATACTCAAGAGCACGTCGTTATCAGGAGGAAGAAACTGGCGTTCTACGGATCGGAGCGTGGAATGTCAGATCCCTTAATCGGGCAGGTAGGTTAGAAAATTTAAAAAGGGAAATGGATAGGTTAAAGTTAGATATAGTGGGAATTAGTGAAGTTCGGTGGCAGGAGGAACAAGACTTTTGGTCAGGTGAATACAGGGTTATTAATACAAAATCAAATAGGGGTAATACAGGAGTAGGTTCAATAATGAATAAAAAAATAGGAGTGCAGGTAAGCTACTGCAACCAGCATAGTGAACACATTTTTGTGGTCAAGATGTACTAATGTAGTAGGCATGGGCTTTGTGTCTAAGTTTATATTCCAACTGGCTCTGCAGATGATGAAGTAGTTGATGAAATGTATGATGAAATAAAAGAAATTATTCAGGTAGTGAAGGGAGACGAAAATTTAATAGTCATGGGTGACTGGAATTCGAGAGTAGGAAAAGGGAGAGAAGGAAACAGTGGGTGAATATGGATTGGGGGAGAGAAATGAAAGAGAATGCCGTCTGGTAGAATTTTGCACATAGCATAACTTAATCATAGTTAACACTTTGTTCAAGAATCATAAAAGAAGGTTGTATACATGGAAGAATCCTGGAGATACTAAAAGGTATCAGATTATACTCGTATAATGGTAAGACAGATTTAGGAACCAGGTTTTAAATTATAAGACATTTCCAGGGGCAGATGTGGGGTCTGACCACGAACAGTAGATTAAAACTGAAGAAACTGCAAAAAGGTGGGAATTTAAGGAGATGGGACCTGGATAAACTGACTAAACCAGAGGTTGTACAGAGTTTCAGGGAGAGCATAAGGGAACAGTTGACAGGAACGGGGGAAAGAAATACAATAGACGAAGAATGGGTAGCTCTGAGGGATGAAGTAGTGAAGGCAGCAGAGGATCAAGTAGGTAAAAAGACAAGGGCTTTTAGAAATCCTTGGGTAACAGAAGAAATATTGAATTTAATTGATGAAAGGAGAAAATATAAAAACGCAGCAAATGAAGCAGGCAAAAAGGAATACAAACGTCTCAAAAATGAGATTGACAGGAAGTGCAATATGGCTAAGCAGGGATGGCTAGAGAACAAATGTAAGGATGTAGAGGCTTACCTCACTAGGGGTAAGATAGATACTGCCTACAGGAAAATTAAAGAGACCTTTGGAGAAAAGAGAGCCACTTGTATGAATATCAAGAGCTCAGATGGAAACCCAGTTCTAAGCAAAGAAGGGAAAGCAGAAAGGTGGAAGGAGTATAGAGAGAGTCTATACAAGGGCGATGTTCTTGAGGACAATATTATGGAAATTGAAGAGGATGTACATGAAGATGAAATGGGAGACACGATACTGCATGAAGAGTTTGACAGAGCACTGAAAGACCCGAGTCGAAACAAGGCCCCGGGAGTAGACAGCATTCCATTAGAACTACTGATGGCCTTGGGAGAGCCAGTCCTGACAAAACTACCATCTGGTGAGCAAGATGTATGAGACAGGTGAAATACCCTCAGACTTCAAGAAGAATACAATAATTCATATCCCGAAGAAAGCAGGTGTTGACAGATGTGAAAATTACCGAACTATCAGTTTAATAAGTCACAGCTGCAAAATACTAACGCGAATTATTTACAGACGAATGGAAAAACTGATAGAAGCCGACATCGGGGAAGATCAGTTTGGATTCCACAGAAATGTTGGAACACGTGAGGCAATACTGACCTTACGACTTATCTTAGAAGGAAGATTAAGGAAAGGCAAACCTACGTTTCTAGCATTTGTAGACTTAGAGAAAGCTTTCGACAATGTTGACTGGAATACTCTCTTTCAAATTCTAAAGATGGCAGGGGTAAAATACAGGGAGCGAAAGGCTATTTACGATTTGTAGAGAAACCAGATGGCAGTTATAAGAGTGGAGGGGCATGAAAGGGAAGCAGCGGTTGGGAAGGGAGTGAGACAGGCTTGTAGCCTCTCCCCGATGTTATTCAATCTGTATATTGAGCAAGCAGTAAAGGAAACAAAAGAAAAATTCGGAGTAGGTATTAAAATCTATGGAGAAGAAATAAAAATGTTGAGGTTCACCGATGACATTGCTGTCTCTGTCCATTCCGTTCAACTGCTCTTGCAAGTCCTTTGTAATCCTCTCAGTGTCTTGAAAGGATGATATAAGATGAACATCAAGAAAAGCAAAACGAGGGTAATGGAATGTAGTCAAATTTAGTCGGGTGATGCTGAGGGAATTAGATTAGGAAATGAGATACTTAAAGTAGTAAAGGAGTTTTGCTATTTGGGGAGCAAAATAACCGATGGTTGTCGAAGTAGAGAGGATATAAAATGTAGACTGGCAATGGTAAGTGAAAGCGTTTCTGAAGAAGAGAAATTTGTTAACATCGGGTACAGATTTAAGTGTGAGGAAGTCGTTTCTGAAAGTATTTGTACGGAGTATAGCCATGTATGGAAGTGAAACATGGACGATAAGTAGTTTGGACAAGGAGAATGGAAGCTTTAGAAATGTGGTGCTACAGAAGAATGCTGAAGATTAGATGGGTAGATCACATAACTAATGAGGAGGTATTGAATAGAATTGGGGAGAAGAGGAGTTTGTGGCACAACTTGACAAGAAGAAGGGACCGATTGGTAGGACATTTTCTGAGGCATCAAGGGATCACAAATTTAGCATTGGAGGGTAGCGTGGAGGGTAAAAATCGTAGAGGGAGACCAAGACATGAATACTCTAAGCAGATTTAAAAGGATGTAGGCTGCAGTAAGTACTGGGAGATGAAGAAGCTTGCACAGGATAGAGTAGCATGGAGAGCTGCATCAAACCAGTCTCAGGACTGAAGACAACAACAACAACAACAACAACAACAATTATAACTGGGGTAGATTTTTATACATCTATAAATTAACATTTCATCTGCATTGCTACTGCATTCTACATCCATCTGAACTGCTTACATCGTTTTTGTGAAACAACTGGCTCTTTACACAAAGTAAGTGTTGAGCGCTATTGACAAGGGATTTAAAATCCTCCGTATTTCTGGATTTACGTAAGTCTTTTGACATTGTACCTTGCAAGCGGCTTGGAGTGTAGTAGAGCGTTTTGTATTATCGCGAAACAGCGGAGCGAGTGTCACTGAAATGATACGGGAATTGGGGTTGGACATCATTAAAACAAAGGCGTTTTTCGATGTGGCTGTCCCTTATTACGTAATTTCAATCACCAACTTTCCCCTCCAAATGCGAAAATGGTTTGTTGACGCCGACCTAGATAGGGAAAAACGATCATATAATTATAAGGGAAATCAGGACTCGCACGGGAAAGTATAGGTGTTCGTTTTCGCCGCGCGTTGTTCGAGATTGGAAAATCAAAGAATTATTGAGAACGTCGTTCGATGAACCCTGTGCGAGGCACTTAAGTGTGATTTGCAGAGTATTGATGTAGATGTAAGTTGACAATTCCTAGATGCCTCTAGAAGTCTCACATCAACAAATCCCTATTTTTAGGGCTCCATACCTCAAACGGAAAACCGGAACCTTTAAAGCATCTCTTTCTTGACCGTGTATGTGTTTGCCTGTCCGTCTCTATCCCCGACTGTTAAAAACCCTTTTCCTCCAGAACGGGTAGGGGTATCAAGCTAAGATTTAGTCAAAGACTAAGATCTACGGTCCCTTAGCGGCGTAAATAATTCAAGCTTTAAGTCAGTGAAATCAAAAGATGCATCCATATACACTACTGGCTATTAAAATTGCTACACCACGAAGATGTGCTACAGACGCGAAATTTAACCGACAGGAGGAAGATGCTGTGATATGCAAATGATTAGCTTTTCAGAGCATTCACACAAGGTTGGCGCCGGTGGCGACGCCCACAACATGCTGACATGAGGAAAGTTTCCAACCGATTTCTCATACACAAACAGCAGTTGACCGGCGTTGCCTGGTGAAACGTTGTTGTGATGCCTCATGTAAAGAGGAGCCCTTTGATAAATGTCGGATTGTAGCCTATCGCGATTGCGGTTCGTCGTATCCAATAACAGTAAGCAGAATATGGAATCAGTGGACTCAACGACGAACCTGGGTGCAAGAATGGCAAAACTTAATTTTTTCGGATGAATCCAGGTTCTGTTTACAGCATCATGATGGTCACATCGGTATTTGGCGACATCGTGGTGAACGCACATTGGAAGCGTGTATTCGTCGTCGCCATACTGGCGTATCACCCGGCGTGATGGTATGGGGTGCCATTGCTTACACGTCTGTCACCTCTTCTTCGCATTGACGGCACTTTGAACAGTGGACGTTACATTTCAGATGTGTTACGACCCGTGGCTCTACCCTTCATTCGATCCCTGCGAAACCCTACATTCCAGCAGGATAATGCACGACCGCATGTTACAGGTCCTGTACATGCCTTCTGGATACAGAAAATGTTCGACTGCTGCCCTGGCCAGCACATTCTCCAGATCTCTCACCAATTGAAAACGTCTGGTCAACAGTGGCCGAGCAACTGGCTCGTCACAATACGCCAGTCACTACTCTTGATGAACTGTGGTATCTTGTTGAAGCTGCATGGTCTGCTGTACCTGTACACGCCATCCAAGCTCTGTTTGACTCAATGTCCAGGCGTATCAGGGCTGTTATTACGGCCAGAGGTGGATGTTCTGGGTCGTGATTTCTCAGGATCTATGAACCCAAATTGCGTGAAAATGTAATCACATGTCAGTTCCAGTATAATATACTTGTCCAATGAATACCGATTTATCACCTGCAGTTCTTCTTGGTGTAGCAATTTTAATGGCAAGTAGTGCATGTCACTATTTTGACTCTCAGGAAATCACTCAATCAAAACCTGTACTGTACTTTACGGACTATAAGATGCACATTTTTCTTCGAAACATTGCCTTAAAAATTTAGGTGCGTCGTATACTCGAAATTAATATAAAAATGTCCCGTGTCTCATTTAAAATTCCCGCCAGTCTTAATAATGGCCATATATTCGATGCCGCAGGAACCCATCTCTATCTGGCAATGTTGGATCCAAGTCTAAGCAGCAGTGCAGCGATGCGTCGAACATGAGTTGCAGGGATTCACAAGCTTGCTTAACACCGTCTCCCTCCCTCCCTCCCTACCTCCCCGCCATCATAACCCAGAACGCTGTCTAGCCTGTGGTGCGTCATTACAGTCTACAGTGCCAGTGAATTTGTATTGAAAGTGATTTGTGTTATCGGTAACAGTACAATAATTTTGTCACTAGCTAGTTTCGTAATTGAAAACATAAAGGTATTCATATGATGTGGGCTATAATTTGAACGTTACAGCATGTTCAGAAGAATGTGGAAAGGGAGTAACTTAGCGGCATTTCGGCCCTCCACCAACAGAAAAATCCATTCGCGATTGGCGGGCTAGTAATGAAAAACGGAAAAGATGAAGGCTAAATGTGCAAATAGAGGACTGAGTGCTAAATGGTCAAAACTAGAAGATGACAAATTGCAATGGATTGAAGGTCACAGTGAAAATGGCATTGGCATTAATACAAAAATGATTCAAATGCTCGTAAGCTAGCGCTGCGGTGGAAGCTTAAGACTTTCACAAACCTGTAGCACGAACCAACTCCACCGTTAAAGGTCACGCAATTGGCATCCGAACTAAAACCAAGATATCTGTAAAAAAGCCACAGCAGTATGAAGAGAAAATGAAAGCAAACCAGTATGTAACTAAGCCAAATAGCGAATATGGACGAAACTCGTCTTACATTTCATGCTGCCGAGTAACAGAACTTCTGCCGTGGAAGGTGCTATAACTATAAAAACAAGTGGACATGGAAAGATGCACTACACTTTTGTCTTTTAACGTTGTTCTGTCGGTACTAAACTTAATCCAACGATCATTTCCAAGCGCAAAACAATGCCGAAACCTTCTGAAATACCACCAGGTTGTACTGTTGTTCACGTACATGACAAGGGTTGGTTGGACGGGGCTCATGTGAAATTATAGATTAACAGAATGTGGGAGAGAAAGATAGGTGATTTATTGAAGAGGAGTTGTGCTAGCTCAGTTTAGCAGTCATTTGAGAAATTCTGTGCCGGACGCTGTGGCCGAGCGGTTATAAGCGCTTCAGTCTGGAACCGCGCCACCGCTACGGTCGCAGGTTCGAATCCTGACTCGGGAATGGATGTATGTATGTGATGTCCTTAGGTTAGTTAGGTTTAAGTATTTCTATGTTCTAGGGGACTGATGACCTCAGATGTTAAGTCCCATAGTGCTCAGAGCCATTTTAACAAGTTTTGAGAAATTCAGTGAAAGAGAAACCGAGAAAGGGAAATACAGAGCTTGCTGTTATTCCGGGAGGACTGACTTCACAATAGCAACCTCTTGATGTCCCAATAAAGTAGCCATTTAAAGTTTATATGAGAGAGGAATGGAACAAATGAGTGATGGACGAAACCCAACACGAATTGAAGCCGAAGGGAGATTTAAAACAACCTACAATCAGACGAGTGTGTCAGTGGATAAATCAGGTGGTGGTTGTTGGGATGTTTAAGGGGGACTAAACAGCGAAGGTCATCAGTCCCCCATTCCAAAATCAGGCGAGCCGAAAATCGACGGAGCAGGTAAAAACCAAAGGGGGAGGAGACGTCCCCCCAGGCGCTAAAAGAACACAAATGCAGCAACAAACACTACAGACAAGAACAGGACAGAGAAACACCAGACAGAAAGAAACAGAAGAAAGGAAGATGGCCGGAGACTGGTTGGCTGACCACGAGAACAAAAATGGGAAAGAGTCGACCATCTCATGGCACACCAGAACAGCAACAGACAAGGACAAAAGACACAGAAAGGGAAAGGTGCAGGACCTCCCTAAATCGAACCATAAAACGGACTACCACGGATAAAATTTAAAACGTCATCAGCCATGGAGGCATCGTCGGATAAAACCAAAGCCAAAGTGCCCGGGAGATTAAAAGATTGCCGGAGTGTGCGCAGTCGAGAACACTCCAGCAAAATGTGGCCGACCGTCAGCAGGGACCCACACCGACACAGGGGGGGATCCTCCTGACGCAACAGATGGCCGTGCGTCAGGTATGTATGGCCGATGCGGAGCCGACACAGGACTACCGAGTCCCTGCGAGAAGCCCGCAGGGAGGAACGCCACACATCGGTCGTCTCCTTGACAGCCCGCAGTTTATTCGGGGCTGTCATGCCACGCCACTCAGCAGCCCACATCCCAAGCACCTTACGGCGCAACACCAGCTGCTGGTCGCGAGCCGTAAGGCCGATCTCCAAAGCTGGGGCGTCGATCGCCCCTTTGGCCAACCTGTCGACACGTTCGTTCCCTGGGATGCCAACGTGACCTGGCGTCCAAACAAAGACCACCGAACGTCCAGAGCGGGTAATGGTGGAAACAGACTCCCGAATAGAGGACACCAGAGGACATGAGGGATAGCAGCGGTCGATGGCCTGGAGGCTGCTCAAGGAGTCGCTGCAGATGACAATGGACGTACCTGAGCAGGAACGCATATGCTCAAGAGCGCGCAATATGGCTACCAGCTCTGCAGTAAAAATACTGCAGCCAGCCGGCAAGGAGCGCTGTTCAACATGGGCAGCATGAGCAAAAGCGTAGGCAGTGCGACCATCAACCAGGGAACCATCGGTGTAGACAGGCTCACAGTCCGAAAATGAGGCGAGGAGCGCAAGAAAACGGCGACGGAGGGCCACAGGCGGAACCGAGTCCTTGGGTCCCTGTGCCAAGTCCAGACGGACGGACGGACGGACGGACGGACGGGACAAGCACCAGGGAGGCGTAGGTGCACGGACCCGGAAGGGAGGCAGAAGAGGGAATGATCCCAGTTCGGACAGCAGGGACTGGACACGGACAGCTATGGAAAGCCCAGACCGAGGTCGCCGTTCGGGCAGTTGGAGGACCGTGACAGGGAAAAGCAGGCGACGATTGGGATGGCCCGGCGAGCAAGGAACGTGGACAGCATAGTCGGCGAGCAGTCGATGGCGGCGAATCCGCAGCAGGGGAACCCCGGCCTCCACCAGTAGACTATCCACGGGGCTTGTACGAAATGCGCCAGTTGCAAGCCGAACCCCACCGTGATGTATGGGGTCTAACAACTTCAACACTGAGGGTGATGCAGACCTATAGGCCAGGCTCCCATAATCAAGCCTGGACTGCACAAGGGCTTTGTACAGTCGCAACAGCGTGCAGCGATCCGCACCCCAAGATGCGTGGCTGAGGCAGCGGAGGGCGTTGAGGTGCCGCCAGCACTTTTGCTTCAGCTGAGTAATATGAGGAACCCATGTGAGCCGGGCATCAAACACGAGTCCCAAGAAGCGGCAAGTGTCCACCACTTCAAGCAGGTGCCCGTCGAGGTAAAGTTCAGGATGAGGGTGGACCGTCTGACGCCTGCAGAAGTGCATAACTCGAGTCTTGGCTGCAGAGAACTGAAAACCGTGAGTCAGAGCCCATGATGCTGCCTTGCGAACGGCTACTTGCAGCCTGCGTTCGGCGACTCCCGTAGTCGTGGAGCTAAAGGAGATGCAGAAGTCGTCGGCATACAAAGAAGGAGACACTGACGACCCCACGGCTGCAGCCAGACCATTAATGGCCACCAGAAATAAGGAGACGCTCAACACCGAGCCCTGCGGGACCCCATTCTCCTGTGTATAAGATGAACTAGAGGCGGCACCGACTTGCACCCGGAAAGAGCGGCGCAATAAAAAGGATTGCAGAAAAGATGGGAGCCGACCACGAAGACCCCACTCATGCAACGTAGCAAGGATGTGATGCCTCCATGTGGTGTCATACGCCTTCCGCAGATCAAAAAATACAGCAACAAGATGCTGACGTCGGGCAAAGGCCGTACGGATAGCAGATTCCAGCCGCACCAAATTGTCCGTGGCAGACCGGCCCTGACGGAAGCCACCCTGGGATAGAGCGAGGAGAACACGCGACTCAAGGACCCAACACAAACGCCGCCCCACCATACGTTCGAGCAATTTGCACAAAACGTTGGTGAGGGTAATGGGACGATAGCTGTCCACCGCCAGTGGGTCCGCACCGGGCTTCAAGATAGGGACAATAACACCCTCTCGCCATTGCGACGGGAACACGCCTTCGCTCCAAATGCGGTTAAATACCGCGAGAATGTGTCTCTGGCAGTCCCGGGAGAGATGCTTCAGCATCTGCGCGTGGACGAAGTCTGGTCCTGGTGCTGTATCAGGGCAATCGGCGAGGGCAGCGAGGAATTCCCTCTCGCTGAAAGGAGCATTGTATGGTTCAGAACGACGCGTGTGAAATGAGAATTGCGTCCGCTCGGCTCGCTCCTTGAGAGAGCGAAAGGCGGGGGGGGATAAGAGGCAGTCGCAGAGCTCTTCGCAAAGTGCGCGGCAAGGTGTTCAGCAATGGCGGCAGCGTCCGTGCAGACAGCGCCGTCCAAGGAGAGCCCAGGTACACCTATAGGGGTCTGGTATCCATAAATCCGCCGGATCCGGGACCACACGAGCGAGGGGGAGACACGGGAGCCCAAGGAGGAGACATACCTCTCCCAGCACTCCTGTTTATGCTGTGCAATAAGACGACGGGCAAAGGCACGGAGCCTCTTAAAGGCGATGAGGGTCTCCGGAGACGGGTGCCGCCTATGACGCTGGAGAGCCCGCCGACGGTCACGAATAGCCTCAGCAATCTGCGGCGACCACCAGGGTACAGCCTTCCTCCGAGGGAGACCAGAAGAGCGGGGGATGGCAGCCTCGGCCGCCGAAATGATGGATGTGGTTATGACACGGACCACCCCATCAATGTCACCCTGTGGGGGAGACTCAATGGTTGCAGCAGAAGTAAAAGCCGCCCAGTCAGCCCTGTGGAGAGCCCAGCGGGGCAGGCGCCCAGAAGAATGACACTGGGGCAGTGACAAATAGATGGGAAAATGGTCACTACCACACAGGTCAGGATGCACTCTCCAGTGGAGGGATGGGACAAGTCCGGGGCTGCAAAGAGAGAGATCGATGGCCGAGAAAGAGCCATGGGCCACACTAAAATGCGTGGGAGCACCGGTATTCAAGAGGCTAAGGTCGAGCTGAGCCAACACATGCTCCACGGCCCGACCGCGGTCATCGGAGACAGTCCCACCCCATAGAGGGTTGTGGGCATTAAAATCGCCCAGAAGCAGCAAAGGTGGCGGGAGTTGAGCCAGCAGTGCAGCCAAGACATGCCGGGGGAGCTCCCCATCCGGAGGAATGTAAACAGAGCAAACTGTAATAGCCGGCGAGAGCTCAACCCTGACAGCGACTGCCTCTAAAGGCGTCTGAAGGGGTACTGGCGAACTACAGACAGAGCGGTGAACAAAGAGGCAAACTCCACCTGATGCTCGGTGACAGGCAACACGGTTCTTATAGTATCCCCGATAACCGCGAAGGGCGGGGGTCCGCATTGCAGGAAACCAAGTTTCCTGCATAGCAATGCAGAGAACAGGGGAATCACTCAGAAGCATCTGGAGCTCAGGCAGGTGGCGGAAATAACCGCCGCAGTTCCACTGGAGAATGGAAGCAGGAAGGGACTGGGAGGGCGTGAAGGCGACTAAGAGGCAGACGGCGCCTCAGAGGCAACCGCCGCCACCGGGGGAGAGTCAGCTGAGTCCATAGGAAAGGCCCCCAAGGGTTCCGTGAGGGCGAGATCCGCGGCAGAGGCGAGGATCTCTACCTCATCCCCGGAGCCAGGACTATGTACACCAGGCGGTGCTGAAACCGCCGGAACGTCCTTCTTGGACACATCCCGTTCCTTCTTCTCACGTCGGCCCTTAGGGTGAGAGGGCTGGGAGAGCTTCTCTGAAGGAGCGTCGGAGGCTGACGACGACGCAGAAGCCCTACGACCAGCAGGTGGCGGAACCTTCAGCCACTGGCTGACATCCGGCTGGGTAGGAGAAGAAACGGAGGAAGGGAGAGCCCCGAGGGACCCCTTCCGCGAGAGAGGAACCGGCGGAGGCAACGCCGGCGGAGAAGGAGGGGGAGGGAGCGAGCCTCCCGGTTGTGGAGCAGATGTCACTCCCGAAGTAAGCGTGGGGGGAGCGACAGAAGAGGTTTTGCCCCCAACTGCTAAGGGGGCAACAGAGGAAGGCTTGCCCCCAGGCACGAGGGGGGTAGACAGAGATACACGGCCCCGAGGGCCCACTGAAGGCGGCACAGATGAGGCGACAACCGTCGCTCGCGTGGGCGACGATAACGTGGCTGCAGCATAAGATGTTCGAATGGAAGCAGGATACAACCTTTCGTATTTCTGTTTAGCCTCTCGATAAGTAAGCCGGTCCAGGGTCTTAAATTCCATTATCTTCCGCTCCTTATGAAGAATGGGGCAATCCGGCGAGCATGGAGAGTGGTGCTCCCCACAGTTGACACATACAGGCGGAGGCGCACATGGAGAATCGGGATGAGAGGGGCGTCCGCAATCTCGACATGTAGCGCTGGATGGGCAACGGGAGGACATATGCCCAAACTTCCAGCACTGGAAGCACCGCATCGGGGGAGGGACGTAGGGCTTGACGTCGCAACGGTAAACCATTACCTTGACCTTCTCGGGCAAGACATCACCCTCGAAGGCCAAGATAAAGGCACCAGTGGCCACCCTGTTAGTCTTGGGTCCTCTATGGACACGACGGACAAAATGGACACCACGTCGTTCCAAGTCGGCTCTCAGCTCGTCATTGGATTGTAACAAGAGGTCACGATGGTAAATAATCCCCTGGACCATATTTAAGCTACTGTGGGGAGTGACGGTTACAGGGACGTCACCCAGCTTATCACACAAGAGCAACGCTCGTGACTGGGCTGGGGAGGACGTCTTGAGGAGGATGGACCCATTCCTCATTTTAGACAACCCTGCCACTTCCCCAAACTTATCCTCCAGGTGGTCCACAAAAAACATAGGCTTCGTCGTAAGAAAGGAGTCACCATCAGTCCTGCTGCAGACAAGGTATTGCGGTACATAAGGCTCCCGCTGTGCACTAGATCGGCGTCCCTCCCATGGCGCAGCCAACGAGGGGAACGACTGAGGGTCATATTGCGCAGCATCAAAGTCTACTCGACCTCGCTTAGAGACGCTGGTGGCCGTGCGACCACCAGCTTGGTGTGATTTATTGCGCTTCATTGCGCCACATCCGCCCAGATGCCACCTACTCCGAACGAGGGCTCTCCCCAAGGGCGCCACCCAGCCAAAGCAACGGGTACCTGGCCGATATCCCGTTGCCCGGCGTCCCCGTGCCCCAGACAAGATGGGCACATACTCCTTGGCATGCATGGGGAGGAAACAGCTCTGGCATCTGTAGTGCGATCCCTGCGTGGTCAGGGGGCTACCACCAAGAGGGTACTTGACGACCCCACCACAACGGACTGGCTACCGTGCTGGATTTTAGGTGTTGAAAGGGTCCACAGGTGTCGTGGGTGCTAAGAATGGTATTGTGCACAAGGCGAGAAGGAGGCAACCCAGGAGACGTTGGGCGTAAATCCCGCCACACGACAAGAGGTAACATGCAAGATGGTGGAGCATGATGGACCAATAGAAAAACACCACGTAAGGTGTCCTTCCCCAAATGGCACGCACTAACAACGGAAATTTGGAAGAGGGGACCATCACATTAAAGCCGAAATGTGTGAGACTCCTTTTAGTCGCCTCTTACGACAGGCAGGAATACCGCGGGCCTATTCTTACCCCCGAACCCGCAGGGGGGGGGGGGGGGATAAATCAGTCGTGGTCTAGAGTGAGAGAACACATTGTTAAATCTTTCAGGACGTGCTGTATAAGTAACACTCTCGATGGCAGTGAAGACCATCTTAAGTACGAAGAGGACAAGATGACGACGAAGAGGAAGAAGAAGAAGAAGAACAGATGACAATTTTCAGGGATTTTAAAGTTCGATTTTATAAACTACGAATATTTTTAGTCCGGCTTTGAAATCTAATAATAAGAATGGTAAAAATGTAATTTTTTAAAAAAATTGATTAAAAATTAATGTGCTTCTTGTAGTCAGTTAATCTACAAGATGCCACCATGTACGAGTATATACATTCTGCGTCTGGTGTCCTTGAAAGAGAGCAAAGCCTCGAGACAGAGGCTAAGGGGTCGAACCTTAGTCGGACCACGGATTTTTCAGTTTTCGTTTGAACCCAGCCTTCCCCTCTCTCAGTTGTGAGGAGTCGCCAGAAACAACACATGGTTTGGATTCCATATTATACTGCATGTCCCCTTTCCCCGGTTGGATAACTGGGAAAGCTTGGAGACATGATAGTCACCGGATTGGCACCCAATAGAAAAACTCGCACCTGGCCTCTAAGTCGCACGAAATTATTATTTTTACTATTACTGTTATTGTTATTATTACCTATATACGTAACTAGATCAGCTCCCGCTGCTTCTCTCGAGTAGACTCTACGGTCTGCAGACCTTTTTTGTTTTTCTTCAATGGAATTATGGTGTTAATTATTATATTATTCACAAATTGGAGCTGCTTCTGAACTATTCACGCTAGTTAAGGCTATGAGATCACGGTCTTTCCGAATATATTTCTGACCAAAAATCTATTCTGATAGCTGGAGTCAGAAGCTTTTTTTATTCCACCTGCCGGCCGGACTGGCCGTGCGGTTCTAGGCGGTAGAGTCTGGAGCCGAGCTACCCCTACGGTCGCAGGTTCGAATCCTACCTCGGGCATGGATGTGTGTGATGTCCTTAGTTAGGTTTAATTAGTTCTAAGTTCTAGGGGACTGATGACCTCAGAAGTTAAGTCGCATAGTGCTCAGAGCCATTTGAACCATTTGAGCCATTTGTTATTCCACCCTTTTGACTCCTTGTGATGATATTTTGATACAAACTTTCATTTCCTAACACATTACTTCATTTCTAATCAAGAAGCGTAGTACCAATTTTCATACAGTTACCTTAAAAGTGTTTTAATACAATGAAATATTTTCCTGAAAATTTTCATCCCCTATTTCGCTCCCTTACGCGTTGAATTTCCAAAAACATTGAAAAGAATTTTTTTAATTTCCAAGCAAGATGTCAAATACCAATTTTAATTGCCGTAGCTTTAAAAATGCTTCACGAGTTCTTTGATAACGGTTTATTTATTAAAATTTCACCCACTGTTTTACTGCCTTAGTGGTTATACTTCCAAAAATGCTTAAACATTTTTTAATTTTCTAACCGAGAAGCCAAATACCAATTTTCATAGATTTAGTTTTATAAAGGCTCTCGCAGCGGCAACGGCCTTGCCACAGTGGATACACCGGTTCCCGTGCGATCACCGAAGTTAAGCACTGTCGGGTGTGGCCGGCACTTGGATGGGTGACCATCCAGCCGCCATGCGCTGTTGCCGTTTTTCGGGGTGCACTCAGCCTCGTGATGCCAATTGAGGAGCTACTCGACCGAATAGTAGCGGCTCCGGTCAAAGAAAACCATCATAACGACCGGGAGTGCGGTGTGCTGACCCCATGCCCCTCCTATCCGCATCCTCACCTGAGGATGATACGGCGGTCGGGTGGTCCCGATGGGTCGCTTGCGGCCTGTAGACGGAGTTAGTTTAGTTAAAGGCTCTCGCAGCGAAATGTTTTCCTACACCCTTTCAACCCGTGTCTCGTCTCCTTATGTGCTGAATTTCCAGTAACAGTGGAACACGTGCCTTTTATTTATAACCAAGAAGCCAAATACAAATTCTCAGAGATTTAGCTTCAAAAATGCTTTCAGAATGAAATATTCCCTTAAAACGTTCATCCCTATTTCAGCCCCTTAGGGACTGAATTTCCAAAAACACTAAGAGACACTTTTTAATTCTAACCGGGAAGCCAAATACAAATTTTCTTAGGTTAAGCTTAAAAAATGTTTTCATAATGACATGTTTTTAAAAATGTCATCCACTTTTTGACCCCTCACTGGCTGGATTTCCAGAAATACTGAAACATATTTTTTAATTCATAGACGCAGCTTTAAAAATTATTTACTACTTCTTTAATAACTATTTTAAAAAATCTGTCACTCAATTTTTTCCTCTTAGTCGTTGAATTTCCAAAAATGATGAAACATTTACTTTTTTCATTTTTGATTGGGGAACCAAATACAAATTTTCGCATTTCTAGCTTCAAAATTGCCTTTACTGCGGCATGTTTTCAAAAAGTCTTCCGTTTCCTATTTCACCCCCTTAAGGATGGAATTTTGAACAATTCATTACTAGGCGATGATTGCAGTATAAGGTCAGCACCCTCTCTAAATTTCTAGTTTCTGTCCGTAGCGGTTTGGACTGGCTGATACTGAGCCAGTCAGTCAGTGAGTCAGGACATTTCCTTTCATATACAGAGACTGAGTTTGTACGGAACGCTCAGAGCGTGTCCGATTCGCACTAGTTCGGATATTTTTTTAATCGAGTTAAGCCACAGATTTCTTTTGTCCTCAATTCAGTTCAGTATCTCCTCATTAGTTATTCAATGCATCCATCAGATCTTCAGCATTTTTGTGCAGCACATTTCAACAGCTTCGATTCTCTTTCTGTCTGAACATCTTACTGTCCACATATGACTGCCGTACACAACAGAAAAATACGTCCAGAAAAGAGTTCCTGACACTTCACCTTATATTAGATATTAAAAAATTCCACATTCTCAAAAATGATTTTCTTGCTATCCGGGTTCCGGAACAGCCTCTTAGTATTATACAGGGTGTTACGAAAAGGTACGGCCAAACTTTCAGGAAACATTCCTCACACTCAAAGAAAGAAAATATGTTATGTGGACATGTGTCCGGAAACGCTTACTTTCCATGTTAGAGCTCATTTTATTACTTCTCTTCAAATCACATTAATCATGGAATGGAAACACACAGCAACATAACGTACCAGCGTGACTTCAAACGCTTTGTTACAGGAAATGTTCAAAATATCCTCCGTTAGCGAGGATACATGCATCCACCCTCCGTCGCATGGAATCCCTGATGCGCTGATGCAGCCCTGGAGAATGGCATATTGTATCACAGCCGTCCACAATACGAGCACGAAGAGTCTACATTTGGTACCGGGGTTGCGTAGACTAGAGCTTTCAAATGCCTGCATAAATGAAAGTCAAGAGGGTTGAGGTCAGGAGAGCGTGGAGGTCATGGAATTGGTCCGCCTCTACCAAGCCATCGGTCACCAAATCTGTTGTTGAGTAACGTACGAACACTTCGACTGAAATGTGCAGGAGCTCCATCGTGCATGAACCACATGTTGTGTCGTACTTGTAAAGGCACATGTTCTAGCAGCACAGGTAGAGTATCCCGTATGAAATCATGATAACGTGCTCCATTGAGCGTAGGTGGAAGAACATGGGGCCCAATCAAGACATCACCAACAATGCCTGCCCAAACGTTCACAGAAAATCTGTGTTGGTGACGTGATTGCACACGTCAGCCCACACATGTAGTGACAATTTACAATTTGATCACTTTGGAATGAAGCCTCATCCGTAAAGAGAACATTTGCACTGAAATGAGGATTGACACATTGTTGGATGAACCATTCGCAGAAGTGGACCCGTGGAGGCCAATCAGCTGCTGACAGTGCCTGCGCACGCTGTACATGGTACGGAAACAACTGGTTCTCCCGTAGCACTCTCCATACAGTGACGTGGGCAACGTTGCCTTGTACAGCAGCAACTTTTCTGACGCTGACATTAGGGTTATCGGCAACTGCACGAAGAATTGCCTCGTCCATTGCAGGTGTCCTCGTCGTTCTAGGTCTTCCCCAGTCGCGAATCGTAGGCTGGAGTGTTCCGTGCTCTCTAAGACGCCGATCGATCAATTGCTTCGAACGTCTTCCTGTCGGGACACCTTCGTTCTGGAAATCTGTCTCGATACAAACGTACCGCGCCACGGCTATTGCCCCGTGCTAATCCATACATCAAATGGGCATTTGCCAACTCCGCATTTGTAAACATTGCACTGACTGCAAAACCACGTTCGTGATGAACACTAACCTGTTGATACTACGTACTGATGTGCTTGGTGCCAGTACTGTAGAGCAATGAGTGGCATGTCAACACAAGCACCGAAGTCAACATTACCTTCCCTCAATTGGGCCAACTGGTGGTGAATCGAGGAAGTACAATACATACTGACGAAAGTAAAATGAGCTCTAACATGGAAATTAAGCGTTTCCGGACACATATTTTCTTTATTTGCGTGTGAGGAATGTTTCCTGAAAGTTTGGCCGTATCTTTTTGTAACACCCAGTAGATATTGTTGCAATATTTTATAGTGGACATTACAACAGACATCGAAAGAATTCTGTCTCAAAGTTAAGATAGCGACAGATCTGCATATCACTTACGGAAGTGTTAAGTAGCGGCTCCCAGAACTTCGACGGGACTCTTTGGAAGAGGCAGTGCGGTTCTCTGAAAGTCAGCGAGCTGAATTTAGATCCTCTCTGCTTCAACCATATTTATTTATTTTGCAGCCCAAATACACTGGTGTCGAATATTAAAGCAACAAACAGCTATTTCCCCGTCCTGTGTCTAATTCACGATGTAATCATACAAATTGGCAACAGATGCCCGTATGATCGTGCTCTGCACGGAAAACGGCATTCTGGTCAACGCACAACTACGCCAACGATGACGTGAGGGCCACCTATGAGACGAAGTAGTGTCTGACAGATAGCCCCACATCCACTGCCACTGTGTACATAATCACAGACTGTGCCGTATGGTACTGAGAAACTGCCTACCAGACTCTCTGCGGTGAAGAGCCAGATAAAGAAATGAAACAGATCCTATAAGCAAACTGACGTGGTCTGAAGGTATAGTGTGAATCCTTCTGCTGTTTCTCGCACGTGGCGACAGTCTCTAGAAATCGAAACTGTACACCGAATACCAGGACAGGGCCGACCATGTATCACGTCAGAAAGAGAGCGCCATTATTTGGCTGCAAGTGTACGACGGTACCGCCTTACTACTGGACATCAACTGAGGTGTGAGCTCGCAGTAACCACTGAATGTTTTGTAGCGAGGCAAGCGGCGGGCAGAAGTCTTCGGCAGAGTGGCCTTTATTGTCGGAGACCTGCTGTAAGTCCACCTATGACAGAACGGAACGTCAAGAGTGGAGTTATGATTATGCTTCGTGGGTGGTCGTACAATGGGCCAGTGTTCTTTTCACAGATGAGTCCCGATTTGGTCTGGACAGCGATTCTCGATGCATTCGCATCTGGAGGGAACGTGGAACATGGTTTGGGGACCAAAGCATTGAGGAAAGAGACCGATATCCAGGAGGAGCCATAATGATGTAGACAGGGATTATGTTGACCACGCGAATACGTCTATATGAAATAGTACAGGTGTGTTGTAGCGAACAAGCGTTATGCAGAAGTCTATCTGAGAGTGGCCTTTATTGTCGGAGACCTACTGTATGTCATGTTTTAGCTAATTAATATTCGATTTTTGGCCGGTTTTAGAGCCTTGCAGTTGACTAAGACCTTGAGATTTTGCATGAGCTGAGGGAGGCCAAAAACAGGAGAAAATGCGACAAGAGTTACTATCTAGTAAAACCCGAAGAATGTCGGCTGCTGAGGTATGCAGTCGCTCCACTCTGTACGAAATAGAAGCTTCTAAGTTTATCCAGTCGACAAGTAAGGAGTAGTACAAGTCATGTTCTAGTTATCGAAGAAACAATTATTGGCCGCATTAGGTGCCTTGCAGTTGACCTAGGACCTTAATGTGACGATCTGTCAATACGTCATTATGAAAAAAAATGACGAAAACGTTATGTTTTCTTCTGTTCTTACTACACAGTAACACTTCACGCATTTTCTCCTGTAATGTGGCCGCCATACCTCGGTTCATGCTAAATACACTCCTGGAAATTGAAATAAGAACACCGTGAATTCATTGTCCCAGGAAGGGGAAACTTTATTGACACATTCCTGGGGTCAGATACATCACATGATCACACTGACAGAACCACAGGCACATAGACACAGGCAACAGAGCATGCACAATGTCGGCACTAGTACAGTGTATATCCACCTTTCGCAGCAATGCAGGCTGCTATTCTCCCATGGAGACGATCGTAGAGATGCTGATGTAGTCATGTGGAACGGCTTGCCATGCCATTTCCACCTGGCGCCTCAGTTGGACCAGCGTTCGTGCTGGACGTGCAAACCGCGTGAGACGACGCTTCATCCAGTCCCAAACATGCTCAATGGGGGACAGATCCGGAGATCTTGCTGGCCAGGGTAGTTGACTTACACCTTCTAGAGCACGTTGGGTGGCACGGGATACATGCGGACGTGCATTGTCCTGTTGGAACAGCAAGTTCCCTTGCCGGTCTAGGAATGGTAGAACGATGGGTTCGATGACGGTTTGGATGTACCGTGCACTATTCAGTGTCCCCTCGACGATCACCAGTGATGTACGGCCAGTGTAGGAGATCGCTCCCCACACCATGATGCCGGGTGTTGGCCCTGTGTGGCTCGGTCGTATGCAGTCCTGATTGTGGCGCTCACCTGCACGGCGCCAAACACGCATACGACCATCATTGGCACCAAGGCAGAAGCGACTCTCATCGCTGAAGACGACACGTCTCCATTCGTCCCTCCATTCACGCCTGTCGCGACACCACTGGAGGCGGGCTGCACGATGTTGGGGCGTGAGCGGAAGACGGCCTAACGGTGTGCGGGACCGTAGCCCAGCTTCATGGAGACGGTTGCGAATGGTCCTCGCCGATACCCCAGGAGCAACAGTGTCCCTAATTTGCTGGGAAGTGGCGGTGCGGTCCCCTACGGCACTGCGTAGGATCCTACGGTCTTGGCGTGCATCCGTGCGTCGCTGCGGTCCGGTACCAGGTCGACGGGCACGTGCACCTTCCGCCGACCACTGGCGACAACATCGATGTACTGTGGAGACCTCACGCCCCACGTGTTGAGCAATTCGGCGGTACGTCCACCCGGCCTCCCGCATGCCCACTATATGCCCTCGCTCAAAGTCCGTCAACTGCACATACGGTTCACGTCCACGCTGTCGCTGCATACTACCAGTGTTAAAGACTGCGATGGAGCTCCGTATGCTACGGCAAACTGGCTGACACTGACGGCGGCGGTGCACAAATGCTGCGCAGCTAGCGCCATTCGACGGCCAACACCGCGGTTCCTGGTGTGTCCGCTGTGCCGTGCGTGTGATCATTGCTTGTACAGCCCTCTCGCAGTGTCCGGAGCAAGTATGGTGGGTCTGACACACCGGTGTCAATGTGTTCTTTTTTCCATTTCCAGGAGTGTATTATGACTTGTACTACTCCTTACTTGTCGACTGTATAAACTTAGAAGCGACTGCACAGCTCAGCAGGCGACATTAATTGCCAGACGATAAATGTAAATGTTTCCGAGAGAAAAGCGTCCAATGTACCAATCTGTCATTACGTCATTATGAAAAAAATGACGAAAACGCTATGTTTTCTTCTGTTCTTACTACACAGTAACACTTCACGCATTTTGTCGGGTTGTATTGATGACTTCCTACGTGACGTGTCTGACGCGATTGTTCGCGCTGCTAGCCTTGCTGTACCGCGCTCATCTGGACCATTTCGTCGCCGGCAAGTCCCGTGGTGGAGTGCGGCCATTGCCATTGCCATCCGTGATCGCCGTCGAGCTTTGCAACACTTCAAGAGGCACCTATCCGTTGCCAGCCTTATTACCTTCAAACGCCTTCTCGCTAAAGCCTGTTATTTAATCAAACAGAGCAAACGGATATGTTGGGAAACATTTGTTTGTTCCCTAGGTTATAGTGTCCCTATGTCACGAGCATGGACTACACTTCGCTCTCTCCATGGTTGCCATCAGCAGTCCACCCTCCCAGGCCTTCACCTCCCAGATGGCCTTAGTACAGACCCGTTGATTCTTGCGGAACATCTTGTGGCCCATTTTCCAATGGCATCAGCATCAGCATCAGCCTCCTATGCGGCTGCTTTCCTTCACTGGAAACAGCGGGCTGATGCTTCCACCTTATGTTTTACCACTTGTCAGTCAATCTTACAACGAACCTTCTACTGAATGGGAATTTCTTTCTGCACTTTCTTTTTCTCCTCATGATACGGCCCCTGGCCCAGACTCCATTCATAACCAACTGCTTCAACATCTCAGTGCTCCACAACAGCAACATCTTCTCCGGGTGTTTAACTGTATCTGGCTCCAGGGTGACTTCTCTTAGTGGAGGGATAGCATTGTGGTTGCTGTCCTTAAGCCTGGTAAGAACCCCCTATCTGTTGACAGCTATCGGCCAATTAGTTTGACCAATGTTGTTTGTAAGTTACTTGAACAGATGGTAGCCCATCGGCTCAATTGGGTCCTCGAATCTCAGGATCTATTGTCCCCTTACCAGTGTGGCTTTCGAGAGGGACTGTCTCCAATCGATCATTTACTTTGCTTGGAATCCGCAGTTCGGCAGGCTTTTTCCCAGCGCCGCCATTTGGTTGCAGTAGTTTTTGACCTACGCAAGGACTGTATCATGGCCTGGCGCCATGACTCCTTACTTACCCTTCATCAGTGGGGTCTTCGGGGCCCAATCCCGATTCTTATCCGCCAGTTCCTGTTCCATCGGTCATTCAGGGTTTGGGTTGGTACTGTTTTTAGTTCTCCACGAACCAGAGACGGGCATCCCACAGGGTTCTGTCTTGAGTGTCCTTTTCCTGATTGCTATCGATGGACTTGTGGCCTCTGTCGGTCCCTTGGTCGCCCCTGCCCTGTATGTGGATGATTTCTGCATTTGGGTTAGTTCCTCCTCGATGGCATCTGCAGAACGGCAGCTCCAGGGAGCTATACGGCGTGCCTCTGCATGGAACCTCTCACACGGGTTTCAATTCTCTCCTTTAAAATCGCGCGTCGTCCACTTCTGTCGCCGTACTACGGTCCACCCTGATCCAGAGCTCTATCTCGCTGCACAACGATTGCCTGTGGTCCCACAGTTTCGTTTCCTGGGTCGTCTTTTCGACAAGCTCACTTGGCTGCCCCATATCACACTTCTCAAGGTAGGATGTTTCCATAAACTGAATGTCCTTCGCTTCCTTGCTCACTCCTCTTAGGGTGCGGACCGCTCCCTCCTCCTCCATCTTTATCGTGCTCTAGTTGTGTCTCGCTTGGACTATGGTTGTAAAGTTTATGGTGCGGCTGCTCCTTTCACACTGCATATGCTGGATCCAGTCCACCATTGTGGTATCCGTTTGGCCACCGGTGCTTTCCCTACTAGCCCTGTTGATAGTCTCCTGGTTGAAGCTGGAATTCCCCCCCCCCCCCTTTCAGTTCGCCGGTCCCAGCTTCTGGTGTCTTATGCACTCGCTGTTCGTTCCTCTCCCACTCATCCTTCCTATTCTATCCTGTTCCAAGACCATGGACGTCGCCCACCTGATTCCCGCCCTCGGGCGGGTTTACCGGTTGGGCTCCGCCTTGCGTCTCTTTGCCGTTATTTTCAGCTTCCTTCTTTGTCCTGTCTTCCTCGCTCCCTCCCCTCCACCCCCCCCCCCCCCTGGGTTAGTTCCTCGGTTTCGATTTTGGATGGATCTCCGCCGAGGTCCGAAAGATTCTATCCCCCCAATGGTGTTCCGTTCCTTTTTCCGCCGAATTTTAAGGGAGTTTCGGGATGCTGTTTTTTACATTGATGGCTCTTAATATGCTGACCCATGTGGGATATGCCTTCACGTCCTCTGTTGGAACCGAAAATCATCTGCTGCCACTTACATGTGGGGTGTTTACTGCGGAATTGATGGCAATTTCCCTGGACCTTACCTTTATTAAACAGTCTCAATACAACCGCGTTTTGTTATGTACGGACTCGATGAGTGGCCTTCTGGCTATTGACCGGTGTTTTTCGAGCCATCCCTTCGTCTCTGCTATCCATGACCATCTCGCTGATATTCACCGTGCTGCTTGTTCCATTGACTTCATTTGGGTCCCTGGCCATGTAGGTATCCCGAGTAATGAGCTCACTGATCGTTTGGCTGGGGGAGCAGTCACTTGCTCCTCGTTTTCTGTAACCCCTCCTGCAGTGGATTTACGGCTTCACATCAAATCGCACAATGATGGGCCAACTCTTGGGAGGCTACTTCCCTGTCTAATAAACTTCGTGCGATTAAGGTGACACCGGGCCTGTGGCGTTCTTCCTTTCGCCTCTCCCAAAGCGACTCTACCACACTGTGTCGTCTCCGCATTGGCCATACCAGGTTGACCCATGGTTTTCTTTTGCGTGATGAGCCACCCCCACTTTGTGGTTGTGGAGCCTTCCAGTCAGTAGCCCACATATTAGTTTAATGCCGCCTTCTTTTGGCTCTGTGTGCTAATTACAGACTCCCCCACACTTTACCTTTGATGTTGGTTGGCGATTCCCGGATGGTCGACCTGGTTCTCGGTTTCCTCTGGGATAGTGGTTTTTATTCTCAGTTTTAAGGTGTTTAATCTCTATCTGGTGTTGGGGCAGGGCAGTGAGTTTGGGATACCTCCCACTGTAAGCCGTGTTTGGAGATTCCCGACTCCCCTCCCTGACAGATCCTTTTTTCTTCCCCTTTTACTCTGTTTTTATCATTTTGTAAAGGATTGGTTAGTCTCCTTTTCCCATACATATTTCTACATTCTAGCAGTTGCACCTTTTACATCGCAGGTGGTCTTGCCTCTTGTGCTTCAACATTGCATTTGTAATATCTCTTTATATTCGATGAATTATTCTGATACAATTCTATCCTTGAATTACGTTTACTAATTTTCTATCTTCATACTCGCAGAATCCATGCGAAAAGTAGTTCATACAATAGCTATGCCATGAGCGCATAAGTATTCTTTGGAGTACTCTCTCTGGTGGTTGTTAGAAAAAAAGGAAAGGGAGCTTCGGATTGTCTTCGTGCCGATTAGCCTGAGCTTGGTTTGAAGAACTGTAATCTGATTATTGAGATTTATAACAGAAGATAATGGATACGAAATTGTACGATTAAAAGTGAAATACATATATATGGCTCCTTCACACAAAAGGTGTGTATTCGACTTTTGAGAATTAATGATATTCATCGATATATTGCGTAGTTGTTAATCAGAAGGGAACTTCCGAAAGACTGGATACGAACCTGCCATTAACAATCCAAGAGCTCCATTATTTCTTCGGAAGGTTAAACTTCATCAAAGCCAAATATCCGCTTGATCTGAGGTTTCCCGACTGATTATACAACGCTCCCAAAATTACGAGGCATTTTATTTGTACAGATTAGCAGACTGCCGCAAAGCACGAGCCTGCAGAGAAAGAGAATCATCGCCTGCTTTCATTCTAACAAGTAAAATTTCAGAATCATTTTGAGTGACTGAGCTATGACTGTGTTTCCTATCATGAATGATTGATTGATCGAACGAATTGAGAACTACATAATTACATAGATAAGAGGAAAAATTACACATTGGGTTCGCTCTCTTGCTGAATTACCTCATTTTGTTTTTACCATTGACAACAGGACTGCCCTTTTACATTTTTTAGCCTTTTCCCTTTTATTGTTCTGATATTTCTGAGATGTTACACTATCGGAATGGACCACATTTGAAAAAAGGGACTGATGACCTTGATGTTTGTTCCCTTAAACCCCAACCAACCATCTCTGCCGACTCCACGTTGGCCACACCTGTCTGACGCATGGTCATCTCTTGCGCCGTGAGTACCCACCTCTCTGTCACTGTGGTTCAGTGTTGACAGTGGCCCACATCTTGTTGGCCTGTCCATTCGTAACTCCACGCATGCAGACGTTTGCGCTGCCTGATACGCTCCAAGCACTTTTCTCAGATGACACTGCAATGGCAGATCTCGTCCTGAGTTTTATTCGTGCAGGGGACTTTTATTGTTCGATGTAAGGATTTGTGTCTTTTTTGTCTGGCCTTTGGCCTAGGGTTTTAGATTGTGATTTTTAGTGTGTTCCTTGGTGGTTGACTATCTTTTTTGTTTTCATAGTCGGCCAACCACTGTCGCACTGTGTGATTTTAATTCCTTTTGTCTAGACTCTGTATCTTTCTTGTGTCGTCCCTTGTCATCTGTTTTTTTTTTAATTCTTTGTGGGTGTTTACAGTTCGTGGAAAAAGGGACTGATGGCCCTCTTAGTCTGGTCCCTTCAATTCCACAAACCAACCATTTTGGGAAGATCTCCCTCCCTAGCGTCTATGGCATTGGTTCCCCTCTCCTCCTTCCTTCTGCTCTTCCTTCCCTGCTGTAGTGCCTCTCCACCCCACTATTTCACCAGCACGTGTAGCCAGTCCATGTGGTGGGGCTGTTATGTACGCATTGGGCTGAGTCCCCTGACAACACAGAGATAACAGTACTGATACCTCTCCATGTATGCCAAGGAGTGGTTGTTTGTCTTCCTGGAGCATAGGAATTACCAGCAATGGCTGCCATGCCAGGCAGCCCTTGCTGTGTCTGGGTGGCGACCATGGGGAGAGCCCTTGATCATAGTGGGTGGTATCAGGGCAGATGCTTGGCACATGAAGTGTATCAAGCTGCAAAAAATCTGGTCATTCTCAAATGGCTGTCTCTTCAAATGGTAAAGCATATTTGAATGTTGCTTCATATGACCTGGCAGACTTCTCTTTCCTGGCTTCACCCCAGGAGGGGGGCCAGGATCACTGTCTTGGGATGAAACACTTTCCCCACTACCTGGTCTGTACTAGGATAGGCAGGGACACATTCATAACCACAAAGCCATTGTTTTTTGTGGAGAACACTGAGTACAAGTTTGGTGAAATGGAGTCTGTCAGTAAGATGTGGTCAGGCTCCCTATTGATCAAAGCTTCTTCTGCCACCCAATCGGCAGCTCTCTGTGCTTGTCATCTTGTTGGCAATGTATCAGTGTCTATTGCTCCCTACCAGCCTCTAAATATTGTCCAGGGAATGATTTTTTTTACAGGGACCTTATGCTGCAAACTTTTGAGGAACTCTGAGCTAACCTGGAGCGCTGTGGCATTCATTTTGTTTGACATATGCAGACAACTGCACAAATACCTGCGCCTTCTTCCTGGCTTTTGAGGGAGATACCCTCCCAGAGAAGGTCAAGGTTATGGGCTGGAGATGTGATGTGAAGTCGTACATCCCACCAACCCTGAGGTGCTTTCAGTGCTTGTGTTTTGGGCACATGTCTTCCCGTTGTATGGCGGACCCTTTGTGTGGTGACTTCATTAGAGTTCCTCCACCCGTGTGTCAACTGTCGTGACTGCCACTCTACTCGCTCACCAGATTGCCTAGCTTACAAGAGAGAAGAAAATCCAAGAGTGGCAGTCCCTGGATTATGCTGAGGCTCGCCAAATATCTAACAGACGTCACCCAGTGTCACTTTCTTCGACTTTAGTCTCTGTTACATCCTTTCCTATTTTACATCTTTCTTACCCCAGCCTCACCCCCTTATCCCCTCTCCCTCTACTTCATTTCCCATACCCTCCCCTCTGGGAGTTACTACCCCTCACCAGCCGAAGAAGTGTTCCCCATCGTTGGCCCCTGCCAGTGATGGGGCTCCCCCACCTCCACCCCCACCCTCCCATGGATACTTCCCCCTGGCATCTCTCAGGTAAAAAGCCTCCTACCGCAACTTGGGATGCACAGATGGTGTGTCTTGTGGCCAAGTTCACCCTCTCTCTATTGGTTCCATATCTTGCGGTGTGTGTGTGTGTGTGTGTGTGTGTGTGTGTGTGTGTGTGTGTGTGTGTGTGTGTGTGTGTGCGCGTGCGCGCGCGCGCACGCCCTATTGTCCTACACCTCCAAAAGAGGGAGAAAGGGATAATGTAAACAATTTTAGACTTATCTCTATGCCATCAGTGTTTGCTAAAGTTATTGAAAAGACTTTGTATGTACGGATAATTGATAATTTTACATCACACGATTTGCTATCTAATGTACGGTTCGGCCTTAGAAGTCATTTAACAACTGAAAATGCTATATTCTCTTTTCTATGAGGTACTGGACAGGGTTAAACAAAAGGTTTCGAACACTAGGCATATTTTTTGATTTAACTAAGGAGTTTGATTGTGTTGATCACAAAATATTGCTCCATAAGTTGTACCATTATAGAATACAGTATCTCACAATTGGTCCACTTCTTACTTAAATAACAGACAGCAAATGGTTATTATTTAAAGAATTGAGAATGGCTATGATGTGGGGTCAAATAGGGGGTGCCCCAGGGATCAGTGCTGGGGCCACTCCTGTTCCTTATTTATATAAATGACATGCCCTCTAGTATCCTGGCTAACTCAAAAACATTTCTTTTCTCTGGTGGCACTAGCTTGGTAGCAACGGATATTGTGTACTACATTGGCTCGGTTTCAAATAGTGCAGTTCATGTCATAAGTTCGTGGCTTGTAGAAAATAAACTAATGCTAAGTCACAGTAAGACTCAGTATTTAAAGTTTGACACACAATTCAACAAAATCCGACGATTTAATTTCACAAATGGACATATGATTAGTGAAACTGAACGGTTCACATTTCTAGGTGTTCAGATAGATAATAAACTGTCTTGGAAAGCCCATGTTCAGCATCTTTTTCAAAGACTTGGAGTAGCTCTTCCCATTGTCAAAGGATATTTGTGGTTCGGGCAGGAAGTGGTGGAAACACTCACACTCACACTCACTGTCGTTTCTTGTTAACAATATCGGCTTATTCCCAAGAATAAGCAGCTTCATTTGGAGCGACTTCCTCAACTCTTGTTGAGATTTGCTCATGGGTCACTTCTTGTATTCTGTTGAGTTCCTTGAAGACTTAAGCTGATTCTTATGTTGTTGACTGCGTTTACTTAAACTTATGGCTTGACTTTTTTGGGTTCATAAGCATTTTATTTTTATCTGTTATTACTTTTATGTTGTAATTTCATGTACTGACACGCTCTATGGTCTTGGAGATCTGTTCAATTTGTTCCTACAGAACGTGACGTCTAAATAAATAAAAAAAATATTCGTTTATCATATGGATGTTAGTTCCCATAATGTAAAAGCATGTAACAAGTATTTCATTGTCCGTTTTTAAATATATGTCACAGAAACATTGATAGATAAACTGAATTTTACACCCAACATTATAATATGTGGCGCAAAAATGAATCAGACTAATGAGCAAAGATTGCAATAGGTCGCATGGCCTAGAACTGCCTCAAGATGCTTTGTGACAGCTTTAGTTATTATCTCATTTGATGCAAATGGGTATGAATGACGGACGTAGGCAACTGGTGGTACGATGGAAGCAGCATGTAGGCTATTGCAAGTGTGCTGAAAACAAGGAAGATAGGCTATGTGAACCAGGCGTCCACCAAGGCCAGGACATGGTGCATTCGGGGTAATGTAAGTAGCACTCAGTCCAGAACAGCTAATGAGCTAGTCAACGCAATAATGAGTATTATCAGTCCCTTCCTAGTGAATAAATTGAGGAAATAAGAGGTATTGACAGTTTTAACAACTAACCACAAAGTACTTCTTGCAGATATCTGCAGGTAAACCCATAGGTGCTCACTTTGGCGCAAAAGGGCGGCGGGTGCGGAGGGCGGCGGGTGCGGAGGGCGGCGGGTGCGGAGGGCGGCGGGTGCGGAGGGCGGCGGGTGCGGAGGGCGGCGGGTGCGGAGGGCGGCGGGTGCGGAGGGCGGCGGGTGCGGAGGGCGGCGGGTGCGGAGGGCGGCGGGTGCGGAGGGCGGCGGGTGCGGAGGGCGGCGGGTGCGGAGGGCGGCGGGTGCGGAGGGCGGCGGGTGCGGAGGGCGGCGGGTGCGGAGGGCGGCGGGTGCGGAGGGCGGCGGGTGCGGAGGGCGGCGGGTGCGGAGGGCGGCGGGTGCGGAGGGCGGCGGGTGCGGAGGGCGGCGGGTGCGGAGGGCGGCGGGTGCGGAGGGCGGCGGGTGCGGAGGGCGGCGGGTGCGGAGGGCGGCGGGTGCGGAGGGCGGCGGGTGCGGAGGGCGGCGGGTGCGGAGGGCGGCGGGTGCGGAGGGCGGCGGGTGCGGAGGGCGGCGGGTGCGGAGGGCGGCGGGTGCGGAGGGCGGCGGGTGCGGAGGGCGGCGGGTGCGGAGGGCGGCGGGTGCGGAGGGCGGCGGGTGCGGAGGGCGGCGGGTGCGGAGGGCGGCGGGTGCGGAGGGCGGCGGGTGCGGAGGGCGGCGGGTGCGGAGGGCGGCGGGTGCGGAGGGCGGCGGGTGCGGAGGGCGGCGGGTGCGGAGGGCGGCGGGTGCGGAGGGCGGCGGGTGCGGAGGGCGGCGGGTGCGGAGGGCGGCGGGTGCGGAGGGCGGCGGGTGCGGAGGGCGGCGGGTGCGGAGGGCGGCGGGTGCGGAGGGCGGCGGGTGCGGAGGGCGGCGGGTGCGGAGGGCGGCGGGTGCGGAGGGCGGCGGGTGCGGAGGGCGGCGGGTGCGGAGGGCGGCGGGTGCGGAGGGCGGCGGGTGCGGAGGGCGGCGGGTGCGGAGGGCGGCGGGTGCGGAGGGCGGCGGGTGCGGAGGGCGGCGGGTGCGGAGGGCGGCGGGTGCGGAGGGCGGCGGGTGCGGAGGGCGGCGGGTGCGGAGGGCGGCGGGTGCGGAGGGCGGCGTGTGCGGAGGGCGGCGTGTGCGGAGGGCGGCGTGTGCGGAGGGCGGCGTGTGCGGAGGGCGGCGGGTGCGGAGGGCGGCGGGTGCGGAGGGCGGCGGGTGCGGAGGGCGGCGGGTGCGGAGGGCGGCGGGTGCGGAGGGCGGCGGGTGCGGAGGGCGGCGGGTGCGGAGGGCGGCGGAGGTGGCGGAGGTGGCGGCCGCGGCTGCTGCTGCTGCTGGGGCGGCGGAGGTGGCGGTTGTGGAGGGCTGTGCGGCCGCTGTTGAGGCGGCGGAGGTGGCGTCAACTAAAGCAGATCGTGCAGTTGCTGGGTCAACAAAGGCATCAGTCGCTAGGGAATGTCGCATGCCTCAGAACAGCAGTGCTGTCATATTGTCACCTACAAAGGGGCCATCGGTCATGCTACCTACAGGTATACAAGCTACTGATCATCTGTTGGTGATGGAAAGAGGTGTGCCTTTTTTGCCAGATCAACCCAGGAATTCCAGTTTAGTTCCTACCACGAGTGTAATGTCAAAGCCTGTGGCAAGACATAGCATGTCAGTCAAGAATGAAATGTGTGGTGAAGGTGTAGCCTTAATCAATGGAAGAATGAAATGTGTGGTGAAGGTGTAGCCTTAATCAAGGGAAGCTTGATGAATGAATGCTAATATTTTCTTGAGACCCAGTGCCAAGATACTGAAAATGAAGTCAAAACAGAAATTCAGCTATAAAAGTGAAACGCAGGTAACCGGAACCACTAAAAAGAGCATGGGAGTTCAGATGGAAGCCCTAATGGGGCACATGAAGCATTGACCTAAATTATGCGTAAGAGATTAGAAGATATAATGTTTGATTTTCCTTCATTAAGATTTCTAAATGAATAATTTATCCTGAAGGTCTTCTTTCTATAATGCAAGTTCTTAATAAGTGAAATAAATGATAATCCTAAAAATATGATTAATTTGAGCAAAATAACGTTCACTCTGCTCCAAGCAGAGTAGTGTAACTATGGTTGCCTGTTACAAGTGAGATTTTCATTATAACTTGTCTTCAACCGTGTCAAATTAATTTACATCTGAATTTTAAGAGTAACATGATTAGTTGTGAAGCATCCAAAACAACACTGTCTATTTCACATCATATTTGCTCAGTCATGTATTTAAATAACTCAGTTAAACAATTAATATCGTAATTAATGGCATTACAAAGTTACATATCATATTTGATAGCAGAAGTAATTTATTGTGGTATGCTCATATTTGATCAAAATCGTATATTTCGGCCGTTGTGTTCACAGCAGTCTGTCCCGAAAGACACTACTGAACTTTTCCATTTCTGAATATGAGCTTTTATGATCTGGTTGTTGTCCAGGTAATTCTGATGACAAATTTACTTGCAGCAACCTTGAATGTGTTGTTATATCTGCTGGTGGTAGACATAGTTCTTGCTCAATACAATTTTACTGGATGTGGTGTAGTGTCATTCCACTTAGTGTAGCTATTTGTAATAAGCCGGCGGCTGTCACTGAGCGGTTCTAGGTGCTTCAGTCCGGAACCGTGCTGCTGCTGCTGCTGCTACGGTTGCAGGTTGGAATCCTGCCTCTGGCATGGATGTGTGTGATGTTCTTAGATTAGTAAGTTGTAAGTAGTTCTAAGTCTAGGGGACTGATGACCTCCGATGTTAAGTCTCATAGTGCTCAGAGCCATTTGAACGATTTTATTTGCAATTCACGATTTTGAACACCAGTTCATTATTTGACCTTACTTATGACAAATTACTGGGTTCATGGAAAGTGTTTTGTGATCGATTGTATCACCAAATTGTGTTACATAATGGGCTTGTTAAGCTGACTAATGGGTCATTAAAAAAGCGTCCTTTAGGACCATGATTGGTAGCACTCTGATGAAAAATAAGGAATTTGCAAAGGGGATTCAATTTTGCATTGAATTTGTCAATTTCTGCATTGATGTACTCCTGATATATGATCTTTCGTAAGTTTCCCCTTTCCTCTTCTTCGGCACACAGCTGAGTGACAGAATTTTAGCACATTTATACATTCGAAGGTTTATGTGGTCAAATATTTAAACAAATGAAAATTGAAAGAGTTTGTTCTATAAATGGAAAGAAGTAAGAGCGAAAGATGGAAATTTTACTGGATTTGTGTGCCTAAGTAGATAGTAACCTTGAAAGCACATGTCCTCATATACAATCAAGACAGTCGTTACAGATGTTCAGACTATGGACATACGCTAAAGTATACAATGGAATACCTTGCACTCAACATGCATGGTAGTATAAATTCAAAAAAAAACAAACTTTTTTAGCCCTGTTTCGCAGACTTCATGGTGACTATATTGCCTGGGATTAGTGTTATAAGGTCTTTTTAACACATCTGGTCCAAAAGATTACAGGCAAAGATAAACGTGCAAACTTTTTGATCTATCTGTTTATGAATTAAACTGTAAAAGTTCTCTCTTGACAATTTTGACCGTGTTACACATGGATTTACAAAATTCATTTGGGTAGAATTTGCAATAACTATGGCTAAATATAAATTCGAGTTGAGCTAGGCACAGCAAGAGGAATTTGTGGTCATTGTCTCCTCATGTATGAAGCCAACATGGTTATTCTCCTATGATATGGGGTTGAAACATTGTCTAAAAGTGGCGAATAATTCAGTTTGTGCATTTAATAATAACTGTGGGATCAAACTATCTCTTCATTAACTATTGATGCATCTGAGTTTTACATCTGTTACGTTTTTTGGTTTTCATTTAAGCAGTGTTTAGCAGAAGATAAGTGTCTTTAACTTCCGGTTATGGTGTTCTCTGATCGTAGTACAGACTGATCTCCCAGGGAACATAATAGAAATTGGAGACTAAAGAAGACGGGGTAGAGGGGTGGGGGGCCAAAGACGAGGAGGAGGAGGAGGGGGGGTGCGGAGGAGGAGGAGGAGGAGGAGGAGGAGGAGGAGGAGGAGGAGGAGGGGGGGTGCGGAATAAGAGGAGGAGGAGGAGGTGGAGGAGGAGGGGGGGTGAGGAGGAGGAGGAGGGGTGTGGAAGAAGAAGAGGAGGAGGAGGAGGAGGAGGAGGGGGGGGGGTGCGGAAGAGGAGGAGGAGGAGGAGGAGAAGGAGGGGGGTGTGGAAGAAGAGGAGGAGGAGGCTGAGGAGGAGGGGGAGGAGGGGGGTGCGGAAGAGGAGGAGGAGGGGTGGCAGTGGAGAAGGGGGACGAATAAATAAATATATTTGGGAAATGGTGGGTACTGACATAGTTCATTAATAAATATGGAGATACACCAGTCTCTTCTATTTTCTAATATTTCTAGCTGAGTGCACTTTGCACCTTTTCACTCCAAGGGCATTACTCCACTATCTGATATGTATTTATGGTTTTATTTGAGCATGTTCATTGAAGGATAAATGTGGCTTCTAGTCTCCAGTTTCTGTGATGTTCCCTGGGAGATCAGTCTGTACTAGGATCAGAGAACACCATAACCGGAAGTTGCAGACTTGCCCCCCATCATCATCATCATCATCATCATCATCATCATCATCATCTCCCCTAATCCTCATCCTCCGCCTTCTCTCCCTCCTATACCGCCCCCTCCCCTCCCAGGGAGTCCACAACTCTTGTGGATACGTGCGTGGCGAGCACGGGGCCCCGAGCGATTGCAGCCTTCTTTCTCTCCAGGGCTGCATTTCCTTTCCCTTCCCCTCCTTGCTCCTTCCCCTCGCCCTCTCCTCTCCCTCTCTTGGTGTCCTTGCTTATGTTGGCCCCACTATCATCCTGGTTCTGTTGGTTTTCCAATTCGGCTTTGTTGCATAATCATCTCCTTTTGGCATTCCTTGATCCCCCTCTGGGGTTTGACCTCCATTACAAACTTTTTCCTCCGTAGTGTGAGCCATTTGGGGAAGAGCACCTTTCCTAGTGTCTCCGACGTGCTCCCTCCTAGTACATTCCACCTTTTCTTTCACGTCGTTGTCTGATACTAGGGTGCATAGCCAGCACGGTAGCCAGCCAGTATGGTGGGGTCGCTATGTACCCTTTTGGTTGAGCCCCCTGAACACACAGGGATTACACTTCTGATACCTGAGCTGTGACCACCTCATGCATGCCTTGGAGTGGTTGCTCGTCATCCTGGAGCATCAGAACTCCCGGCAATGGCCGCCGTGCCAGACGGCCCTTGCTGTGGCTGGGTGGCGCCCATGAGGAGAGCCCCTGATCGGAGTGGGTGGTATCAGGGCGGACGCTATGCAAATGAAATGCATACGGGTCCAGAACTCTGGCCGTTCTTCTGCGGCCGTCTCTCTGCGTGGAACTGATTCCTCAAGTGCTACTTCTCTTGCCCCTTCGGCCTTCCCTTCCATGGCTACCCCCTGGGAAGAGGGTCAGGCCCGTTTGCTAGGGGCAAAACCTTTCCCCCGTTATCTAGTTTGCACCAGGACTGATGGAGATACTTTTTTTTTTTTTTGTGGTTTCAGGGCGCACAACTTCAACGGTCATTAGCGCCCAGACTACGTGAGGAATGCACCGCGAGTCACAAGTTTAAAACATCAACGAAACGGAAAACACGATAAAAGACAGACTGACAGGCATAGGATTAAAAAAGGAAAACAGCAGAATCAAATGTCCTTTGAGAGGGTTGTCAAATTGATAAAATGAAGAACGCGAGCAGCTGCTCGTGGGTCATCCGCTAAAATGGCTTCTACAGTACATGGCAGGCCAAGATTAAAACGCAGGGTGTTAAAATCCGGACAGACCGTTAAAATGTGGCGGACCGTCAGCAATTGCCCACATGGGCAGAACGGCGCCGGCGCAGCCGTCAGCAGATGGCGATGGCTGAACCGGCAGTGGCCAATTCGTAACCGGGCCAAAACGACCTCCTCCCGCCGAGAAGGGCGTGAGGAGGACGTCCAAGCCACGGGAAGAGGTTTTAGGGCCCTAAGTTTGTTGTCTGTAAGTGCAGCCCAATCGGCATGCCACTGCGATAAAATGCGCCGACAAATTACCCTGCTAAAATCGGACGAAGGGACACAACAAGAAGCTGTCCGAGGCTGGAGGACCGCAGCCTTGGCCGCGGCATCTGCAGCTTCGTTCCCAGGGATACCGACATGGCCAGGAACCCACATAAAGCTAACCGGAGAACCGACGTCCACCAGCTGCTGAAGAGAGCGTTGGATCCGGTGCACGAAAGGGTGAACCGGGTACGGATCACTGAGGCTCTGGATAGCGCTCAGGGAATCGGAGCAGATGACATATGCAAAATGTCGGTGGCGGCAGATGTACAGAACAGCCTGGTAGAGGGCAAAGAGCTCAGCTGTGAAGATCGAACAAAGGCCATGGAGCCGGTATTTGAAACTTTGTGCCCCGACAATAAAAGAAAACCCGACCCCGTCAGTGGTCTTAGAGCCATCTGTATAAATGAAGGTCATATTAATGAACTCCGAACGAAGTTCGACAAAACGGGAGTGGTAGACTGAACCGGGGGTAACCTTCGGGAGCGAGCAGAGGTCTAGGTGGACGCGAACCTGAGCCTGGAGCCAAGGTGGCGTGTGGCTTTCGCCCACTCGAAAGGTTGCAGGGAGTGAAAAATTAAGGTGTTGAAGGAGGCGACGAAAGCGAACTCCAGGGGGTAGCAGGGCAGAGACATACAACCCGTATTGACTGTCGAGAGAGTCATCAAAAAAGGAATGATAAGACGGGTGGTCAGGCATTGCCAGTAGCCGACAGGCATACCAACAAAGCAGTATATCGCGCCGGTAGGTGAGTGGCAACTCACCAGCGTCAGCATGAAGACTCTCGACGGGACTAGTATAAAACGCTCCGATTGCAAGTCGTAAACCCCGATGTTGTATGGAGTTGAGGCGGCGTAAGATGGATGGCCGTGCAGAGGAGTATACGAAGCTCCCATAATCCAGCTTGGAGCGGACGATCGACCGATATAGGCGAAGTAAGACGGTTCGATCCGCTCCCCACGACATACCACTGAGAACACGGAGGACATTGAGAGAACGGGTACAACGGGCAGCCAAATATGACACATGTGGAGACCAACTAAGTTTCCTGTCAAATGTAAGACCTAAAAATTTTGTTGTCTCCACGAATGGGAGAGCAACGGGACCGAGTCGTAAGGACGGTGGGAGAAACTCTTTGTAGCGCCAGAAGTTAATACAGACCGTCTTCTCGGCAGAAAAACGGAAGCCATTGGCGACACTCCAGGAGTAAAGACGGTCAAGAGAACGCTGAAGACAGCGCTCCAGGAAACACGTACGCTGCGCGCTGCAATAGATGGTAAAATCGTCCACGAAAAGGGAGCCTGATACATCAGCTGGGAGGCAATCCATTATTGGATTGATCGCTATGGCGAAGAGAGCGACGCTCAAAACTGAGCCCTGTGGCACCCCATTCTCCTGGCGAAAGGAGTCTGACAGGACAGAACCCACACGTACCCTGAACTGTCGATCCATTAAAAAGGAACGAATAAAAAGAGGGAGGCGACCGCGAAGGCCCCATGTATGCATGGTGCGGAGAATGCCCGCCCTCCAACAGGTGTCGTAAGCCTTCTCCAAATCAAAGAACACAGCCGCGGTCGGGCGCTTCCGCAAGAAGTTATTCATAACGAAGGTCGACAAGGTAACCAGATGGTCAACAGCAGAGCGGCGCCTACGAAATCCACATTGTACATTGGTAAGTAGGCGTCGAGACTCGAGCAGCCAAACCAATCGAGAGTTAACCATTCGCTCCATCACTTTACAGACACAGCTGGTAAGCGAGATGGGTCGATAACTGGAGGGCAAGTGCTTGTCCTTCCCCGGCTTAGGAATCGGGACAACAATAGACTCGCGGCAGCATGCGGGAACATGTCCCTCAATCCAGATGCGATTGTAAGTACGAAGAAGAAAACCTTTACCCGCAGGAGAAAGGTTCTTCAGCATCTGAATATGAATAGAATCAGGCCCTGGAGCGGAGGACCGTGATCGGCCAAGTGCGTTTTCGAGTTCCCCCATGGTGAATGGGGCATTATAACCTTCACGATTCGAGGAGCGGAAGTTAGGTGGCCTAGCCTCCTCTGCCTGTTTGCGGGGGAGGAAGGCAGGGTGGTAATGAGCGGAGCTCGAAACCTCGGCGAAAAAGCGGCCGAAGGCATTGGAGACAGCCTCAGGGGCCACAAGGACTTCATTCGCGACCTTCAAGCCAGAAACTGGGGAGTGGACCTTAGTGCCAGATAGCCGGCGCAGGCTACCCCAGACAACAGAAGAAGGAGTAGAACTGTTGAAGGTGCTGGTGAAAGCAGCCCAGCTGGCTTTCTTGCTTTCTTTAATAATACGAGGACACTGAGCACGTAATCGTTTATAATTAATACAATTCGCCACTGTAGGGTGGCGTTTAAAGGTGCGTAAAGCACGTCGACGAGCACGTAAAGCGTCCCTACATGCTGCGGTCCACCAGGGGACCGGTACGCGACGTGGAGAAGAAGTAGGGTGAGGGATGGAATATTCAGCAGCAGCGAGAATGACTTCCGTGAGGTGTGCGACCTGACGATCGCAGCTGGTGAAGGTTTGATCCTGAAAGGTCGCCCTGAAAGAGAAGAGCCCCCAGTCTGCCTTGGAGATGGTCCAACGAGAGGAGCACGGAGAGGGAGTATGCTGCAGGAGATGGATAACACACGGGAAGTGGTCGCTCCAATATGTATCAGACAGTGCGTACCACTCGAACCGGCGTGCAAGTTGGGGAGTACATATAGAGAGATCTAAATGGGAATAGGTGTGAGATGCGGCCGAAAGAAAAGTAGGGGCGCCAGTATTGAGGCAGACAAGATTGTGCTGGTTGAAAAGGTCTGCTAACAGGGAGCCCCTCGGGCAGGATGCTGGAGAGCCCCAAAGAGGATGGTGGGCATTGAAGTCTCCAGTTAACAAAAATGGTGCAGGTAGCTGAGCAATAAGTTGCGTCATGTCTGCCCTGGTAACGGCAGATGACGATGGAGCGTAAACGGTACAAATGGAAAATGTAAAAGTGGGGAGAGTAATGCGGATGGCAACTGCCTGCAGGCCGGTGTGCAACGTGATAGGATCGTAGTAAATATCATCCCGGACCAGCAACATAACCCCTCCATGAGCTGGGATACCTACCACAGGGGGTAGGTCAAAACGCACAGAGGTGTAGTGTGCCAAGGCAATTTGATCGCATGGGCGTAGCTTCGTTTCCTGGAGGGCTACGACGAGCGGACGATGCGAGCGGAGCAGCAACTTCAAGTCCTCTCGGTTGGAGCGAATGCTGCGAATATTCCAGTTAATAAGTGCCATCGTAAGAAAAGGAAGATGAGAGAAGGGGTCACCTCGAAGGCCGCTTAGGGCCTGGCTTCGAGCGAGCACTGCCGCCGCTAGCAGGAGGCAGACAGTCATCGTCCATGGGGTCTATAGGGTCATCGGCCATCTCAGGAGAATGGCCGGGAGGGGGAGCTTCCTCCGCCGGTGAACGGCCAGATGTTCGGCTACCAGCGGTGCGGCCAGGCGAAACGGATGACGGCCTGGGGCGGCAACCGCTGGGTGGCGCAGGAGAAGAAAGGCGCCGCGGCGGAGAAGGAGAACTGTGCTTCCTATGCGCCTTTTTAGAAGGACGTTTGGTGGAAGTACCGGTCGAAGGCTGGGAGGTCGAGGGACGGAGGAAGTCTGCACGGGATGGTTCCTTCTTGAAGGCCCGTGCATCTGACTTCGGGGTCTTCGACTGAGCAGAAGCTGAGGAAGTGGCTGGTGTCTGTGGGGTGATGGGAGGAAGAGGAGACGTCGACCGCGCGATCTTAGCACTGGCCGAACGGACGACCGTGGTGCTGAAGGTCAGATCGCATGTCTGGGTTGCTACCTCCCGGGTAGTCCGAGGAGAGGCGAGGACAGTGCTGTATTTCCCCGCTGGGAGCAGCGTGGGCTTCCTACTAGCCAATAGCTTGCGAGCAGCCGAGGTGGACACTTTCTCTTTGACTCGAATTTCCTGGATACAGCGTTCTTCCTTATAGACAGGACAGTCGCGGGAGGATGCGGCATGGTCACCCTGACAGTTCACACAACGAGGAGACGGAGGTGGACAGTCACCCTCATGGGCATCCCTGCCACAAGTGACACATTTAGCCGCATTGGAACAAGACTGTCGAGTGTGATTGAAACGCTGACACTGGTAGCAGCGCGTAGGTGTCGGGACATAGGGGCGAACAGAAATAACCTCGTAGCCCGCCTTGATGCGCGATGGCAGCTTAATACTATCGAAGGTTAAGAAAAGTGTCCGGGTCGGTACAAGGTCATTGTTGACCTTTTTCATGACCCTATGGACAGCCGTCACGCCCTGCTCAGCGAGGAAAGATTGAATCTCCTCGTCAGTCAAGCCGTCGAGTGATCTAGTATAGACCACACCACGAGACGAATTCAAAGTTCGGTGAGCCTCCACCCGGACAGGGAAAGTGTAAAGGAGTGTGGCCCGAAGCAGTTTTTGTGCCTGAAAGGCGCTCTCAGTTTCGAGTAATAGGGTACCGTTACGCAATCTGGTACAAGATTTGACAGATCCAGCTATGGCATCGACGCCCTTCTGGATAACGAAAGGGTTGACAGAGGAAAAATCCTTTCCTTCCTCAGATCGAGAAACGACGAGGAACTGTGGGGCAGGCGGTAGTATTTTTGTCACTGTTGGCTGGTCACGTTTCCGTTTGTGGGTCGAAGTCGAAAGCGATGGAGTAGAATCCATTGCGGAGGAATCCCCCATGATTGCCAGCGTCTCCGATGGCGCGCTCCTTCCTTGTGGGGACCCTCTCAGAGGGCACTCCCGCCTTAGGTGAATGTTTACACCTCAGGTCACACCTCCCGAGAAACAGACGGAGGGACCAATCGGCATGGTCAGAAGGTATCAGCTCAGGCAATCACCCCTCCCCGGGCCTGGCCTTTACCAGGGGGTACGCGCGTGCCTTACATGTCTACCCAGGGCGGGGACTTACGCGTTACCCCGTCACCGGCTACGCGTGCGAACGCGTGGGTCGGCCTTCAGACACGCACAGGGAGGAAGGAAGAAGAGGAAAAAGAAGAGAGAGGGAGAAAGAGGACAGACTGTCTCAAACGCCGAGGCGGAGACCAGAGAAGGCAAGGAGAAGAAGGCAATGAGAAAGCAAGGAGAAGGAGGCAAGGAGAAGAAGGCAATGAGAAGGCAAGGAGAAAAAGGCAATGAGAAGGCAAGGAGAAGTCAAGGGAAAGAGTAAGGAAGGCAGTGAAGTGGAGAAGAGCAAAGAAAGGAACCAACAAAAGGAATGAAGAAACGAGAAGTGAAAAACCAAAAAGACCACGATTATAGGTCGTGAAACCGTCCGTCTCCGGACGCAGGCGCTAACTACCCCCGTAAGGGGGATGGTCTCCTTTTAGTCGCCTCTTACGACAGGCAGGAATACCTCGGGCCTATTCTAATCCCCGGACCCGCAGGGGCTAAGGAGGGATGACAGTTTAAAGTTCTATAGGCATGTCTGTTGTGACTAAAGTCTGACAGTTGTCTTTGCATTTTCACAAAGGCCGCGCCCCCCTCCCCCTCATGCATTTTCCTTTTCCTCTCATTCACCCCTCATTGGCCACATACAAGCACACAGTTGAACAGAATGTTGTAAATATTAAGACAAGAACTTTTTAAAAGTAAAACCACCAACAGTGGCACATTGCCACAATATGTTCTTTATCTCCAATGTTGTTCTAAGATTTTATTATTCAAAATGTGATTACATTTGAGTCAAATTTCAGTTACATATTTGATTTTTAACACGTCAGCTGTATTACAGGTGCACTACTTTTATTTTTTAGAATTGTTTGTTATAAATATGAAATAATGTAGATGTTTTATTTTAATCACAAATAAAATAACTAAGAAACAGTACACTGCTAAAAAGTACCATTACACAGAATGTGTTTTGTCTTTAGCAAATACCAGAAGCATGTTGGATGAGGAAACACTGATAGAAGCTGGCATTAAAACAAGCAGAAGTGGTCATCCGCTGACATGGTGTATGAAACACTGGCTAGGTAGTAACATTATACTCATTTACATCTTTGTTGATCATAAACAACTTTGTGATAAATATTCAGAGTTGCAATACAGGTTTTACGAACATTATTCCTAAGATTCAAATTTTTGTTGACTTGGGGTAAGTGTTAAATACCTGTGGCTTCTGAAGCTGTAGTAAATGTCCTAGTAAATATTTCACTCCTCAGTGGAGTGTGCTCCAAAATAAAAATTGGTCACAGATTAAAACTCTGTGGAAGACTCAGACTTGCACTGGGGACCTTTGCCTTTCATGTGCATGTGCTCTGCTAACTGAACTTCCCAAGCAAAGGTCAGTTCTGCCAATAAATGTCTTTCAGCAATATTTGTTTCTTTTCATATCTCTCTCTCACATCTGTTCTTATACATAATGTTCTTTGTGCAGGTGAGAATACTGCCACATATATTGAGGAGAGGTTGAAGAGGATGAGAGAGCAGGAGAACATTCCATATATGTATGAAGTAGATTATTAAAATATCCTTAAAATAATGCAAAGTAATTTGGCCACAAAATTTGTTGTTTGAAGCAGAAGTTCTCATTAATCCATCCAACTCTCTAAGCTCTCTTTCTCTGGGTTTACTTTCAGGATGGTACCTTGACTTTAGTATCTGTTCAATATCATATACATGCAGGAACTGATTCCATTTTACACTAGTAAAGTTTTGTGCATTATCAGAAATGATTGCTTCTTGATTGCCAACATGTGGAGTTTAATTTTTCATTGTCATGTTGTCACTTCAGTAGTGGCACTTTCCAAGATGTGTAAATTGACATATTTTGAAGGTAGCTCTCATATTGCAACAATGTGTTTAACACCTGCACAGTCCCAGGGAAGGGGCCCACCTAAAGTCAATGGCAAGGGTTTGCAGTGGTTTCTTGGCAATGATTAGGTGTAGCTCACCTTCGGAGCCATGGTTCAAAGGTTTAACATTTTGACAGACTAGGCATTTCTGGATAATCCATTATACTTTGTAGGAAAGGAAAATAGCAATAGTCATTGATTTTCCCTGCACATTTAGCCCCTCCAGGATCCCCAGTGCTCTATGGGTGCCCAAGGTTAGGTTCTCCCAGGTGCTGTATGGAATTCAGTTGCACCAGCTATCACACTGTGTGAAACGGCAATAAAGTAATACATTATTGTGAAGCACACAGTATCTAAATAGTTTTTTTTTGGTTGGGTTTAAGGGCGCTCAACTGCTGAGGTCATTAGCGCCCAGTCACTGTTGTTAGAGCACATGGAATCCGGTAAAACTCAAGGGGATGGGGGGACACCAGAAGGACCTGACAAAGATGCAGATAAAATAAGTAAAAAGGTTAAATGTCTTTGGACAAGCCAGTTAAAGTTATAAAACGCAGAATACGAGCAGCTGCCCGAGCATCATCAGCTAAAACATCCGGTAAAGTAGATGGCAGGGACAGGACAACACGAAATTGACTAAAACAGGGACACGACAATAAAACATGGCGCACTGTTAATGCCTGACCACAAGGGCACTGCGGGGCTGGGTCACCGGAGAGCAGGTAGTGGTGGCTAAACCGGCAATGCCCAATCCGCAACCTGGTCAGGAGGACCTCCTCGCACCGAGATGGTCGGGAGGATGTTGTCCAAGCAGTTGGGAGCGGTTTTACGGCCCGGAGCTTGTTTCCGTGGAGGGATGACCAAGCATCCCTCCACAACGACACAAGCCTCTTGCATACATCCCCCCGAACGTCCGATGACGGGACACAATGGGAGGCTGGCCGAGGCAGGAGGACTGCAGCCTTGGCTGCAGCATCCGCAGCCTCATTCCCAGGCACTCCTACATGTCCGGGAACCCACAGAAAGCTGACGGAACCACCATTATCAGCGAAAGAATGGAGGGACTGCTGTATCCGTTGAATCGAGGGATGGACCAGAGAGGGGGCTCCAAGGCTCTGAAGAGCACTGAGTGAGTCAGAGCAGAGTACATACGATGAATGGCGGTGGCGGCGGGCATACTGAACGGCCTGATGGAGAGCAAAAAGCTCGGCCGTAAAGCTGGAACATTGGTCGAGAAGCCGGTATTTAAAGTTGGCGACCCGACGACAAAGGCACAGCCGACACCATCGTCAGTTTTGGAGGCATCGGTGTAAATAAAGGTGTGACCGGCAAGTCGAGCACGAAGTTCGACAAACCGTGAGCAATACACTGCAGCCGGAGTACCCTCTTTCGGGAGTGAGCTGAGGTCGAGATAAACATGAACCGGAGCCTGGAGCCAAGGTGGTGTCGGGCTCTCACCCTCTGAAGGTGGTAGGGAGGGCAAAATCCAATTGTCGAAGCAGGCGACGGAAGCGGACTCCAGGGGGCAGCAGGGCAGACACATACAACCCGTACTGACGGTCGAGAGAATCGGCGAAGAAGGACTTGTAAGAAGGGGGGTCGGGCATAGACAACAGCCGGCAGGCATACCGACACAGCAGTACGTCGCGCCGGTAGGTCAATGGTAACTCGGCAGCTTCAGCATAAAGACTCTCGACAGGACTAGTGTAGAAGACTCCTGTCGCAAGACGTATCCCCCGATGGTGGATGGAGTTGAGCCGGCGTAAGAGGGATGGCCGAGCGGACGAGTAGACGAAGCTCCCATAATCCAGCTTCGATTGGACTATGGACCGATACAAGCGAAGCAGGACAGTGCGATCCGCTCCCCAAGATGAACCACTAAGAACTCTGAGGACATTAAGGGAACGTGTACAACGGGCCGCCAAATAAGTGACATGTGGAGACCAACACAGTTTCCTGTCCAACGTGAGCCCTAGAAACTTAGTGGTGTCCACGAATGGGAGAACAACGGGACCGAGATGTAAGGATGGCGGAAGGAACGCTTTATATCTCCAAAAGTTGATACAAACCGTCTTCTCTTCAGAGAACCAGAAGCCATTTGCCACGCTCCATGAGTAGAGGCTGTCGAGACAGCGCTGTAGGCAGCGCTCCAGGAGGCATGTTCTCTGGGCACTGCAGTAGATCGCGAAGTCATCGACAAAGAGAGAGCCCGAGACATTAGATGGAATGCAATCCATAATTGGATTGATCGATATGGCAAAAAGGGCTACGCTCAAGACGGAGCCCTGAGGCACTCCGTTCTCCTGGAGGAAGACGTCGGACAATACGGAACCCTCACGTACCCTAAACTGTCGATCCGTTAAAAAGGAATCAATAAAAAGTGGCAGGCGACCGCGTAGGCCCCACCTGTGCATAGTGCGGAGGATACCTCCTCTCCAACAGGTATCATAAGCCTTCAAGTCGAAGAACACGGCTACCGTTTGGCGCCTTCGCAAAAAGTTTTTCATGATGAATGTCGACAAGGTCACAAGGTGGTCAACAGCGGAGCGGCGGCGACGAAAGCCGCATTGGACATTAGTAAGTAGCCGTCGAGATTCAAGAATCCAGACTAACAGAGCATTAACCATGCGCTCCATCACCTTACGGACACAGCTTGTAAGAGAAATGGGGCGGTAGCTAGAAGGAAGGTGTCTATCCTTCCCGGGTTTGGGTATAGGAACAACCACGGCGTCACGCCAACGCATGGGGACTTTACCTTCGGTCCAGACGCGATTGTAGGTACGAAGGAGGAAGCTTTTGCCCGCCGGAGAAAGGTGTGCCAGCATCTGAACGTGAATGGCATCTGGCCCCGGAGCAGAGGACCGGGACAGTGCAAGCGCACGTTCGAGTTCCCGCATAGTAAAGGGGGCAGTGTAAGTTTCCAGATTCAGCGAGTGGAAGGAAGGTCGCCGAGCCTCTTCTGCCTCTTTCCTGGGAAGGAAGGCAGGATGGTAATGGGCGGAGCTTGAAACCTCCGCGAAAAAGCGGCCAAAGGCGTTGGAGACAGCCACAGGATCAACAAGGACCTCATTACCTGAGGTCAGGCCAGGTACCGAGGAGTGGGCCTTAATGCCCGACCGCCGGCGCAGGCTACCCCAAACGACGGAAGAGTGAGTAAAACTGTTAAAGGAGCTGGTGAAGGAGGCCCAACAAGCTTTTTTGCTGTCTTTGATGACTCTACGGCATTGCGCTCAGAGTCGTTTGTATGCAATACAATTCGTCAACGTAGGATGGCGGCGAAACGTGCGTAAAGCACGTCGTCGAGCACGGATAGCGTCCCGACAAGCCTCGTTCCACCAGGGGACGGAAACGCGACGGGAAGAAGAAGTAGTAGTACGAGGAATGGAACGTTCGGCAGCATTGATGAGAACAGCCGTGAGGTATTCGACCTGACTGTCACAACTGGGAAAATCGCAGTCCGGAAAGGTCGCCAGGGAGGAGTAAAGTCCCCAGTCAGCTTTCAGTATGTTCCAGCCCGAAGGACGTGGGGATGGGGTGTGGTGCAGGAGACGAACGACACAGGGGAAGTGGTCGCTCGAATAGGTGTCAGAAAGGACATACCACTCGAACCGACGGGCAAGAGTGGTAGAACAGATCGAGAGGTCTAAGTAGGAGTAGGTATGAGTAGAGTCCGAGAGGAAAGTCGGGGCGCCGGTATTGAGGCAGACAAGATTGAGATGGTTGAAGACATCCGCCAAGAGTGAGCCTCTTTGACAGGATGCAGGAGAGCCCCAAAGGGGATGATGGGCATTGAAGTCGCCAAACAAAAACGGCGGGGGAAGCTGAACGATCAGGTGCATCATGTCAGCCCGACTAACAGCAGATGACGGTGGAGTGTAGATGGTACAAACTGAAAAAGTAAAAGCAGAAAGACTAATGCGGACAGCTATTGCTTGGAGTGGGGTGGTTAATGGGATTGGATGGTAATAGACATCGTCCCGAACGAGCAACATGACCCCACCATGAGCTCTGATACCGTCCACAGGGGTGAGGTCATACCGCTCAGAGGTATAGTGGGTGAAGGCAATATGGTCAGTTGGGCGCAACTTGGTTTCCTGGAGACCAAGGACGAGCGGACAGTGCAGGCGGAGGAGCAGTTGTAATTCCTCCCGATTAGATCGAATACCTCTTATGTTCCAGTGTAACAAGGCCATCGCTAGTCAAAAAAGAGGGGGAACGAGACGGGGGAAGAGCTGGTCACCTCGACGGCCGCGGGGGGCCAGGTTTCGAGGGAAAAACGCTACAACCGGCGGGAGGCGGATCCTGTTCCATCGAGTCGTCGCCAGCTGCGGCCGCTGTCCCGGGTTGTGTAGCTTGGGCAGCATCATTTGCCGGCGAGGGGCCAGCTGAGCGCCTGGCAGCTGAGCGTCCCGGCGAAACTGAGGACGGCCGGGAGCGGCGACTTACGGATTGAGCGTCAGACGAAACGCGCCGGGGTGGAGAGGGGGATAGAGATTTCTTCTTGGAGGCCTTCTTGGAAGGCCGAGGAGGCACAGGGATGGTGGGCTGGACCCGAAGAACGTCCTCACGCGCGAGGTCCGTTTTGGAACGCCGGACCTCAGAAGCTGGGGTCCGGGACATTGCCCCGATGGACGCCTGAGAAGAGGAACGCTTCTCAGGTGGCGTGGGGGGAGGAGGAAGGGTGGCCCCTGGGGCAGAGGGGGTGGGGGCCACGGGGGAGGAGGATTTGGAAGGGAGGGATTTGGGAGGCGGAGGCGGAGCCCCCTGATGGGCGGAGGAGGCGTAGGGGGGACAGGATAGGGGTGAGGATACCGCGGAAGGAGTGGACACGAGGCAAAAGAAGTAGTCAATGGCACGGGATAGAGACGGTCATACTTCTTCTTGGCCTCAGTATAGGAGAGCCGATCCAAAGTTTTGATTTCTTGTATCTTCTTCTCCTTCTGATAGGCAGGGCAGTCTGAGGATCTAGGCGAGTGGACGCCAGGACAATTAATGCACCGAGGTGGTGGGGTGCATGTATGTTCCGCACGAAGAGGGCGGCCACAATCGCCACAAAGGGGCTCAGCCTCACACCGTGACGACATGTGCCCAAAACGCAAACACCTAAAACATCGCATAGGAGGCGGGACGTAGGGTCGCACGTCACACCGGTAGCACATCACCTTTACCTTCTCCGGGAGAACGTCCCCCTCGAAGGCGAGGATAAAGGCCCCAGTGTCAATGCGACGGTCTTTGGGGCCGCGCTGGACTCGCCGGACAAAATGCACGCCTCGGCGCTCCAGGTTGGCCCTGAGCTCCTCATCAGATTGTAGCAGGAGGTCACGATGAAAAATCACCCCCTGCGTCCTATTTAGTGCCAGATGTGGGACAATGGATACTGGGATGTCCCCTAGGCGGTCGCACGCCTGGAGCGCCGCCGACTGTGTGGCGGAGGTGGTCTTAATAAGAACGGACCCTGAACGCATCTTGCTGAGAGCCTCCACTTCCCCAAAGACGTCCTCAATGTGCTGAACAAAGAACATCGGCTTGGAGGTGGCGAATGTCCCCCCATCGGTTCGAGAACAGACCAAATAGCGGGGCAAGTACTTCGCCCCAAGCCGGCGGGCCTGTCCCTCCTCCCATGGAGTGGCCAAGGGGGAAAGGGCAGGAGAACCTGGACTTGAAACGGTACCTTTTCGTTTGAAAGACTCGGCCGCAGAGCGACCTGATATATGTTGACGTTTCATCTGCGAAACGTCCGCCCCGATACCACCCACTCCGACCAGGGGCTCTCCCCACGGGCGCCACCCAGCCGCATCAAGGGCCACCTGGCAGGATGCCCATTGCCGGGAGTCCTGATGCCCCAAGGAGACTGGCATCTACTCCTTGGCCAACGTGGGGAGGGTGCAGCTCAGGTATCGGTAGTACGATCCCTGTGTTGTCAGGGGGCTACAACCTAGAGGGTACATGACGACCCCACCACAACGGGCTGGCTACCGTGCTGGATTTCTGGTGCCATGGAAAGTCCATCATGATCGCTGGTGCAGATGGAGATGCACTATGGGCGTAACTTTGACAACCCATCAGGCGTTTAGGCCCAATTGGTGGTGGTGGTGGTGGTTGTTAGTGTTTAACGTCCCGTCGACAACGAGGTCATTAGAGACGGTAGGCCCAATTGGAGGAATAGTGCGTATGGTTACAACGCCGTTACAATGCTGAGTGCCAAGGTCTTAGTGCACTGAGGACCAGTGGTACACCACGTAAGGCGTCCTTCCACAAAAGGCTCGTACTTCTGTAGAATTTTGAAAAATGGAGGTCAAACCCCAAGGGGGACCATCACATGGAAGGCCGAAACGGTGGAAACTCCTTTTAGTCGCCTCTTACGACAGGCAGGAATACCTCGGGCCTATTCTTACCCCGGACCCGCAGGTGGGGGGGTATCTAAATAGTGACTCAGGTGGATTAAGTGTAAATTGTATTCAGATTTCTCTCCACCTGTGCTCTCTGTCTCGGAGATGATACACATAACTGAAGATATTTAATGCAGATGATAAATGTTATCTTGTGTTATTAAGACTTTATATTTAGTACTTTGTCCTTCAGATCCTAAGTTACATCTTCTATCACTCCCTTTATGTAAACTTTTTCAAAATCATATTCTTTAACTGAACCAGTCTTGCATGCAGTAATTTGCAATTAAGAAGAATGGTTAAAGGTTGGCGATCACAATATGCTTTGGTGTGATTACCAACAAAACAATTGCTTCAACATCTTTGACATTTTACAATCCTATGTCTACCCTGTGCAGCGAAGTCATGTGAGGAAGTAAGCCAACTGCACAAGCAGAATACAGCAGTCCAAGGGTGAGGTAAGCTGTAATTGGAATACCTTACAAGGTCTGTTGCACAGTTTATATCGGCTCTCTGATGCGACGCCCATGCAGTATGTTCTACCCGTATTACCTGGGCTCTTTCCATCCTGGCTTCATTGTTTCTTGCCATGCAGTCATACTGTCCCTAGCAAAAGAAGTTTCTCAGTATCCTGGTTGAAAAGTTCACTTTTTGCATGTACACATTAAGCAATATTATTCTTCGGAACTACTCAAGGTAACTACTGTGAATCATTTACAATACTTCCCCTTGAGGGAAAACCTTTTAGTCTGCCCTAGGACGGCAAAAAAAAAAATTGTCAGTTTCATGCAATTATGTTCCTCTTGAGTTCATTTTCTTCATTCAGTTTTCTTCACACACACATACATACATTTCTCTTTATTTAATTTTAAATTTCTCAATAAATCCTTTAATATAGAGATGAACCCCTCTACATACAGACAAGTCCAAAAAATGTATCTATTGTTTAAAAGTCCATAACTTGCAAACTAATTGACGGAGTTGTCTCATTTATGGTGGAAGTATAGCTTAAAGACCAACTTAAAGATATGACTAAGTGTTCGAAAAGGTCATCAGTAACGTCACCACAAATGTCATCGAACTGCAGCACAAACTACTGACTGCAACGTGTTCAGTTGGATATTTGCACATGAATGTATGATGGATTCTCAAAGTTCATCCAATGTGCATGACTCTTTGATAAATTATGTCCTTTAGTGTTCCCACAGGTAGAAGTCTATGAGTTAGGTTTGGGGGACATGGTGCACACTCCTCAGCACCTCTACGGCCTATCCATCTTCCTGGTAGATTTTCATCGAGATCCGCCCTAACACGATTTTGGTAGTGGGCTGGGGCACCAGCTTGCTGAAAGTAAACTCTTTCGCCTCCATACAAGTCTCGGATGGCAGCTAAAACGGATGTCTGAAGCTTCTGAAGGTACATGTCTCTGGTAACTGTGCTGTCAAAGAAGAATGGCCCAATCAAGCCCCGGTAAGACAACCTACACCACACATTTACTCCTGGCAAATTCACGGCTTTGTCTACATGGATGTTCGGATTTTCGGTGGCCCAGTAGATTCAATTGTGGCAATTTACTGCACCATTGAATTTGAACTGTGCCTCATCAGACCACACAATCACCTCTACAAACACCTCATCATTGCGCATCATGTTAGTAAATCACTCGCAATACTCCATTCTACAATCTGGGTCATCATTTATTGCATGTAGCTATTGTGGTATGTAGCACTTCCACTTTGCTGTCTTCAAAATTCGCTGAACACTTGAGCGAGTCTAGTTTCATGGGCACACTGTCTCACAGACTTCTGTGGTGAGCAAGTGAATTTTTTGTTTTTTTTTTTTGGTTTTAGGGCGCAAAACTGCTATGGTCATTAGCACCCGGTCCGTGACTGAGGAAATAATAAAAACTGAAAATGGAAAACAGCAAAAATGGGAACGAAACTCAAAAAATTGGAGACACTAAAAGCAGAAACAAGGCTTAAAAGTCCACTACAGAGAGGGGTTGATGGTCCCCGATAAAACTTCAAATGACTGACGTCATTTCACTGTCACTAATAAACTGGAGAACGCGGTCGGCTGAGCGCGTGTCATCTGCTAAAATCGACGATAGATCAGGCGATGGCTGTAGACGGGAGCGTAATGGATTAAAATAGGGGCATTCAATTAAAAGGTGTCTTACCGTCCACAGCTGAGAGCAGTGGGGACAGAGTTGGGGAGGATCGCCGCTTAAAAGATGTCGATGGCTAAAAAGACAGTGCCCTATCCGGAGTCTAGTTAAAATTACCTCCTCCCGACGACGCGTTCGGGAGGAAGACGTCCAAGCGCACGGAAGAGCTTTCACTTCCCGCAATTTATTATGGGGAAGTGTTGACCAATGCGCATGCCATAAATGAACAACACGACGACATAAAACGCTCCGTAGATCGCAGAAAGGAATCGATGGAATAGCTGGCCGAGGAAGAGAGACTGCAGCCTTGGCTGCTATATCGGCCGCCTCATTCCCACAGATACCAACGTGTCCCGGGAGCCAGAGGAACGCCACCGAGACGCCCCCCAGGTGGAGCAAGCGCAGACAGTCCTGAATCCGGTGGACCAGAGGGTGCACAGGGTAAAGAGCTTGGAGACTGAGGAGAGAGCTAAGAGAATCTGAGCAGATTACGTACTGTATCCGCTGATGGCGGCGGATGTAGTGGACAGCCTGGAGAACAGCGAAAAGCTCCGCAGTATAAACCGAACACTGGTCGGGAAGCCGAAAGTGATTTGGGGCGTCGCCAACAATATAGGCACTCCCTACACCTAACGATGTTTTCGAGCCGTCGGTGTAAATAAATGTGGCGTCCGTCATTTGTGCACAGAGAGCAGCAAATGCCCGACGATAAACAAGTGTCGGGGTACCATCCTTGGGAAATCGACAAAGGTCACTGAGCAGGCAGATCCGGGGGCGGAGCCAAGGCGGTGCTGTACCCCAAGTTGTCAAGAAGGTTTTAGGAAAGCGGAAGGAAAGAGAATGGAGCAGTTGACGGAAGCGGACTCCCGGGGGTAGTAGGGAGGAGGAGCGGCCTGCATACCCTACATCAAATGAGGCGTCGAAAAAAAGGGCATGGGCTGGATTAGCAGGCATGGAAGACAGATGGCTAGCATAACGACTCAGAAGGACTGCTCGCCGATTGGACAGCGGAGGTTCAGCAGTCTCAGCATAAAGGCTTTCCACAGGGCTAGTGTAAAAAGCTCCAGACGCTAAACGTAATCCACGGTGGTGGATAGAGTCGAGACGCCGAAGAATAGACGGCCGAGCAGAGGAGTACACTATGCTTCCATAATCCAATTTCGATCGCACTAAGGCGCGATAGAGGCGGAGAAGGACCACTCGGTCCGCTCCCCAGGAGGTACCATTCAGGACGCGGAGGGTGTTAAGCGATCGCAGACAGCGAGCCGAAAGATAGGAAACGTGGGAGGACCAGCACAGTTTTCTGTCAAACATAAGACCCAAGAATTTAGCGACGTCTGAAAACGGAAGGTTGACAGGTCCGAGACGTAAGGAGGGCGGAAGAAACTCCGTACGTCGCCAAAAATTAACACAAACGGTCTTACTGGGCGAGAAACGGAAGCCGGTTTCGATGCTCCAAGAGTGGAGGCGATCGAGACATCCTTGAAGACGTCGTTCAAGAAGGCTGGTCCGTTGAGAGCTGTAGTAGATCGCAAAATCGTCCACAAAGAGGGAGCCCGAGACATCAGGAAGGAGACAATCCATAATTGGATTGATGGCAATGGCAAACAGTGCAACACTCAGCACGGAGCCCTGGGGTACCCCGTTGTCTTGGGAGAAAGTACGGGAGAGAGTAGTGTTCACCCGCACCCTAAATGAGCGCTCTGCCATAAATTCGCGAAGGAAAAGGGGCAGCCGACCTCGAAAGCCCCAAGAGAACAGTGTGCGGAGGATGCCTGTCCTCCAACAAGTATCGTATGCTCTCCCCAGATCAAAAAATATTGCTACTGTTTGGCGTTTCCGGAGAAAATTGTTCTTGATATAAGTGGAGAGAGCAACAAGATGGTCAACGGCAGAACGATGCTTTCGGAATCCGCATTGGGCAGGCGTTAAAAGACTGCGGGATTCCAGCCACCACGCTAGACGGTAATTCACCATACGCTCCAAAACCTTACAAACACTACTCATGAGAGAAATGGGGCGATAGCTAGAGGGGAGATGTTTGTCCTTTCCAGGTTTCGGAACGGGAACGACGATAGCTTCCCGCCAGCGTCTGGGAAAAGTACTGTCGGTCCAAATTCGATTGTAAAGGCGAAGGAGGTAGTGCAGACTATGGGTTGATAAATGCTGCAACATTTGGACGTGGATACCATCCGGTCCTGGGGCGGAGTAGCGAGAAGAAGAGAGTGCATGGTGGAGTTCTCGCATAGAGAAAACAGTATTATAGCTTTCGCGATTTTGAGAGGAGAAAGCAAGAGGTCGCACTTCCGCTGCACGTTTCTTCGGGAGAAACGCTGGCGGGTAATTGGAAGAGCTCGAAATCTCAGCAAAGTGCTGACCCAACGAGTTAGAAATTGCGACGGGGTCCACTAGTGTATGATGCGCGACAGTGAGCCCAGAGACCGGGGAGAAACTAGGCGCGCCTGAGAACCGTAGAAGCCGACTCCAAACTTCCGAGGAGGGAGTGAAGGTGTTAAATGAGCTAATAAAGAATTTCCAGCTTGCCTTCTTGCTATCGCGGATGACGCGACGGCATCGCGCACGGAGCTGCTTGTAGTGGATACAGTTGGCCAAAGTAGGATGGCGACGGAAAACGCAGAGAGCACGTCGCCGCTCACGTATTGCATCACGGCATGCCTCGTTCCACCAAGGAACTGGGGGGCGCCGGGGCACTTCGGAGGTGCGTGGTATTGAATGTTCCGCAGCCGTAAGAATAACGTCGGCAATATGGGTGACCTCATCGTCGACGCTGGGAAAGTGTCTGTCATCGAATGTCGCTAGAGACGAAAAAAGTGTCCAATCGGCTTGAGCGAACTTCCAGCGCCGCGGGCGCATGTATGGCAGTTGAGCCTGCAGTCTAAGGACACATGGAAAGTGGTCACTCGAGTGTGTATCATCAAGGGCGAACCATTCGAAGCGCCGAGCTAGCGGAACAGTACCGACCGAAAGGTCCAAATGAGAGAAAGTTGTCGTGGAGGCAGACAAAAATGTAGGGACCCCAGTGTTGAGGCAAACTAGATCCGCTTGATGGAAGACGTCTAGCAATAGTGAGCCACGTAGACAAGGATGTGGAGATCCCCAAAGCGGGTGGTGGGCATTAAAGTCCCCAACCAGCAAATAGGGGGGTGGAAGCTGACCAAGGAGATGAAGGAGATCAGCTCGCGCCATTTTTGTGGACGTTGGAATGTATACCGTGCAAAGAGAAAAGGTATATCCAGAAAGGGAAAGGCGGACAGCGACTGCTTGGAATGGAGTGTTTAAGTGGATTGGGTGATAAAGGAGAGTATCATGGAGAAGAATCATGAGTCCTCCATGGGCTGGAGTGCCTTCAACAGAGGGGAGATCATATCGGACGGACTGAAAATGAGGGAGAACAAAGCGGTCATGGGGACGCAGCTTTGTTTCCTGAAGACAGAACATGACCGGCGAGTAGGATCGTAAGAGGATGGACACTTCATCCCTATTGGCTCGAATGCCGCGGATATTCCAGTGGATAATGGACATGGGGTGAACAGAAAATGGAGAAATGGGACCTAAGTTGCCGTCAACTCAAAGACTGCTCGGAGCTAGCGACCGACAGCATGGAATGGCATTCAGCCGAAGGCAGAAGATCCTGATCCATAGGTTGGTCAGGAGCAGCTCCTGCCACCAGCGATCGGCCGGTTGACCGGCCACCAGCAGTGCACCTCTGCGACACAGAAGACGGCCGAGGGCGATTTCCGCCAGGTGGAGCTGTAGATGGGACACGCCTTGGCGGAGAAGGAGAGGAACTAGGTTTCTTTGTAGCCTTCTTAGAAGTATGATGTTTAGATGAAGGAGGAACCGATGGTTGTGAAGTTGCGGTACGTAAAAACTCTTCACGAGTATGCTCTTTTTTGGAAGTCTTGGTGTCAGACTTTTGGGTTCGTGATTTAGCAGAACCCGACGAAGGGTGAGCCATAGATTGTGCAGGCGAAAGTGGCGAGGTTGAACGGGCGATCTTTGCGCTGGCCGATCTGACGACCGTGGCACTAAAAGCGAAGTCGCAAGTCTGCGTGGCCGCCTCCTTAGTTGGCCGAGGAGAAGCAAGGACAGTGCTGTATTTTCCTGTCTGAGGCACGGTGGGCTGGCGACTGGCGAATAATTTTCGAGCAGCAAAGGTCGACACCTTTTCCTTCACTCTTATTTCCTGGATGAGTTTTTCGTCCTTAAAAACGGGGCAATCGCGAGAAGAGGCAGCGTGGTCACCCATACAGTTGATGCAGCGAGGGGACGGAGGTGGACAAGCACCCTCATGGGCATCCTTGCCACACGTAACACATTTGGCCGGATTGGAACAGGACTGGCTGGTGTGATTGAACCGCTGACATCGATAGCAACGCGTAGGGTTGGGGACGTAAGGGCGAACGGAAATTATCTCATAGCCTGCTTTGATTTTCGATGGGAGTTGAACTCTGTCAAATGTCAAGAAGACAGTGCGGGTTGGAATGATGTTCGTGTCTACCCTTTTCATAACTCGATGAACAGCCGTTACGCCCTGGTCAGAGAGGTAGTGCTGAATTTCTTCGTCAGACAATCCATCGAGGGAGCGCGTATAAACGACTCCACGCGAGGAATTCAAGGTACGGTGCGGTTCCACCCGGTCAGGGAAAGTGTGGAGCAGAGACGTACGCAACAATTTTTGTGCCTGGAGGGCACTGTGTGTTTCCAACAACAGAGTTCCATTCCGTAATCTGGAACAAGACTTTACAGGACCTGCAATTGCGTCGACACCTTTCTGAATAATGAAAGGGTTGACCGTGGAGAAGTCGTGACCTTCGTCAGACCGAGAAACAACAAGGAACTGTGGCAACGATGGAAGAACTGTCTGTGGCTGAGACTCAGTGAACTTTCGTTTGTGAGCAGACAGTGGAATGTGAGGAAACCATTGCGGAAGAATCCCCCATGATTACCGGCGTCTCCGATGGCGCGCTCCTCCCTTGTGGGGGCCCTCACTGAGGGCACTCCCACCTTAGGTGATTGTTCACACCTCAGGTCACACCTCCCGACAAACGGACGGAGGGACCAATCGGCACTTTCGGAAGGTATCAGCTCGGGTAATCACCCCTCCCTGGGCCTGGCCGTTACCAGGGGGTACGTACGTGTCCTACCTGTCTACCCGGGGCGGGGAATTACGCGTTACCCCGTCACCGGCTACGCATGGAAGTGCGTGGGTCAGCCTTCAGACACGCACAGGGAGGAAAAAAGAGAAAGGGAACGGGAAAGGAAAGAAGAGGGGTCTCAAACGCCGCAGCGGATAAGAGGGCAAAGAGAAGAGGGAAGGAAAAGAGAGACAGAGGAAGGACGAAGACTTGAAAGTGTAGAAAGCAAGGAATTCGGAACAGTTTCGAGCGTCCGTCTCCGGACGTAGGCACAAACCGTACTCCCAGAGGGGGAGAAAAGGAAGGAAAGAGCCAGAGGCGTGGGGGGGGGGGGGCGAAGATGGGGGACGGGGAAGGATACGGAAAGGGAAGGTATGCAGCCCGGAAAGGAAGGAGGGCCACATTAGCTCGGGGTCCCGTGCTCGCTACGCACGTGTCCACAAAAGAGTTGTGGACCCCCTGGGGGGAAGTGCGGGGGAGTCTGTACTTAGCACGCAGAGCCAAAAGAAGGGGGCATTCAACCAAAATGTGGGCTACTGACTGGAAGGCTCCACAACCACATAGCGGGGGTGGCGCATCACATTAAGTCTTTGATAACATTTCTAGGAAAGTGAACTTACTCTCAGAATGCCCTCCACTGTTTTCAGCCAATATCTTCCATTAAGGATTTTGTGATACTGACGCAGAAGTATGCACATAAAGCGAATGTTGCGACAGATATGCTGGATCCCTTTTAAACTGGAAGATGGAAAGCAGACAACTTCATCGCAACAAGGAGCAACTGAAACGCGAAAGTGGCGATATGGCATATTTGCCGTCACTATGGGCAAGTGAAGCATTTCTCCACCCAAATGCTTTATGGACTACATTAGAACATGTATCGTGGAACGGTTGATGTTCTACACGACTATATTCACTGGCTCCAAAACTTTGAATGTACCGCCTTCCTGGACAGCAGGTGAACTCACCCGGTAAGCTCGAGGGCAAATTGACACTTCGTTACCAAACCGACTGTCTCCAGGTAAACCTCAGATAAGTGCGTGAAATAATCGTGTGCAGACTAATCCGCTTAATATGTTGTGTGATTAGTAGGAAGCGTATTTTAGTTTGTTCCAGATATTACACGGTGATTTCTTTACTGTGCTTTCCTGATGGAAATTACCAGTATGCATGAGGGTGTGCGTACCTGATACATTCCAAAACGCCGCGTGTAAAAACGGGATAATCCAGTGCTCAAACCTTGGGTTCTGTTGATGATAAAAAGGTAGTGTCAAGTGTTTTGGATAGCCCTTGGCTAAGGGGCATTTGCATAACAAACAGAAGGATGTTAGTTCCACTCTCCTACTGAACAGGGTCATAGTATGGATATTACACTCTCCCTCCTGCTTAGGGGAAAGAAGCAAATCTGTTCTTTTTGCATTTGATGTCTGCTGTGGGCTTGATTGGACCCATGGTGGCACCATTTGTTCTTCGGCAGTTCGTCGGAAAGCCTAAGACATGTTTTTATTCTCAGCAGTAAACCAAATCCCAGCAGAGTATTCTAAGACGTGTATGCTCAGCGTGTGTCTAATTTTTTATAATTTAATTCAGAAACACGAAGCTTCGATGTTACCCTATTTTTACACGTAATATACGCACGTAAAATTCGGTCTAGAGCGGAACTTTGATAACAAAGTGACGCAGCAAGGAGAAATATGCTGTGAAGTGGCCCCAGTATCATCTGGGGTAAGTATGTTATAGTGCTGAAGAACAGGCAAAATTTTTACGTGAAATCCGGTCTGAGGTGTAGAATCAGTATTGTTTATTTCATTTTCAGATCAGTGAACTACCTAAATTTTACTAACAAATACACTTCTTTTCATTTGAGTTAATTGTCCTGCTACAGCAGGGGAAAGGGCACCAGGTGACCAATACTAGCTCTGAGAATATGTTGGTGTGGTGCTTTAAAAACGTGTGGCCGCCTTATTGATGAAGTCATGGGTCGACGACGGGTGCAGTCAGAATTTTCGGTCCTGATAGAGACAAAGTAATACCTTTTGGAGTGCTTCAGATCTGAAGAAAAACACTGCAGAAAATGTTTCAAATTGGGTGAAGGCTTTCACCACTAAATTTAATACCAAGTTTATTCAAACTCACTGTCGCACTGAAGAGAAATGTTTTAAAAGTGTTATCAGCTGCCGTGCATTTGAACCTTGCACATGCCCCAGATTTTGCACATTCCTCAAAACTCAAATATGCAACAAAAAAATATGATAAACCATGTTTTCGAACAGGCGACAGTTAAATACAAGGAAATTTAAAGACTACTCACTGTCGTGGTGGGTGAGAAATCAATGTGGGAGTACTAGCATGATACCACCTGGCAGCTCCAGGAAGCCATGATCCAGGGATAGTTTTAAATTCATGACCCAGGGTCTGCAGCGATTGCCTAACGAAACCAAACTACAACTTTATCTAAATCCAGAACGTAGGTAATTCCTGTTTTGGAAATTATATTATTTTTAGTTTGTATTAAAAATATTCGTAATTTTGTGATTTTTCGATCTTACAGGAGACGAAATCGACTCTGCAATCTGTATACTGCAAAGGACTAAAAGGAAAATTATTAATCCTGTTTCTCAACAGACGTTCAAATAACGGAGTACAGGTACACTGACCAAATATTTCATTCGTTTTAGTAAGTGCGTGGTGGAGTATTAGAATCAAGTTAATTTCGATGAATGAGCATTTCTGGACGGTTGCCATAAAAGAAGGGTTTTGCCCGTCTACTCTCCACTTGGCAGCTGCCACAACGCCATCCGCTCCACTCGCGGATGCGCCGTAGCTGCCTCAGGGCTTTGAACGACTGCTTAAGTCATGGAAGACTTCAAGCTAACGGCGAACGACACCGTCACCTGCTCATAGCTGTGAGCCTAATGCTTTCACGCAAACTGCTTTTAGACACCTAAGTTACTGCTATGCGAATCCATCTAGAAATATGCTGGCAATGAAAAATTTAACGTAATGAAGTCTTAAGATTAACGATTTTGTACTTTTCATGGATTTTTCTGTTGCCAAGTTATTTGAATAAGTTTTTTAACACATCCAAGTGGGACGTGCAGCATGCAGGTCTCGACATATCAGTTAGCCGTTGTATACATTTCGTGGCCCACCGTTTGAGGAATTCATAAACATTCGCCACCAAAGTTACAGATCATTCTATTACACATCAGGTCACAAAATTATGAAGTAGAAGACGCCCTTAATAACTATTACGTAGCATTACGATCGAGATCTCTTTTCTTTGATGACACCATAGGTATGTAGGAATTTGACGTACGAGCATCATTTTGCAACCGCTAGTCTGATGATTACCAGTAGAGGAATAGTAGAGGAATTAAATTGTCAGCCCTATGCGACATGAAAAATGGGCTGTTTCCTTTGCTAACAGGAGGAAACCGCAGAAGCTCGTATTTTCAAATAGTGCACACATTTTAACTCAGGTATTGCTTATAATTCGATGCACTACGTGCGGAATTCATTTCGAAGTTTCAGCTTTCGTCCTCACACGATCAACAAAATTCTTAGTTTAAACAGGCATTCGCTTCAATTTTATCCAATTTTGTTTACATACAAACTAGGTTGAATCTAACAAACTGGTAGGTGCGTATTTGTGAGCTACACAAACGTCTCACAAGTACTACGTAACGTGGAATGAATGTAACGAACTGTAGCAGTTTGTGTGTAGTCTGCCAAGTGAAACACTAGACATCCGAATTACCGCCGAACACTCTTCCCCTTTTGTCTCACCTTCAGATGCACCACCGTTTCAGTCAAACGCGTTCATTGTCAGGGACTAAATGCTAATACACTTACAGTCGCAGTGGAGAGCGCACACTCCCATCCTGTGCTGCAATGCGACAGGGACGACGAACCTGATGGTTCCGAAACAATTAGAGTATCACTTTTTTATGGAATCTAGAGCTTCATAATATTACAAGCGTTTCTTGTTTTCTGCATGGGAAACGTTTTCAGAAGAAATCTGCTCACTAATCATTGAAGAACCTCCTTCCTTTAAACTACTGTAGACTGCTGGGTGCAGTATCCGTTTTTCTGAGCACTGTACGTGGACAAGGTATTTTCGTTAACTATAAGACATAACACTGTGACAAGGAATTTTAGTCTATTTTGTCACTGATAGCTGACAAAGACAATCGCAATTTTCCATCGGAAAATTACGTGGCAGCGTATATAAAAAGTGAAAAATTCTAGTAGTTTGAAGAAAGTGTTCAGTTCACATATCTCAACGGAAATCAACTACCGATCAAAGCACCGCCAGTAAAAAAATTTTAAGCCCGAATTAAAATTTTACCGGCAAATTGATTGTTCGAACGAATTGCGGTCTTGCAGCCGGTCGTCAGTTAATTCATCGCGCCATATTTCTCCTGCTAGTCATCTTCACGTGAGTCATCTAATTTCAACGGAGCCTTTAATAACGGGAGTGCCAAAAGTATGTCTCCGACTTGCTTGGCTGCAAAATTCGAGTGCAGCGTTTATTGCAGTGTAGTTTTCTTTCGCAGTGCGTTTGGCCCGTATTGTCTACGCCGTACCACAATGACAACTTATTTTGTGAATTACGGCCTTTCACATAAGTCATCTACTGGCGATGGCGAAAGGTCTGATATGGTTGGTTCGTTGGTTGGTTTGTTTGTTTAAAAGAAGGTGGAAGTGACCAAACTGTTAGGTCATCGGCTCCTTGTTCCAAATAAAACAATGCCCCAAGTGTGAGAGTAAAATAAACAAGACTGGCAACACAATTGGAGAGAAAGAAAAAATCACAAGAACGACAGAAGGGCAACATACATTTAAATGGAAAAAAGGGGAGAAGAAAGCCACAGAAACGCAAGAAACAAGTAGAAGAGATTAGAATGACGAAACAGATTACCGTGGCTGGCTGACCATGAGAAAGATGAGAAGCCAGCCTCTGCAACACATTAAAACCTCCACCCTAAAGACAAGGGGTGGAGGACAGAGGGACATAGGACATGCACTAAAATTTGGAGGAAATGATGAAACCCACCCTCACGAGTAACACTTAAAACCACAGTGGATGAGGCGTTGTCAGATAAAATGAGTGGCAAGAAGTCCAGTAACCGAAGATTTAGTTGCAGGGCAGTCAAAGTGGGACAGTGCACCAGAATCTGGGCAACTGTCAAGAGGGCACCGCACCGACACTTGGGTGGGTCTTTCACAGCACAGGAGGTAGCCGTGAGTCGCCCAAGTGCGTCCAATGTGGAGCCAGCAGAGGACAACTGATGCCTTGCGATAGGTCCACACATTCGTAGTCTCCCTAATATCACACAGTTCATTGTGTATACTGTTATGCAACTCCATCTCCCAAAGTCGAAAAATCCTATGGCCTAAGTCAGAACGCAGGTCAGGTTCAGATATGCCCATCCTCAAAAGCAGTTTCTGCGTAGCCTGTTTGGCCAGCCTGTTGGAAATTTCGTTGCCTGGAATGCAGACATCTCCTGGGGTCCAGACCACCACCACCACCACCGCCACCACCACCAGACGGGACTCTTCCATGGCATAGATGGACTCCTAGACGGACGCCACCAAAGGATTACTAGGGTAGCACTGGTCAATAGCTTGTAGGATGCTCAAGGAATCAGTACATAAAAGAAAGGACTCCCCAGGGCATGAACAGAGATACTTAAGTGCATGAGAAATGGGCACCAGATCTGCAGTGAATACACTGCAGCCATCAGGTAAGAAATGGTGTTCAATATGGTCACCAAGAACATAGGCAGAGCCAACAGGACCATCATCCATCGAGCCGTCTGTGTAAACCAGATTGCTGTAACACGTCGAGAATTGGAGTAAGTGACAGCGGAGAGCTGCAGTGTTAATGGAGTCCTTAGGGCCAAGTGAAAGGTCCAGACAAAGCTGTGGCTGAGGCATACACCGTGGAGGCGTATGTGAACAGACTGGAAGTAGAGGTGGTAAAGGGGAGGACTCCAGTTTGGAGAGAAGGGACCACATGCGAACTGCAATCTTTAGTCCTGACCTGGGCCCCCAATGCGGGAGATGGACTGCTGCAGGAGGGAAAAGGAGATGGTAATTCGGATGCACAGGGGAACTACGACTCTGCTGCATAACTGGCGAGCACCTGCACACGTCTTATCTGTAATGCAGGGACACCAGCCTCCGCCAGTACACTGGTCACCAGACTCATCCTAAAAGCTCCTGTCACTAGTTGAACCCTGCAGTGGTGCCGAACCATAAGCCACACTCCCATAGTCAAGGCAGGATTGGACAAGGGCTCTGTAGAGCCACAGCAGTGTAGGGCTATCTGCACCACAATTGGTGCTCAGGCAATGCATGGCATCGAGGTGCTGCCAGCACTTCTGCTTAAGCTGACGAAGATGAGGGAGCAAAGTCAATCTAGCGTCGGAAACCAGTCCTAGAAATCGATGTCTCCACTGCAATGAGTGGATCGTCAATAAGGTAAAGTGCTGGATGAATGGTAAGACGCTGATGGAAGTGGATGACACACGACTTTGTGGCTGAAAACGAAGCTGTGGGCTAGACCCCATGCTGCATTTTGTGGATGGCTCTCTGTAGGTGACACTCAGGAACACCAGTACTGGAGTAGCAGTACGAAATGCAAAAATCGTCTGTATAGAGAGCAGCTGAGACAGAAGGCCCAACAGCTGCTGCTAGACCGTTTATGGCCACTAAAAATAGGGAGACAATACCGAGCCCAGCAGAACTCCATTCTCCTGGCTATGGATGGAACTATGGGAGGCACCAACTTTGACACAGAAAGAGAGACAGGAAGTTTTGGATAAAAATCTGGAGTGGGCTCCAGAGACCCCACTCATACCATGTGTCAAGATTATGATTTCGCCAGATCATGTCGTATGCTTTACATAACAAAAAAGATGGTGATCAGGTGTTTCCATATGGAAAAGGCTGTTCGGATGGCAGACTCTATGGACACATGATTATCAGTGGTAGAGTGACCCTGGTTCAAGCCACCCTGACATGGGGCCAGAAAGCCACATGACTCCAGGACCCAACCCAACCGCCAACATACCATACATTCCACAAGCTTACAAGGAACGTTGGTGAGGCTGATGGGCCGATAGCTATCCACATCAAGCAGGTTTTTACCAGGTTTGAGTACCGGAATGATTGTGCTCTCCCGCCATTGCGACGGAAAGACGCTATCACACCAGAAACAGTTGAAGACGATGAGAAGATGTCGCTTGCAGTCAAATGAGAGATGTTTAATAATCCGGTTGTCGATGCGATCAGGCCCAGGAGCTGTGTTGGGGCAATGTGCAAGGGCACTGAGGAGCTCCTACTCTGTAAATGGGGCATTATAGGATTAACTGCAGTACATAGTGAATGAGAGGACATTCCGTTCCAGCCGCCATCGGAGTGTGCAAAAGGCGGGGGGCGGGGGGGATAATTCTCTGATGCAGAGGCTTGAACAAAGTGCTTAGCAATTTCGTTTGCGTCGGTAGATAACTCGCCATTTATGGTAACACTGCAGACAGCTGTTGGGGCCTGTTACCTGAAAAGATGTTTGATCTTTCCCCATACTTGGGAAGCTAGCTTGTGGCATCCAATGGTGGAGACATCTCTCCTAACTCTCCTTCAGTTGTTTGATAAGATAGCAAACACGGGCGGAGAGCCGTTTAAAGGCTATGAGATGCTCCAGGCAAGGGTGACACTTATGCCGCTGTAGAGCTTGCCGACACTACAATTGCCTCAGCGACTTTCGGCGACCACCAAGGGACTGCCTTATGCCTCGGGTACCCTATAGAGCGAGGGATCGCGTTTCCTGCCGCAGAAAAAATTGTGCTAGTTACCTGCTCAACTGTCACATCGATGTTACTGTGTGGGGGAGATACAGCAGTGACAGCAGAGGTTAAAGTTCCCAGTCCACATTGTTTAAAGCCCTCATCTGGGCAGGCGTCCATGTGCCTGACACTGGGGCAGTGACAGGAAGATGGGGAAGTGGTTACTACCACCAGCCAGAGTGGTTGAGCGGTTCTAGGCGCTACAGTCTGGAACTGGGCGACTGCTATGTTCGCAGGTTCGAATCTTGCCTTGTGCATGGATGTGTTTGATATTCTTAGGTTAGTTAAGTTTAAGTAGTTGTAAGTTCTTGGGGACTGATGAACTCAGATATTAAGTCCCATAGTGCTCAGAGCCAGCCATTTGAACCATTTTTTGGTTACTACCACACAGGTCGTCATGTGCTCTCCAATGGAGAGCTGGGAGAGTCCTGGGCTGCAAATTGATAAACCAATGGCACAGGAATTACCATGAACCACACTGAAATGTGTGGCAGCCCCAGTATTTAAGAGGCAGAGGTCGAACTGCGACAGTAAAGTTGCGAAATCTCTGCCTCTGTCAGTAAGCATGGTACCACCCCACAAGGGGATATAGACATTAAAATCTCCCAGAAGTAGGAAAGGTTTAGCGAGTTGATCAATCATTGCAGCTAATACGTTCAGGGGTACTGCACAATCTGGAGGAAGATATACATTGCAGACAGTTGTTTCCTGCGTTGTCATTCTGACAGCCACAGCTTCAAGAGGGGTTTGAAGGGGCATATGGTCACTACAGACCTAGTTTAGGACATAAACGCGAACTTCACATGACACTATTACAGTCGCTACGGTTCCTGTAATATCCCTTATAACTGCAGAGGGCAGGAGTCCCCATTGCTGGGAACCAGCTTTCCTGGAGGGCAATGCAGATAGCAGGTCTAAAACTTAGTGTTTGCAGCAGCTCAGCAAAGTGGTGGAAAAAAACTGCGGCAACTCCACTGGAGTATGACATTGTGAGATTGGGAAGGCATGGAGCATCCAATGAGGCAGTTTACGCCTCAGTCACCTGCTGCCACCAACGTTTTGCCTGAGCAGTCTGTATCCATTGTGTCTGAGGGTCTGGCGAGATCTAGGTCCTCAGCAGATGCCAAGATCTCCACCCCATCCTCAGCCACTGAGCTTGTAGGTTCTGGTGGGGTGTGTGCCACCGCAATTCCCTTGGTCTTAGGGGTTTTCTTTTTTTATTTTTCTTGCTGGTAGGACTACAATGGCTCAGTCTCTGGGACTGAGGATGAGTGTGAAGCCCTGCGACCAGCTGCTTTTGGGCTCTTCAGCCACTGGAGGGTGTCATCTTTCCCACTAGAAGAAACCTGGGAAGGGAGTGACCCAAGGGACCCTTTCCTAGTGAGAGAAGCTGAAGAAGACTTATGCTTCCCGACTTAGAAGTGGGAATTGACATCCCAATGGTTGGAGGGTGGGGGGGGAGATTTTCTCCCGCAGTAGATGGTGCAGGAGCAACAGGGAGGGAAATGCCCCCACCATCAAGGGGGGAAGTGTAGTCTTCCAGCTCTGAGAGGTGACCTGGGTTGGTAGAGCAGATGATGCCAGAACTGTTGTAGCGGCGGCGTATGATGTCATACGCACAGGATGCAGGTGTTAATTTTCTCTTAGCCTCAGTGTACGTCAGTTGGTACAAGGTCTTGTACTCCATTTTCCTTTCTTTCTGGAGAAACCTGCAGTAAGGCAAGCAAGGCGAACAGTGCTCTTCGCAGTTGACACAGATAGGAGGCAGGGCACATTGAATATTTGGATGTGATGGGCATCCGCAATCTCAGCATGTGATGCTGCAAGTACAGTGGGAAAACATCTGGCCGAACTTCCAGCACTTAAAGCACAGCATTGGGGGAGGGATATAGGCCTTTACATCACACCGATAGACCATCAGCTTTACCTTCTCGGGCAATATATCACCGTCAAAGACCCAGATGAAGGCACTGGTGGCAACCTGATTATCCTTCAGACCCTGGTGGTCACGCCAGACGAAACCTACACCTCATCACTGTAAATTGGCATGTGGCTCATTGTCGGACTGCGAAAGAATGTTCCTGTGTAATACAATACCCTGAACCATATTTAAGCTCTTATGGTTACAGAAACATCTCCCAGCTTGTCACAAACGAGTAACTCCCGTGACTGGGCAGAGGGTACTGTTTTTATCAATACTGACCCAGATCTCATTTTGGACAAGCCCTCCACCTCTCCAAACTTGTCCTAATTGTCCAACAAAAAACTGAGGCTTCATTGTCATTAAAGATTCCCCCATCAGCTCTCAAACATACAAGGTACCTGGGCAAATAAGATCTGCTGCCATCCTTAACCTGAGGTCCCTCCCACGGTATGGCCAGAGAGGAGAACGATTTGGGGTCATACTTCTGTGCATTCAATTGAGATCTTCATCACTTAGAGACAGAGACTGGCAGGATGGCCATTGCCAGGAGTCCCGATGTCCCAGGGGGATGGGCATCTACCCTTGGCATACATGGGGAGTTAACGGCACAGGCATCAGCAGAGTGATCCATGTGTGGTCAGGGGGCTACAGCCAACAGGGTATATGGTGGCCCCACCACGACGGACTGGCTACAATGCTGGATATCAGGTGCAAAGAAGTTCATGGTCATCATCAACACAAATCGATAATGCATAGTGCATGGTGGAAAACATGTAGGAAGGTGTGCTCGCCCAATAGATGGAGAATTGGCAGGACTGAAGTGTGATGACAAAGTGGGCAGAAGATCTCAATGCATGATGAACAAGATGCACCTTCTGAGGCGTCCTTCCCCAATTGGCTCTATCTCCAGAAAAATTTTGAAGAATGGAGGTCAAACCCTACAGGGGACCAACACAAAGGCCAAAAGGTGTGAAACTCCTTTTAGTCGCCTTGTACAACAGGCAGGAATACCTCGGGCCTATTCTAGCCCCCAGACCTGCAGGTGAATTTCTGCTGCAGAAACAATTGTGTTAGTCACCTGCTCGTCCATCATATCGATGTTACCATATGGGGAGAGTCAACAGTGACATCTGGGGATGAAAGTTTCCCACTCCACCTAGTTTAAAGCTCATCTGGGCAGGCGTTCATGGGCCTGCCACTGGGGCAGTGAGAGGAAGATGGGGAAGTAGTCACTACCACAGGTCGTCATGTGCTCTCCAGTGGATGGATGGAGTAAGCCCTGGGCTGCGAATTTATAAACCAATCGCTGAGTAACTACCTCGAGCCAAACTAAAATGTGTGGCTGCCCCAATACTTAGGAGGCAGAGGTCGAATTTTGAATTCGACACCTCTGCCAGTAAGCACAGTGCCACCACACAAGGGGTTAAGGGCGCTAAAATCTCCCAGAAGTAGGGAAGGTTTAGGGAATTTATCAGTTAGTGCAGCTAATACATTCAGGATTACTGCACCATCTGGAGGAAGAGATACATTGCTGACAGTTATTTCCTGCATCGTCATTCTGACAGCCACAGGGGTTTGAAGGGGCACATGTTCACTACAGACCAAGTTCAGGACAAACACAAACTCCACCTGACACTATGATAGTCGCTATGGTTCCTGTAATATTCCTTATAGCCACAGAGGGCATCTGTCCACATTGCTGGGAACCATATTTCCTGGAGAGCAATGCAGAAAGCAAGTATAAAGCTTAACAGTTGCTGTAGCTCAGCCAGACAGTGGAAAAAAGCGCTGCTATTCCATTGGAGGATGAAATAATGATACTGAGAAGGCATCAATCATTCAATGATGCAGTTTATGCCTCAGGGTCACCTACCACCAACGTTTTGCCTGAGCAGTCTATCCATTGTGTGGGGGTCCAGTGAGACCCAGGTCCTCACCAGACGCCAAAATTTCCACTCCATCCTCAGACATAGCTTGTAGGTGGCTGTGGTGTGGGTGCCACCGCAACTTCCTTGGTCTTGTGGGCCTTTCTCGATTTCTCTCGCTGTTCCCTGGGTTTCCAGGTCTGGGAGGATTTCACTGAAACAGTCTCCTGGACTTAGGATGCTCGTGAAGCCCTACGACTGGCTGATTTTGGGCTCTTCAGCTGCTGGCAGGTTTCATCTTTCCCACTTGCAGAAACCTGGCAAGGAAGTGACCTAAGACACCCCTTCCTAGTGAGAGGAGCTGAACAAGCCTTACACTTCTCTTGCTCGGAAGGGGGGGACTGAAATCCTCAATGGTTGGGGGTGTTGCTCATGAAGTAGGTGGTACGGAAGCAACAGGGAAGGAAGTGCCCCACCATGGATGGGGGCAGGTGTAGTCTCCCAATTCTGAGAGGCAACAGAAATTCGAGGAACGGATGGGGCAATAACTGTTCTCGTAGCGGCAGCATATGAGGAGATCATAGCTATAGGATGTAGGTGCTCAAATTTCCTCAGCCTCAGTGTAGGCCTTACGGTCCAGGGTAATATTCCACTCTTTCTGTAAAGTCATACAGTCCAGCATGCAAGGTGAATGACGCTCTCCGCAGTTGACATAGATGGGAGGTGGGACCCATAGAGTATTGGGATGCAGTGGACATCCACAATCTCGACAGGTTGGGCTGGAAATACAGTGGGGAGAGACATAGCCCAACTTCCAGCATTTGAAACACGAGTCATATGTCTTAGCATTAATGCTAGACTGCCTGGCAGCAGACCACCAGTAAGAGATGATGTATTACACTTCATGGAGCGTCATCCATCCTGATGCCACCGACTGACTAGGGGCCCTCCCTTCGGGCGCCACCCAGCTGCAGCAAAGGCAGGAATACCTCAGGCCTATTGTAACCTCCAGACGCACAAGTGGGTGATAGGGAGTGGCAGTGTTGAGGCAATCAGCAGGTCCTGTTTCTTAGCAGACTACTTACTGTGCTTGCTCTCACTTCTCTTTAGAGGCTTGCTGGGAAGATTTCTCGAAAGCAGCTTCAGCCATAGATGAAGACCTAGAAGCTCTTTGTCCAGCAGCTTTTGACTCCTTGAGCCACTGGCGAGTGTCCACCATGGCATTAGTGGGGACGTTGCGAGAGGGCCTCAACGGACCCATTCCGCACAAGATGAGCAAGAGGTGGCTGTTTCTTTTCTGGCAGCAGGGAGGGGACCGATGTCCCCTACGTTTGGGGGACTCATGAGGTACTGAAGCCTAGTAAATGTTATGCAACCGTTTTGTCAGCTGTTTGTGTGTATGGCGTGCTTAGTAACTACCTATAGAACTGATTACGATCCTACAGGACGTGTTCAATGGTAAACTTCTGCACTACTAAATGGCTGCTTACCTCACCCCATCAGAAGCTTAAGTCCCCATGGTTGTGTACCACCAAGAGAGTATGGCCTTTCCAAAGTTAACAAACGAAGTGTTCCATTACATCTGATAGTTAGCAACATTGGAACCACTAAATATATTTAGCCATAATCTCATATGCTGAGACCCTTGGTGGGAAAGTGGTCACATCACATCTGCAACTCAGCTGATTTTATCAACAGACTGCGCACTTTAAGCAGTTCTCATAGTTTGGTTAGTTTGGATGCTGTTATTTTACAGAGGTCCCTCTCGCATGTTCTTTGGCACTAAGAGAGGAAACGTTTTAGGTGGACATCACTTCTGTTTCAGCATGCTCTGTCCTCGACCCAGAACATTTTTACCATACCGACGGAGTCGCCATGAGCAGCCCTATGTCCTCCTTGGTGGCCAACCTTTCTATGGAGGATTTTGAAGGGAGAGGGCTTTAATCAGTTGCCCTTAAACCAACTGTATTTTGGAGATATGTGGGCGATACTTTCATAGGGTGGCCTCATGCAGAAAATTTATGCACTTTCAGCACCATCGGAACTTCATTCGTAATACTTGGTTAAGTATGGATGTAGAGGAAGATGGTTGTCCGCCTTTCGTAGATGTCTGTTAGACGAAAGAATGATGGCTCTCTGGGACATTCAGCTTATCGCAAGCCCACTCATACTGACGCATTTACAAACGTCGAGTTATCACCCGTAGCAAACTATGAGCGTGCTTCACACACACACACACACACACACACACACACACACACACACACACACACACACACACACACACACACACACACACACACACACAGCTAGCGCCGTCTCATAGTATGCCCAAAGAGCGTGCCCACCTAACGAGTGTTTAGGAGAAATGGCTATTCCACCCAGCAGCTGAACAGGGCACTGTCAGACACCAATAACCATGAAGTGGACAAAGAACACGCCGGCTAAATCTTTACTTTGAATTCCTTTCGCGCCCAATATTTCGTTTAAAATAGCAGGACTCCTCTAAATGTAAGATGAAAGTGATTTTTCGTCCATCAGCTAAGACTGTAGACCTTCGGGATCAGTGAAGGATGACTTGTTCGTTCTGTTTGAAACATCTTGGCCCACTATTTTGTGACACCATTTCAATGGAGAACGAAGATTCTGAGCATAGCAACATATTTTTCTATCTCAGTTATTAAAGAATCCGTGGAAATACGCCTGGCGGAAAATCTGATGAACTGCGATATTTGCTACCCACTGGGCAGTGCGTGGAACCCCTCACCTCCACGAATAGTTCCAATATAAGACGACAGTCCGCCAGCGGCCGCGGCAAGCGGTAACTCGGGACAAACTCCGCGATTCTACCAGTGGGCGCTTCCGCCAGGAAATATGGTCCGTTTGTGATCATTCCAACGCATGCGCTGACTACTAGCAGCGCGGAACAGAGCAGCCCTTCGTCAGTATCCGACGGCTCACCTGAAGGTAACTAGCAAGTGCCCAGTAGCAATATGGCGAGATGAATTTAACGACGACCGGCTGCAAGCCCTAAATTTGTTCGAGTTCAGAACTTTTGAATCAGAAACGAACGGTAATTGTCTGGCAGCGCTTTCGTACCTGTGTAACAAACGATAATTGGTTAGCAGTATAAAGTTCATAGTTTGGTGAAGGTACATTAGTTAATAAACGATCGTGTAGCTTCTACCGCGCCCTTCAGTTGACACGAAAGCTTTGTGGTTGTGGGTCCGCGTCATATTCTGACGTTTGTTTCGCCGATGAAGCCAGCGTTTCTGCAACTGTTACAGTGGCCTTCTAGACCTACTGGTTTTTGTTGTCCAGCACTCATTCTCTATCCGTGCACAGCACGTGATGCTCACAACTAGACCCAGAAGAAGGCCGCTGCAATCGTGGCCGAAACGTCGCTTTCTCTATAGCAGCAGTAGTTTTTACATTATGACGCGGTACCAAACCCAGAAGACTTATGTCTAAAGATAAGCAGGTTACGGATGGACTGCAGCCAGCCGCGCGGCTACAGCGCGTGTAGAGGGCCAGTCCGTTCAGCGGCGAACATTTTCGACCCGTTGGTGTCCAGCCCGCCTTCCTCAGGAATCTCAAGACGCAGGGTGTGCTTTGCTCCATCAGGGAACAGAAGATACTTTGCATACTGCACGTGCATGCTGAGTGCCTCTGCTCGTTTGGAGATGTCCGTATCGGCGAAACTGGCAGGCCAGTAGCAAACGCAGATAACACGAGCACTTCATTTTGCCTTCTGCAGCACACCACATCTACAGAAGCGGAAGAGCAGAAAGACTTCTGCAAGGAAATAAAGTTAAACGAAATTTGCGTACTTGCCTAGCAGTCGGAGTGGTAAAACTCAATAGAGGCAACTGAATAACTCAACGTGAATAGTCAGGATAGGTTTGCCCTTCAGAGCTCACCAAGCCGCTCTGAAACTACGTTCTCCTAGCTGCAGGAATTTCCTGCAACGTGTTGAGTAGAACGTGTGCGCTAGACCGCACGCGACTGAAGAGCATGCTTGCCTTGATCCAGATGTCCGCTTGCGTTAGAAGAAAGACATTGGCGTCTATGTTCTGAAGTATATGGCGGAGTTAGTCAAAATTAGTTGAAAGCGATGGCAAACTATCTTCTACAGTAACAATACATACTAGTAGAATCTGTAACCTATTTGGTAGACAAATTCGTAGCTCCCCAAGTCACAGGCTTTACAGTTCTTTTGCACTGCTTGCTTCCAGCCTGTCCGCACCATTGTCGTGCTATCTCCTGTTCACACGCTATGTGACTCAATCCGGATATCTTGTCATTATTCAGAATTTTTATCTTTCAGCAGTGAATCCCCACGTATTGTCAGACTTGTCTCCCAGAGTTCCTTAAGCACTGTTTCATACATTCTCGTATATGATACAAAATTCACGATTGTGGGAATAGGTTTTGCACATAATTACGTCCTACATCCTCCAGCTTCTGATAGTGGAATGTGCAGGGATGTTTCACTTTAAGCTTCATTTAAAATCTCCATGTCAACAGTAAATACACTCCTGGAAATGGAAAAAAGAACACATTGACACCGGTGTGTCAGACCCACCATACTTGCTCCGGACACTGCGAGAGGGCAGTACAAGCAATGATCACACGCACGGCACAGCAGACACACCACGAACCGCGGTGTTGGCCGTCGAATGGCGCTAGCTGCGCAGCATTTGTGCACCGCCACCGTCAGTGTCAGCCAGTTTGCCGTGGCATACGGAGCTCCATCGCAGTCTTTAACACTGGTAGCATGCCGCGACAGCGTGGACGTGAACCGTATGTGCAGTTGACGGACTTTGAGCGAGGGCGTATAGTGGGCATGCGGGAGGCCGGGTGGACCTACCGCCGAATTGCTCAACACGTGGGGCGTGAGGTCTCCACAGTACATCGATGTTGTCGCGTGGTCGGCGGAAGGTGCACGTGCCCGTTGACCTGGGACCGGACCGCAGCGACGCACAGATGCACGCCGAGACCGTAGGATCCTACGCAGTGCCGTAGGGGACCGCACCGCCACTTCCCAGCAAATTAGGGACACTGTTGCTCCTGGGGTATCGGCGAGGACCATTCGCAACCGTCTCCATGAAGCTGGGCTACGGTCCCGCACACCGTTAGGCCGTCTTCCGCTCACGCCCCAACATCGTGCAGCCCGCCTCCAGTGGTGTCGCGACAGGCGTGAATGGAGGGACGAATGGAGACGTGTCGTCTTCAGCGATGAGAGTCGCTTCTGCCTTGGTGCCAATGATGGTCGTATGCGTGTTTGGCGCCGTGCAGGTGAGCGCCACAATCAGGACTGCATACGACCGAAGCACACAGGGCCAACACCCGGCATCATGGTGTGGGGAGCGATCCCCTACACTGGCCGTACACCACTGGTGATCGTCGAGGGGACACTGAATAGTGCACAGTACATCCAAACAGTCATCGAACCCATCGTTCTACCATTCCTAGACCGGCAAGGGAACTTGCTGTTCCAACAGGACAATGCACGTCCGCATGTATCCCGTGCAACCCAACGTGCTCTAGAAGGTTTAAGTCAACTACCCTGGCCAGCAAGATCTCCGGATCTGTCCCCCATTGAGCATGTTTGGGACTGGATGAAGCGTCGTCTCACGCGGTTTGCACGTCTAGCACGAACGCTGGTCCAACTGAGGCGCCAGGTGGAAATGGCATGGCAAGCTGTTCCACAGGACTTCATCCAGCATCTCTACGATCGTCTCCATGGGAGAATAGCAGCCTGCATTGCTGCGAAGGGTGGATATACACTGTACTAGTGCCGACATTGCGCATGCTCTTTTTTTTTTTTTTTTGTATTGGGTTTAAGGGCGCTCAACTACTGAGGTCATTAGCGCCCAGTCACTGTTGTTAGAGCACAAGGGATCTAGTAAAACTCAAGGGGGACACCAGAAAGACCTGACAAAGATGCAGATAAAATAAGTAAAAAGGTTAGATGTCTTTGGACAAGCCAGTCAAAGTGACAAAACACAGAACACGAGCAGCTGCTCGAGCGTCATCAACTAAAACATCCGGTAAAGTAGATGGCAGGGACAGGACAACACGAAATTGACTAAAACGGGGACACGACAATAAAACATGGCGCACTGTTAATGCCTGTCCACAAGGGTACTGTGGGGCTGGGTCACCCGAGAGCAGGTAGCGGTGGCTAAACCGGCAATGCCCAATCTGCAACCTGGTCAGAAGGACCTCCTCGCGCCGAGATGGTCGGGAGGATGTTGTCCAAGGAGTTGGGAGCGGTTTTACAACCCGGAGCTTGTTTCCTTGGAGGGATGACCAAGCATCCCACCACAACGACACAAGCCTCTTACATACATCCCCCCGAACGTCCGATGACGGGACACAATGGGAGGCTGGCCGAGGCAGGAGGACTTCAGCCTTGGCTGCAGCATCCGCAGCCTCATTCCCAGGCACTCCTACATGTCCGGGGACCCACAGAAAGCTGACAGGAGAACCATTATCAGCGAAAGAATGGAGGGACTGCTGTATCCGTTGAATCAAGGGATGGACCGGATAGGGAGCTCCAAGGCTCTGAAGAGCACTGAGTCAGAGCAGAGTACATACGATGAATAGCGGTGGCGGCGGGCATACTGAACGGCCTGATGGAGAGCAAAAAGATCGGCCGTAAAGCTGGAACATTGGTCGAGGAGCTGGTATTTGAAGGTGGCGGCCCCGACGACAAAGGCACAGCCGACACCATCGTCAGTTTTGGAGCCATCGGTGTAAATAAAGGTGTCCGGCAAGTCGAGCACGAAGTTCGACAAACCGTGAGCAATACACTGCAGCCGGAGTACCCTCCTTCGGGAGTGAGCTGAGGTCGAGATAAATATGAACCTGAGCCTGGAGCCAAGGTGGTGTCAGGCTCTCACCCTCTCTGAAGGTGGTAGGGAGGGCAAAATCCAATTGTCGAAGCAAGCGACGGAAGCGGACTCCGGGGGGCAGCAGGGCAGACACATACAACCCGTACTGACGATCGAGAGAATCGGCGAAGAAGGACTGGTAAGAGGGGTGGTCAGGCATAGACAACAGCCGGCAGGCATACCGACACAGCAGTACGTCGCGCCAGTAGGTCAACGGTAACTCGGCAGCTTCAGCATAAAGACTCGACAGGGCTAGTGTAGGAGGCTCCGGTCACAAGACGTATCCCCCGATGGTGGATGGAGTTGAGCCGGCGTAAGAGGGATGGCCGAGCAGACGAGTAGACGAAGCTCCCATAATCCAGCTTCGATCGGACTATGGACCGATACAAGCGAAGCAGGACAGTGCGATCCGCTCCCCAAGATGAACCACTAAGGACTCTGAGGACATTAAGGGAACGTGTACAACGGGCCGCCAAATAAGAGACATGTGGAGACCAACACAGTTTCCTGTCCAACGTGAGCCCTAGAAACTTAGTTGTTTCCACGAATGGGAGAACAACGGGACCGAGATGTAAGGATGGCGGAAGGAACGCTTTATATCGCCAAAAGTTGATACAAACCGTCTTCTCTTCAGAGAACCGGAAGCCATGTGCCACGCTCCATGAGTATAGGCTGTCTAGACAACGCTGAAGGCAGCGCTCCAGGAGGCATGTTCTCTGGGCACTGCAGTAGATCGCGAAGTCATCGACAAAGAGAGAGCCTGAGACATTAGGTGGAATGCAATCCATAATTGGATTGATCGCGATGGCAAAAAGGGCTTCGCTCAAGACGGAGCCCTGAGGCACTCCGTTCTCCTGGAGGAAGACGTCGGACAATACGGAACCCACACGTACCCTAAACGTTCGATCCGTTAAAAAGGAATCAAAAAGGGGCAGGCGACCGCGTAGGCCCCACCTGTGCATAGTGCGGAGGATACCTCCCCTCCAACAGGTATCATAAGCCTTTTCCAAGTCGAAGAACACGGCTACCGTTTGGCGCCTTCGCAAAAAGTTGTTCATGATGAATGTCGACAAGGTCACAAGGTGGTCAACAGCGGAGCGGAGGCGACGAAAGCCGCATTGGACATTGGTAAGTAGTCGTCGAGATTCAAGAATCCAGACTAACCGAGCATTAACCATGCGCTCCATCACCTTACAGACACAGCTTGTAAGAGAAATGGGGCGGTAACTAGAAGGAAGGTGTCTATCCTTCCCAGGTTTGGGTATAGGAACAACAACGGCGTCACGCCAACGCATGGGGACTTTACCTTCGGTCCAGACGCGATTGTAGGTACGAAGAAGGAAGCTTTTGCCCGCCGGAGAAAGGTGTGCCAGCATCTGAACGTGAATGGCATCTGGCCCCGGAGCAGAGGACCGGGACAGTGCAAGCGCACGTTCGAGTTCCCGCATAGTAAAGGGGGCAGTGTAAGTTTCCAGATTCAGCGAGTGGAAGGAAGGTCGCCGAGCCTCTTCTGCCTCTTTCCTGGGAAGGAAGGCAGGATGGTAATGGGCGGAGCTTGAAACCTCCGCGAAAAAGCGGCCAAAGGCGTTGGAGACAGCCACAGGATCAACAAGGACCTCATTACCTGAGGTCAGGCCAGGTACCGAGGAGTGGGCCTTAATGCCCGACAGCCGGCGCAGGCTACCCCAAACGACGGAAGAGGGAGTAAACCTGTTAAAGGAGCTGGTGAAAGAGGCCCAACAAGCTTTTTTGTTGTCTTTAATGACTCGACGGCATTGCGCTCGGAGTCGTTTGTATTCAATACCATTCGCCAACGTAGGATGGCGGCGAAAGGTGCGTAAAGCACGTCGCCGAGCACGGATAGCGTCCCTACAAGCCTCGTTCCACCAGGGGACGGACACGCGATGTGAAGAAGTTGTACGAGGAATGGAACGTTCGGCAGCATTGATGATAACAGCCGTGAGGTATTCGACCTGACTGTCACAACTAGGAAAATCGTGGTCCGGAAAGGTCGCCAGGGAGGAGTAAAGTCCCCAGTCAGCTTTCAGTATGTTCCAGCCCGAAGGACGTGGGGATGCGGTGTGGTGCAGGAGACGAACGACACAGGGGAAGTGGTCGCTCGAATAGGTGTCAGAAAGGACATACCACTCGAACCGACGGGCAAGAGTGGTAGAACAGATCGAGAGGTCCAAGTGGGAGTAGGTATGAGTAAAGTCCGAGAGGAAAGTCGGGGCGCCGGTATTGAGGCAGACAAAATTGAGATGGTTGAAGACATCCGCCAAGAGTGAGCCTCTTTGACAGGATGCAGGAGAGCCCCAAAGGGGATGATGGGCATTGAAGTCGCCAAACAATAAGAACGGCGGAGGGAGCTGAACGATCAGGTGCATCATGTCAGCCCGACTAACAACAGATGACGGTGGAATGTAGATGGTACAAACTGAAAAAGTAAAAGCAGAAAGAGTAATGCGGACAGCTATTGCTTGGAGTGGGGTGGTCAATGGGATAGGATGGTAATAGACATCGTCCCGAACGAGCAACATGACCCCACCATGAGCTGGGATACCGTCCACAGGGGTGAGGTCATACCGCTCCGAGGTATAGTGGGTAAAGGCAATACGGTCAGTCGGGCGCAACTTGGTTTCCTGGAGACCAAGGACAAGCTGACAGTGCAGGCAGAGGAGCAGTTGTAATTCCTCCCGATTAGATCGAATACCTCTTATGTTCCAATGAAACAACGCCATCGCTAGTCAAAAGGTTGGGGGAACGAGACGGGGAAGAGCTGGTCACCGCGACGGCCGCGGAGGGCCAGGTTGCAAGTGAACAACGCTACAACCGACGAGAGGCGGATCCGGTTCCATCGACTCGTCGCCAGCTGCGGCCGCTGTCCCTGGTTGGGTAGGAGGGGCAGCATCATCTGCCGACGAAAGGCCGGCGGAGCGTCTGGCAGCAGAGCGTCCCGGCGAAACTGAGGACGGCCGGGAGCAGCGACTCACGGACCGTCAGACGAAACGCGCCGAGGTGGAGAGGGGGATAGAGATTTCTTCTTGGAGGCCTTCTTGAAAGGCCGAGGAGGCACAGGGATGGTGGGCTGGGCCCGAAGAAGGTCCTCACGCACGGGGTCCGTTTTGGAACGCCGGACCTCGGAAGCTGGGGTCCGGGACGTTTCCCCGATGGACGCCTGAGAAGAGGAATGCTTCTCAGGTGGCGTGGGGGGAGGAGGAGGAGGAGGAGGAGGAGGAGGAGGAGGAGGAGGAGGAAGGGTGGCCCCTGGGGCAGAAGGGGTGGGGGCCACAGGGGAGGAGGATTTGGAAGGGAGGGATTTGGGAGGCGGAGGCGGAGCCCCCTGATGGGCGGAGGAGGTGTAGGGGGGACAGGATAGGGGTGAGGATACCGCGGAAGGAGTGGACACAACTGAGGCAAACGAAGTAGTCAATGGCACGGGATGGTGGCGGTCATACTTCTTCTTGGCCTCAGTATAGGAGAGCCGATCCAAAGTTTTGATTTCTTGTATCTTCTTCTCCTTCTGATATGCGGGGCAGTCGGAGGATCTAGGCGAGTGGACGCCAGGACAATTAATGCACCGAGGTGGTGGGGTGCATGTATGTTCCTCACGAAGAGGACGTCCACAATCGCCACAAAGGGGCTCAGCCTCACACCGTGACGACATGTGCCCAAAACGCAAACACCTAAAACATTGCATAGGAGGCGGGACGTAGGGTCGCACGTCACACCGGTAGCACATCACCTTTACCTTCTCCGGGAGAACGTCCCCCTCGAAGGCGAGGATAAAGGCCCCAGTGTCGATGCGACGGTCTTTGGGGCCGCGCTGGACTCGCTGGACGAAATGCACGCCTCGGCGCTCCAGGTTGGCCCTGAGCACCTTATCAGATTGTAGCAGGAGGTCACAATGAAAAATAACCCCCTGCGTCCTATTTAGTGCCAGATGTGGGACAATGGATACTGGGATGTCCCCTAGGCGGTCGCACGCCTGGAGCGCCGCCGACTGTGTGGCGGAGGTGGTCTTGATAAGAACTGACCCTGAACGCATCTTGCTGAGAGCCTCGACTTCCCCAAAGACGTCCTCAATGTGCTGAACAAAGAACATCGGCTTGGAGGTGGCGAATGTCCCCCCATCGGTTCGAGAACAGACCAAATAGCGGCGGAAGTACTTCGCCCCAAGCCGGCGGGCCTGTCCCTCCTCCCATGGAGTGGCCAAGGGGGAAAGGGCAGGAGAACCAGGACTTGAAACGGTACCTTTTCTTTTGAAAGACTCGGCCGCAGAGCGACCTGATACGTGTTGACGTTTCATCTGCGAAATGTCCGCCCCGATACCACCCACTCCGACCAGGGGCTCTCCCCACGGGCGCCACCCAGCCGCAGCAAGGGCCACCTGGCAGGATGACCGTTGCCGGGAGTCCTGATGCCCCAAGGAGACGGGCATCTACTCCTTGGCCGACGTGGGGAGGGTGCAGCTCAGGTATCGGCAGTATGATCCTTGTGTTGTCAGGGGGCTACAACCTAGAGGGTACATGACGACCCCACCACAACGGGCTGGCTACCGTGCTGGATTTCTGGTGCCATGGAAAGTCCATCATGATCGCTGGGGCAGATGGAGATGCACTATGGGCGTAACTTGGACAGGCGTTTAGGCCCAATTGGAGGAATAGTGGGTATGGGTACAACGCCGGTGCAATACTGAGTGCCAAGGTCTTAGAGCACTTAGGACCAGTGGTACACCACGTAAGGTGTCCTTCCCCAAAAGGCTCGTACTTCAGAAGAATTTTGAAAAATGTAGGTCAGACCCCAAGGGGGACCATCACATGAAAGGCCGAAACGGTTGAAACTCCTTTTAGTCGCCTCTTACGACAGGCAGGAATACCTCGGGCCTATTCTTACCCCGGACCCGCAGGGGGGGAAGAGAGACACTAAAAACCCCAATCTAAAACCTTAGTCTAAAGGCCAGACCCAACACAAAAGAAACAGATTGAGCGATAAAAACCCCCTGCATGAATAAAACTAAACTAATCCTGCCATGGCAGCGACATCCAATAAAAGTGCAGGCAGCATGAACATCTGCCTCAGCGCAGTTAAGAGCGGAAGGTCCAACGAAATTTTTTTTGTTATGGTTTTAGGGCGCAAAACTGCTACGGTTATTAGCACCCAGTCTGTGACTTAGGAAAAGCTAAGAAACGAAACTGGAAACCAGCAGCAATGGGAGCAAAACTGAAAAAAGTGGGGAAACTAAAAACAGAAGGAAAGCTTAAAAAACTACTATAGAAGGGGGTTGGTTGTCCCCAAAAATAGCTTCAAGTGACTGACATCTCACTGGCACTAATAAACTCGAGAACGCGATCAGCTGAGCGCGTGTCATCTGCTAAAATGGAACATATCAGGCGACAGCTGTAGACGGGCGCGTAACGGAGTAAAATAGGGGCACTCAAAAGGTGTCTTACCGTCCACGGCTGAGAGCAGTGGGGACAGAGTGGGGGAGGATCGCCACTTAAAAGATGTCGATGGCCAAAAAGACAGTGCCCTATCCGGAGTCTAGTTAAAATTACCTCCTCCCGACGACGCGTTAGGGAGGATGAGGTCCAAGCACAGGGAAGAGCTTTCACGTCCTGCAATTTATTATTAGGAAGTGTCGACCGATGTGCGTGCCATAAAAGAACACGACATAAAACACTCCGTAGATCGGCGAAGGGAACAGTGCGAATAGCTGGCCAAAGAAGAGACCGCAGCCTTGGCTGCTATATCGGCCGCCTCATTTCCACAGATACCAACGTGTCCTGGGAGCCAGAGGAACGCCACAGCGACGCCCCCCAAGTGCAGCAAGTGGAGGCAGTCCTGAATCCGGTGGACCAGAGGGTGGACAGCGTAGAGAGCTTGGAGACTGAGGAGAGAGCTCAGAGAATCTGAACAGATAACATACTGCATCCGTTGATGGCGGCGGATGTAGTGGACGGCCTGGAGAACAGCGTAAAGCTCCGCAGTATAAACTGAACACTGGTCGGGAAGCCGAAATTGATTTGGGGTGTCGCCAACAATATAGGCAAACCCCTATACCTAACGATGTTTTCGAGCCATCAGTGTAAATAAATGTGGCTTCCTTCATTTGTGCACAGACAGCAGCAAATGCCCAACGATAAACAAGTGAAGGGGTACCATCCTTGGGAAATTGACAAAGGTCACGGAGCAGGCAGATCCGGGGACGGAGCCAAGCAGTGCTGTACCCCAAGTTGTCAAGAAGGTTTTAGGAAAGCGGAAGAAAAGAGAACGTAGCAGTTGACGGAAGCGGACTCCCAGTGGCAGTAGGGAGGAGGGGCGGCCTGCATACCCTACATCAAAGGAGGCGTCGAAAAAACGTCATGGGCTGGATTTGCAGGCATGGAAGACAGATGGCTAGCATAACTCAGAAGGACTGCTCGCCGATTGGACAGCGGAGGTTCATCAGTCTCAGCATAAAGGCTTTCCACAGGGCTGGTGTAAAAGGCTCCAGACACTAAACGTAATCCACGGTGGTGGATAGAGTCGAGACGCCGAAGAATAGACGGCCGAGCAGAGGAGTAGACTATGCTTCCATATTCCAATTTCGAGCGCACTAAGGCGCGATAGAGGCGGAGAAGGACCACTCGGTCCGCTCCCCAGGAGGTACCATTCAGGACGAGGAGGGTGTTGAGTGATCGCAGACAGCGAGCCGAAAGATAGGAAACGTGGGAGGACCAGCACAGTTTTCTGTCAAACATAAGACCCAAGAATTTAGCGACATCCGAAATCGGAAGGTTGACAGGTCCTAGATGTAAGGAGGGTGGAAGAAACTCCTTACATCGCCAAAAATTAAAACAAACGGTCTTACTGGGAGAAAAACGGAAGCCGGTTTCTGTGCTCCAAGACTGGAGGCGATCGAGACATCCTTGAAGACGACGTTCAAGAAGGCTGGTCCGTTGAGAGCTGTAGTAGATCGCAAAATCGTCCACAAAGAGGGAGCCCGAGACATCACGAAGGAGACAGTCCATAATTGGATTTATGACAATAGCAAACAATACAACACTTAGCACGGAGCCATGGGGTACCCCGTTTACTTGGGAGAAAGTACGAGAGAGAGTAGTGTTCACCCGCACTCTCAATGTGCGCTCTGCCATAAATTCGAAGGAAAAGGGGCAGCCGACCTCGAAAGCCCCAAGAGAACAGTGTGCGGAGGATGCCTGTCCTCCAACAGGTATCGTATGCTCTCTCCAGATCAAAAAATATTGCTGCTGTTTGGCGTTTCCGGAGAAAATTGTTCATGATATAAGTGGAGAGAGCAACAAAATGGTCAACTGCAGAACAATGCTTTCGGAAACCGCATTGGGCAGGTGTTAGACTGTGGGACTCCAACCACCAAGCTAAACGGCAATTCACCATACGCTCCAAAACCTTACATACACTACTCTTGAGAGAAATGGGGCGATAGCTAGAGGGGAGATGTTTGTCCTTTCCAGGTTTCGGAACAGGAACGACGACAGCTTCCCGCCATCGTCTGGGAGTAGTACTGTCGGTCCAAATTCGATTATAAAGGCGAAGGAGGTAACAGACTATGGTATGATGAATGCAGCAACATTTGGATGAGGATACCATCCGGTCCTGGAGCTGAGGAGCGAGAAGAAGAGAGGGCATGTTGGAGTTCCCGCATGGAGAAAACAGTATTGTAGCTTTCGCGATTTTGGGAGGAGAAAGCAAGAGGTTGCACTTCCGCTGCACGTTTCTTCGGGAGAAATGCTGGCGGGTAATTTGAAGAGCTCGAAATCTCAGCAAAGTGTTGACCCAATGAGTTAGAAATTGCGACGGGGTCCACTAATGTATCATGCGCGACAGTGAGCCCAGAGACCGGGTTGAAACTAGGCGCACCAGATAACCGCCGAATCAAACTTCCGAGGAGGGAGTGAAGGTGTTAAATGAGCTAGTAAAGAAGTCCCAGCTTGCCTTCTTGCTATCGCGCAAGACGCGACGGCTTCGCGCACGGAACTGCTTATAGCGGATACAGTTGGCCAAAGTAGGATGGTGTGTCTGAAAACGCGAAGAGCACGTTGCGCTCACGTATTGGGTCACGGCATGCCTCGTTCCACCAAGGAACTGGGGGGCGCCGGGGCAATTCGGAGGTGCGAGGTATTGAACGTTCTGCAGCTGTAAGAATAACCTCTGTAATATGAGTGACCTCATCGTCGACGCTAGGAAAGTGACGGTCATCGAATTTCGTCAGACACGAAAAAAGTGTCAAATCGGGTTGGGCAAACTTCCGGCGTCTCGGGCGCATATATGGCAGTTGTGGCTGCAATCGAAGGACACATGGAAAGTGGTCACTAGAGTGTTTATCAGCAAGGGTGAACCATTCGAAGCGCCGAGCTAGCGGAACAGTACCGACCGAAAGGTCCAAATGAGAAATTTGTCGTGAAGGCAGACAAAAATGTAGGGTCCCCAGTGTTGAGGCAAACAAGATCCGCTTGGTGGAAGACGTCTATTAATAGTGAGCCACGCTGACAAGGATGTGGAGATCCCCAAAGCAGGTGGTGGGCATTGAAGTCCCCAACCAGCAAATAGGGGGGTGGAAGCTGACCAAGAAGATGAAGGAGATCAGCTCATGCCATTGGTGTGGACGATGGAATGTATACAGTACAAAGAGAGAAAGTCTATCCAGAAAGGAAAAGACGGACAGCGACTGCTTGGAAGAAAGTGTTTAAGGGGATTGGGTGACAATGGAGAGTATCGTGGAGAAGAATCATCAGTCCTCCATGTGCTGGAGTGCCTTCAATAGAGGGGAAATCAAATTGGACTGACTGAAAATGAGGGAAAACAAAGCAGTCGTGGGGACACAGCTTTGTTTCCTGAAGACAGAAGATGGCCAGCGAGTAGGATCGTAAGAGGATCGTCAATTCACCCCGATTGGCTCGAATGCCGCAGATATTCCAGTGGATAATGGACATAGGGTGAACAGAAAATGAAGGAACGTGACCAAGGTTGCCGTCAAAACTTCTGAACAATGAACTGTGGCAACGATGGAAGAACTGTCAGTGGCTGAGACTCAGTGTACACTTGTTTGCAGACATAGTGCAAGATGAGGAAACCATTGGAGAAGTATCCCCCATGATTACCGGCGTCTCCGATGGCGCTCTCCTCCCTTGTGCGGGCCCTCTGAGGGCTTCCCACCTTAGGTGATTGTTCACACCTCAGGTCACACCTCCCAAGAAACGGACGGAGGGACCAATCGGCATTTTCGGAAGGTATCAGCTCGGGTAATCACCCCTCCCTGGGCCTGGCCGTTACCAGGGGGTATGTACGTGTCCTACCTGTCTACCCGGGGTGGGGAATTACGCGTTACCCCCGTCACCGGCTACACATGGAAACGCGTGGGTCGGCCTTCAGACACTCACAGGGAGGAAAAAAGAGAAAGGGAAAAACAAGGGAAGGGGAAGGGAAAGGGAAAGGGAAGAAGAGAGGTCTCAAACGCCGCAGTGGAGAAAAGGGTAAAGAGAAGAGGTAAGGAAAAGTGAAGGACAAAGGAAGGATGAAGACTTGCAAGCAGAGAAAACGAAGAATGTGTCACATTCTAGAGCATCCGTCTACAGACGTAGGCACGAAGCATACTCCCAGAGGGGGAGAAAGGGACGGAAAGAGGTGGAGGTGACGGGGGAGGCGAAGATGAGGATGGGGAAGGATGCGGAAATGGTAGGTATGCAGCCCGGAAAGGAAGGAAGGCCACATTAGCTCAGGGTCCCGTGCTCACTACGCACGTATCCACAAAAGAGTTGTTGACCCCCTGGGGGGAGTCCAACGAAATGTGGACCACTGTCAATGCTGAACCACAGCAACAGAGGTGGGTCCTCGTGGCGCACTAAATAACCTTGAATCATGCAAGTGTGGCCAATCTGCAACCGGCAGAGTACAGCAGAGTCCTTGTGAGAGGCCCGCAAGGAGGAGCACCACACACCGGTAGTCTCCTTGACGATCCTAAGTTTGTTGGGTGAAGGTGGGATACATCATCACCCCAGGTACGAAGGACCTGCTACAAAACTGAATAGATATCACACACCGAAAGGCCAATCTCCAAAGCCAGTGCACTGACAGCCTGTTTGGCCAGCGTGTCAACACGTTCATTATCCAGGATGGTGACATGACCTGGGATCACATAATAACAATGGAGCAGCCGGCAACAGGCAATTGTATGGATGAAATCTTGGATAGTCATCACCAGACGAGAGCGAGGGACACACTGGTCGATAGCTTGTGAACCACTCAGTGCGTCACTACAGATAATAAAGGACTCACCTGAGCAGGAGCGGATATACTCTAGGGCACGTGAGATGGCGACCGTGACTGAAGTGGAACTACTGCAGCCAGCACGCAATGAGTTATTCCGAATGATCCCAAGAGTAAGAGCATAACCACCTCGACCAGCAACCATCGAACCGTCGGTGTAGACCATGTCAGAGCAATGAAACAGAGCAAGGATTTAAAGAAAGTGATGGCAGAGGGCCTCAAGAGTGACAGTCTCTCGGGCCCTGTGACAAATCCAGCCAAAGGTATGGGTGGGGGCACACCACGAGGCTATATGTATATGTTGTAACCTGTTGTGACCACGACCAGAACGGTCGCAGGGTGGCCAAGAAAGTGTGGCGGGACCAAATGGAGAGGAGCCCACAAACAAACGAACAGAAATGACGGACACGAAACGACAGACGATGGAGAGAGACCTTATGACGACAACATGCAGGAAGCAATGGAGTGACAGACAACCAAACGAATTCAAGACGTCCACTAGTAATGAAAACTAAGAACGATAAACATGCTGTCTGTTGTCGAGACGACGATTAGACTCACTGGCTGAGCGAGATGCAGGCGCTTTAATACTACCGGGGGCGCCGCTATTGGTCGCTGGAACCATGTGTTCCTCACACTAAATGCAGGCCAGGAAGCATGCGCCACCACAGCTTACATTGCGATGGTGCAGAGACCCGTAGGAGTGTTCGATGTCCATGACATCTGGCCGGCATTCAAATTCCGCGGCACACGGTACCAAAGTATATGGGCCCAGAATGGTGCCACCATTCTGGAAGATGGACGACCGAGTTGGGGGAACAGCAGACAGTAATTTGAATGTCCGTGCAAGCTACAACAATGTGCAGCATAAGCAGGCAGTAGTCTTTGGCGCAGATCCACAATGGAGGAACACCAGCCTCCACAAGTAGGCTGTTTACAGGGCTTGTGCGGAATGCTCCAGTTGCGAGTCTGATCCTGGAGTGAAGTATGGGGTCAAGCAACCGCAACACAGAAGGCAATGCTTAACCAGAAGCCAGGATCCCATAATCTAGATAGGACTGAATCAATGCCTGATACAGTCGTTCAAGGGTAGACCGATCGGCACCCTTGCTGTTGTGACTCGAGCAATTAAAAGTTAAGATGGCGCCACAGCGTTTGCTTCAGCAGCCAAATATGAGGGAGCCAAGTCAACCAGGCATCAAAAAGCAAGCCCAAAAACCAATGTGTCTCCACCATGGAAAGAGGTTCGCTGTCAAGATTAAGCCACGACTCATGGTGAACAGTGTGATGCCGGAAGAAATGCATGACACAGGTCTCGGAAGCCGAGAACTGGAAGTTGTGTGTGTTGGCCCAAGAGTGTGCGCTGTAGCCACTGTTCAGCAACCACAGTGCCAGTGGAGCTATAATGCAGGCAAAAGTCATCAGCATACAAAGAAGCTGATATGGGCATTCCCACAGCTACAGCTAGCCCATTAACAGCAACTAAAAAGGGGGCAGGCACTCAAGACAGAGCTTTGCAGAACCCCATTCTCCTGAACTCCAGAGGAACTATGGGAGGAAAGAACTTGCATGCGAGAAGGAATAAAGCGACAGAAAATTTTGAATAAAAAGAGGGAGCAGGCCTCTAAGACCCCACCCATGAGGCATGGTGAGGATGTGATGCCGCCATGTGTATCGTACGCCTTCTGCATGCTGAAAAAGGTGTGAAGGGACCAAGGAGGCAGATTACATCGCTGGATCACATGCTGCCACTGACAATACCTGTGCAATCGACTTCCACAGTGTCTGAGGGTCCGACGAGATCTAGGTTCTCAGCAGATGCCAGAATCTCCACCCCATCCTCAGACAGAGCTTTTAGGTTGTGGTGGGGTTGGCGCCACCGCAAGTTCCTTGGCCTAAGTGGTCTTCTTTGACTTTTTTCACTGCTCCTTGGGTTTCACTGGTTGGGAAGGCTTCACTGATTCAGTCTCAGACTGGGAATTGTGAAACCCTATGACCAGCTGCTTGTGGGCACTTACACCGCTGGCAGGCGTCATCCTTCCCAAGGTGGAAACCTGGGAAGGGAGGGACCCAAGGGACCCTTCTGAGCAAGAGGAGGGGAAGAAGTTTGAACATTCTCTGGCTCAGAAATGGGGACAGACGGCCCTAATGGGTGGGAGGGGGGTGTTGCTCCCAAAGACAAGAGCATCTGGGAGGGTAGAGACCCCCCCCCCCCCCATGGCCAAGGGGGCAGGTGTAGTCTTATGGATCAGGTAGCCGACTGGAATGCGCTGAACTGATGGGGGGCTATCACTGTTTTAGTGGAGGTCTAAGAGGAGGTCATTCACACAGGATGGAGTTTCTTATATTTCCTCTTAGCCTCAGTGTACATCAGTCGGTCCAGGGTCTTATATTCCATGATTTTCCGCTCTTTCTGTAAAATCCTGCAGTCTGGTGAGCATGGTGAATAATGCACTCCACAATTTACACAGATCAGAGGTGGATACCATGAAGTATTGGTATGTGATGGGCATCCACAATCTCTACATGTGAGGCTGGAAGTACAGCGGGAAGACATACAGCCAAACTTCCAGCACTTAAAGCACTGCATCGGTAGAGATATAGGGACAATTACCTTGACCTTCTCAGGCTTAAGCATCACCCTTTAAGCCCAAGGTGAAGGCACCGGTGGCAACCTGATTATCCCTCAGATCCCGATGAACGCGTGGGATGAAATGAACACCTCGCCATTCTAAATTTGCGTGCAGCCCGTAATCAGACTACAAAAGATGGTCCCTGTGGAATATAATACCCTGGACCATACTCACGAGGCATGACAGTAACAAACATCCCAACTTGACACAAGCGAGTAATGCCCGTGACTGGGCAGAGGATGCCATTTTTATCAATACTTATCCAGAGCGCATTTTGGACAAGCCCTCTACCTCCCCAAACTTGTCCTCTAATTCTCTACAAAGAACTGAGGCTTCATTGACACAAAGGATTCCCCATCAGCACTCTTACATACTAGGTAGTGGGGTGAATAAGCTTCGCCGTCATTCTTAGCCTTTCGTTCCTTCCATGGTGTGGGCAGAGAGGGAAACGAGTTGGGGTAGTATGTGTTTGCATTAAATTGAGCCCTGGAGCACTTAGAGACTGCTGGCAGCTGGCCACCAGCAAGAGAACATGTGCCACACTTCATTGCGTGTCATCCACCCTGATGCCATCCAACCAAGGTCCCTCCCCATGGGCGCCACCCAGACACAGCAAGGGGTAGCTGGCAGGGTGGCCATTGCCGGGAATCCCGAAGCCCCAGGGTGATGGGCATCTACTCCTTGGCATAGGTGGGGAGTTAATGGCACAGCCATCACCAGAGCGACCCCTGTGTTGTCAGGGGGCTAAAACCAATGGGGTACATGGCGACCCCACCACAATGGGCTGGCTACCGTGCTGGATATGAGGTGCAAAGAAGTTCACAGTCGTCGTCAGTGCAGAGAGCGACACAGCATAGTGGATGGCAGAAACTGCACCCAGGAATGCATCCTCGCCCGAGAGACAGATGTCACGACAAGAATGTGGGCTAAAGATCTCAATGCATGATGGACATTATGCACCATGTAAGGCATCTTTCCCGAAATGGCTCTCTTCAGAAACATTTGGAAGTACAGAGGTCAAACCCTACATAGGACCATCACATAAAGGCTGAAACGTGTGAGACTCCTTTTAGTCGCCTCTTACGACAGACACGAATACTGAGGGCCTATTCTAACCCCCAGACCTGCAGGGGGGTTATCTGAGCGTTTTGGGGGTTATCTCCAGGAACGAATTGGTCAGGCAACGTTATTTGACCTCCGATTCCAACAAGGATTTTCAGCACAAAATTTTTCAAGATTGCTATATGAAGGCAATAGCAGAAATGTAAGCATTGGTTGTTCAACAAGAACAGCTCATTTATGAACCATTTACCACTGTAATACCTGAGCAACCTGGAAGAAGTTTGGTGAAACTATTGGTCAGCTTGAAGCAAGTCACCACGTGCAATGTGCGACAATTTGCGACTTGGACAAATATTTAGTAGAGGGATATTTGCCTAGAAACAGCGATCCCTAAAACTGGTGAGACAATTGCAGTGACCAACGCTGTATCAATTTGTTCTGAAAGTTATGCATCACAGCAACATCAGCAGGACAAATATCCACTAAGAAAGACCAACTAAATAGGGTCAGATTTTATTTATAAATTCGTTTTTGGATACATATGGTAATACTGACAATGACAACAGCAGGAACACTAATTATAGTTATAATTGTTATACTGTATTTTTCCTAATTAAAATACCAAAATATAACGAGAATCACTTGGCAAATATTTAGTATTTTGTTGCAATATTTTTTACTTTTACACCAGACGATGTTTAAAACTAGTTAGAAAAAATTAATAGGGACGTAACAAAATTATTGCTACAATGTCAATTCTAAAGGACTATGATCAAACCAGATAAAAATACAGGTTTAGTGACCTGAATCAAAAAGGAGATGTGCCTTCCTTTCACTTATGTGAAAGTGATGAGCCATGAGAAAGAAGTAGTTGATTCCAGTGGCTGACCAGTTCTGATCCGATCTCTGAAATAAGTTTCACCCATATCTAAATCTGTCGCAGCTGTTTGCTTGGCTGGAAGAATGCGGGAAGTCCAACAGCAGCGAGCTACTAGGCGACATATGCAGTATTTGTTTCACGCACACGGGCAGGAACAACGTAGATAGTTCTCCCTACATAGTTATTGAAACAGTCACCAGAAACTACGGCTGGCGGCTTCTGTCTCAGATGATGAGCAGCTTATGGAGTTAAGATCCGAACAGCGTATTTTGTGGAATATAGCTGACGCCGAGTTGAAAAAGTAGATGCAGGAGTCGGATTGTGTACAAATATGAATAAAAGTGAAGGAAACATGTAAGCAGAAATATCCGAGTATGTCCAACTTAATACATTTACCAATGTATTTGGATACGGTGGCCGATGCCCGGCTAGCAGCTTTCGTTCAAATCACTGGGCGTGTTAACTTGTTCGGACGGGTAGGCGAACGTCGTCTGCCCATTTTCCACTGGTCAGCAACGCTCTGCAATGACTGAATCCAGACACGCCCTGCGATCGTTCTCAAATCACTTCACAGAAGCCATTCGGCAAAAAAATTAATTTTTGGTTTACCTGTAGCCTTGTATTTATGATGCGCGTATCATTCCGTTAATGGTCATAGTTACTGTCATTTACGTGGAAGTAAGACTGCGCGAAATTTTAAAAGTTCGCAACGATAAATGTAGGTTGCTATGATTTTACGTTTAGTGAATATTACGTAATATGTCACTGCATATGAAATTTAGCTGACTCATTCAATTATTCTTTTTAGACTTGGGTGGTGGTCTCACCAGTCTCGAGAATTTCTCTGATGCAGCACAGCCAGAGTGAAATATCCACAACAATCCCCATATTTCATAAACGGTTTGAGATACCGAAACGAGAATTTGGCAAATGATATCACACAAAGGGGAGAATTTAGCCTTACGATTACGCAAAATCGTATCTGCCGTGTTATTCCACTAACTACAGACTTTTTCGACGAAAGAACGTAATTTTGAAGGGCAATCGATAGCTGACGAAACGATAAATGCCACGGCTTTTATTACAACGAAAGTTAAGAAGTTACATGTTTTGTAACGAGGATGTGCTTTTCCACAAGCAACTGACCTCGCTTTTCCTCAGTTTCTAACTTCATGAAAATAAACCACTGTTTCAGAATTCTCTTGCAGTCATGCCTGCATACCATGTCAGAGGTTACACTGTACAAAAACTAATTTCGAAGTCGAAACCAGTTAAATCTGATTATTTTACTCAAGATTGGCCACTCATGGCGTGTCTCTGAAAGTTAAAAACGGGTAACGAACCATGCGAGAATAGCTGCATTTTCGACATAAAAACCTCTTAGGAGACAGATTTTGTTGGATGGTTACCTATCAAATGTGGGCGTGGAGGGACCCAACTAAATATGTATAAAAAATGTAAGCGTTGGTTTCAGATTAGTACGGCACTTCCCTAAGTATTATTTTAATTATAGTGGAATCACTTTTATAGCGTACGGGACGGGGGGGGGGGGGGCGCATCTTCACGCTACCCTAGTCTAACCACTACTCCGCCATAAACTGCTGTTCTAGCCACCACGTAATAGCTATTCGTAGATGCTCTGACTGGCTCAACGTGATGCGCAGAATTAGTTACTTTAAATCGCTGTACACCCGTTGCGCCCGTCTACCAGCACCATTGCCACTTGTGGTTAATCTTTCCAGTAAGCATTCTATGTATAGCGTCCCCAGTGCTAAATTTTTTTCATGTAGCCGTAAAATAATTTCTGTGTAGGTTTAGATTGCAAAGAAATAATTTATGACAGAATGATCTAAAGAGACAAGTTACACTCTTGTTAATTTTTTAGTCGACTTCACTTCTTTTGTCTTGAATGTGTCTAGAGGGACATCTTGCGTGTGCTGACAAATGTAAGCATATTTGTATGAGTTAAGCATATAATAGACTGATTTAATATTATTGTGCACTTTTAATTTGTAAGAGGTGATCCCGATTTCATGTCCGCCTTCCTTGAATTAACCTGCATTCAAGTAATTTACAGCTCAACAATCGCAGCGGCCGATGCAGCCAACGACGCCATTACGTGGCGATATTAACTTATGAAAAATTAGCGGAAGCTGAAAACTCGCCCGCTATTAGCATAATATTAATTTTTCTCCACAGCCGCCCGACGTTGCAGAAACACTTAGCTTTAAGATTCTTATTTTCAGTACCATAGCCAAGAGCCAGAGCCAGGACTCCAACTACAATACAAAGGTTAACGGAGGTAAGAAAAATACTCTCGCGCGTGTATGGGCCGCAATTTTAATTAATAACTAAAGATTTCTTGCTTTAATGTGAACTGACTAGCCGAGGAAATCAATATGAAAAGTTTATTACATTGTTCAACTTAAATATCATTTTTAATAAGGCCCACCACGTACGTCGGCAACAGTCAAAAAATAATAATAATAACAATAATATATATATTAAATTACGACGGCCGACGGACGCGAGATTGGCGCCGCAACTTTGGGGCCCGATTAATATGATTATATTGTACTGAATGAAATTATGTATGTGTCTAATTGTTGTAAAATATTAATGCTTGTATGAATTCTTTTACATGTACAACAACAAAACCACACCCTGAGGAGATCTGGAGAGGAAAAAGAGTAGAAAAGAAAAAGGATTGCGAGAAAGAAAAATAAAGGTAAGGCCTATTGTGCAAGCATCCTGTGTAGCTCTGTGCGGAATATCGAACCCATGTGCACATGAGATACCTTCGGTGTTTTGTTTATTTATATGTTTATTTTGGGAGGGGATAATTATTCGTTTGTGTATCAGTGTTAAAGATTCGTCAGTGGCTTAAAGTGAATTTAGTATGGGTAAGATGGGACAACCTAAAGCATCCGTACCAAAGAACAAAATTCTGTTAATATGGAAAGTGAGGATCATTTGCAATACGTAAACGAATCCCAAGCCACCGCCTCGGATAACATAATTTCCGGAGCGGGGGACGAGGATCTGTGGACGGTGAATGACGCTCCACAGCAGAATGGGAATAGAGTAACAACTCCACTGCCTGGGCAGGGGGGCCAATCGAGTGCTAGATTAAGCGGGACACCCGTATGCTCACCGATTGCAGACCCATTTGCAGAATTTCTGCGCAGGTTAGAAGAAAGAGATAGGGAAAAGGAAAGAATGTTAGAACAGAGGGAAAAAGAAAGAGACGAAAAACTGGCTCAGATGCTACGTGAGCAAGAGCAGCGCAATGAAGCAAAACTAGATAGGATCCAAAGCGAACTTGCCGAGATGCGGGACGCTTGCAAAGAAATACCCGATCTTGTGCAAAGCTTAGCCGGCGAGATGCAAAAACTACAGATATCGCAGGCGAGGCTTGAAGATAATGTCCAGACTTTAACCAACCGCGTGGATAATGTGGAGATAGATGCACGGAAAAGTATTGACGCATACTTGGAAGTGCAAGCTCAAAAAGTAGAAAAAGAATTAAATGAATGGCTAGAAGTAAAGGATCGCGAGATATTTGCAAAGATTGAAAGCGATGTAAAAACAGCTGTAGAACAAGCGACTGCGGCCGCGAGTGTAAATATTGACGCTAGTGCTGCCGCACTACATGCCGAATTAGCACAGATCAAGTCCCGTGTGACAGCGGAGTTGCCAAACTGGCAACAGGAGGTCGCGCGAAGACTGTCTGCGTTTGAAAGCAATGTAAACAGTGGCGGACAGATCATGAATCCGACTCCGCGCACTGATTACTATAATAACGCTGACGGTAGGCAGGGTACGAGTGCGCAACCGCAACCTAATGCGAATCATGAGCACGAACAACATGCGATACCGTGCAGCGCACATCATGAAGTGATGAATGTCCCAGAATGTAGCAATCAGACGTGCAAAAAAGAGGACAATGTAATAAAACACAGTACATTCCATCCTTTCAATAGCGAAAAACGAAATGTCCACCCTGTTGTATTTATTAAGAGCTTCAGGAATGTGTTTCCCAGGACATGGACGGAAAGAAAGGATACAGTTCGTGGTCTCCTTTATTCAAGGTGACGCGGCACTGTGGGCCACCGACGTGTCCGAAAAATGTCTAACGATGCAACAGTTTGAAGGTGCATTCTTGCAAAAATTCTGGTCCGATAGCGTCCAAGAAAGACTACGAAAGGAGTTGTACAGTCCAGAAATGTACAATCCTAAGATGGGAACGTTACGCAAATATTTCGAAAAGTATATAAACAAAACCAGGTACTGGGACGAGCCAACGTCCGATCGTGACATAATCAGATTAATAAAAATGAAGTTGCCCAGTGAAATTAAGATAATTCATCAATGTGCCGGAATACGATATAGAACAATTCATGGAAATAGTGGATTCTGTTGATTCGTTGATCGAAGATATGAAAACTGAAAACAAGTGGAACCATGCAGGCTGTAATCAACAAAAAACCGATTACAATAGCAGCCACAGTAACGGTAGTAACTTAGTACCAAATGGTAACGGGAATAGGCAAGAGCACCGGCAACAGAATCGAGGCACAAACAATGGCAATGGTTATAACGGCAACGGTTGTAATCGTCAAAATCGAAAGAGACATCATTATGGTCGCATGAGAAATGGATATAATGGTAACGGCAATCCGCAATGGCGGAACAACCGAAACCAGTGGCGTGGTTGTAATGAACCGACACCACAGTGGCAACAAAACACAGCGCCACAATGGAACGCCAACCCAGGTCCATCACAGAGCATGTCAGGAAGTTACAACCGACCACCGCAAAACCAGTCATACACAATATCAAAATACACCATCGGGGAGGCAGGGCGGCCAACCCAACAGTAGCAACAACAACAACCAGAACCACAATGTGAGGTTAGTGGAAGTGACAGACAACTGTCAACCCACTAATGCTCATCCGTTAAACTAAAGACAGCCACAATACGCTCTCCGTTGTTGGCTGCAGGATGGTGTAGTGAGGGCACATTCACAGATGACAGCCATAAACTTTGTATGTTGAGATACAATGAAGGGACAAAAATAGAAAAGGAACTTGTAGACATACCGCAGAAATGCAACCGAACCGACTAAAGTGTTGTGCAGGCTATATTGCAAGCAGATATGTACGGAGCACCAATACAGATAATAGTCGATACCGGTGCGTCAACCAATGTCATGAGTGCAAATTTTTACAAGTACTTGAGTCAAAATAATAGGATACCAGTATTGCCAGTGAAGAATTGTGTTACAGGTGCAATAGGTGCACAATCTCATATCATAAAGCACCAGGTGCAAGTCGAGTTTACGGTAGGAAATGAAGCAATGAAAAGCTCGTTCCTAATAGTTAAGGGATTAGGTGTTGCTTGCATCCTGGGGATGGAATTTTTACGCCAGAGGGACGCAAAAATCGACCTCTTGTGCGGGGAAGTAAGCCTTATCAATGAGGGTACACGTGTAATTTTGCCGTTGTTGAGGACACGGGAAGTGCACGGTAAATATTGCCGGAACTTTCAGTCGAGATTCGAAGGAATACAGGTAATGAATTTATATTCTGACCTAAGTACAAGACAAGCATATTATAAAGAATTTATTACTGAAGACAAAGAGGAAAAAAGGAAACTCATAGCCATGAAAGTTAGGGAGTCAGAACATTTGACTGAAACACAACAAAACGAATTGACTCAGCTACTTACAGATTATGAGAATGTGTTTTCGGAAAAACCCGGTGTTATCGAGGGCTACACCTATAACATCGAAGTGGTACCTCACGATACTTTCTGTCACGCAAACTATACCATCCCGTGGTCAAAGAAGGAGGCAGCTACGAAGGAAATGAGAAAAATACTTACAAAGACGTTCGCTCAGTAGAGCAACTTTTACATATATATAAGTAGTAGGTTAAGTTTATAGTGTATTTTTTTCTGTGTGTAAATGTTCAGACTTTAGTGTAACATTTAAAGACAATGAGGCACACAAGATTAGTGTGATTCCATTTTGTAGATGTTAAGGAATAACAGTATTTTTAAACAATTGCATTTAAAAAAAATGAACGTAGATTTAAGAATATTTTACAAATTTCATGTTTAAAAATGCTTTAAAAATATTAAAAACAATTCAACAGCATGTAATGATGAAAGAATTTTTTTATTAGTGTGTCATGAATATTTTTGAACTGTAGTAGTAATGCAACTTATGAAATTCAATATTATAGTGTATATGTTGTTCTATGTATTTATGTCTATACCGATCTTGAAATATGCTCAATCATAATTTACTTAACAATATCAGTGCAGGGTGTACATCACCCAAGGTACCTCATGTGTTGTGGTCAAGGTACAAAGCCAATCAGTAAACGCGACTACCGCTAAGCACTGTTAAAATATATTGCCATCTGCTAAGGCAGAGATTTGCACGAATTTGTAGTGTAAACAAAAGTCACAAACCTAACATTAATCTAGGAACTTGCACGCTAGGCCTAGATTATAAAATGTCTACAATAATGCGAGAGGCAAAGTTTTGTAAAGTCGAGCCTGGCTCTGGAGGGCAAGTACGCAATGAGTGGGCAGACATGACGTGCGGACTTACCTCAGATGAGACGGAAATACAATTGTATAGTCAAAAAATCTGAAGGCAAGTACGACTAAGTGGAAAATGAAAAGAGATAATTAGTGCGAGAGACTGGTAAAATCCAGCACGAGCCAAACTCCAGTTCAGACTGAATGAAATACATTAGTGTTTGTGAACTAATCGAAACAGTTACTTTAAACAGTGTGAAAAACTGAAGGTGAAACTGTGATACGGACAGTGAAATGCTAGTATTGAACGTTCAACAGCGGTAAAGACGCCAAACGCCAATATTACGCACGAAAAACTGAATTTGCTTATAAATGTAAACTGTTAACGTGAAGTGAGCCCACAGTCAATATTTTTGGGGACAGACTGTAATTTCAGTGAGTACAACAATGCGAGATTGGAATGCGATGCGTGGACTCTTGCAAGACAGCGACCGCAGAAACGGCGAATGTTTGTGCTAAGCTCGTATTGGGACACTCACCAGTGCCTGCGAGTGCGGCGAAAACATAAATAATTTTGTCAAGACAAAAACTGACGTGTGATGGAAACAGTATTGCATCAAAACTGCATTCACGGGAGAAGGTCCATGTCATGCATTCTGCAAGACAGTGCTAGCTTGACACTCGGAAACTGGCGAAAACTTAACAACAACTGCCGCACTAATAAATGCTTCTTTCCCACTAGCGTAACCATCTGCAGCGGGAAACAAATATTACGTTGGTTGTGTGTATGTTTCATGTACTACGTCGGAGATGCGTAGCAGAGCTGACTCCTGCCAACAAGAGCGGGGGGCGAATATCATCCCACTCCGCCACGCCCGGGCGAGACAGAAGCGCATCGCCAACGGTGCAGCCGATCAGCTGATTCTGACGTTCCGCGACGGCGAGACACACGCTGCCGTCGGGCGGGCGTTGACCTCTCTGCAGCCGCCGCGACCGCCGAACACCGAACACACCAACCGACGCCGTCGCGAGCCAAACGTCGCGGAGTAGATCATCAACGACACCGCAATCAAGTGTTATAATGACCTCATTTTTTTGCATAGTGCAACAAAAATATTTGTATGCACATCCTGTACTCCAATGACATTCCAGAAACAATTAAGTGAAAGTGACCCAAGCAGTTAGTCTGTCGCTCCGCCGAGGTTTTCCCCAGGTTTCCCTACGGCCGCGCCAAATGGGGAGCGAACAGTTGACACCCCTGGGACGTCAAATATTCCGGACTAACTCGTGATTGTATACCTTGAACACTGCAAAAGTTGCAACCCTAAGAAGAGGCAGCCAAAATAAAACTAATTGTACATAACTGTATACGTAACCAATTGTATATTATATTGATATGTAGATAACTTCATCTGTATTACACTTTGTGTGCAACGCACCTCAGTAATTACAACACACGATGTGACATATGTAAACTGTGAAAGAAAAATCTGCATGTGGACACTGTGGACATGAAAGTGGAAATATTTATGTCAAAAAACACGAACATTTTTATGACAAACATTTCGGGGGGCAATATAGCGTCCCCAGTGCTAAATTTTTTTCATGTAGCCGTAAAATAATAATTTCTCTGTGTAGGTTTAGATTGCAAAGAAATAATTTATGACAGAATGATCTAAAGAGACAAGTTACACTCTTTTGTTAACTTTTTAGTCGACTTCACTTCTTTTGTCTTGAATGTGTCTAGAGGGACATCTTGCGTGTGCTGACAAATGTAAGCATATTTGTATGAGTTAAGCATATAATAGACTGATTTAATATTATTGTGCACTTTTAATTTGTAAGAGGTGATCCCGATTTCATGTCCGCCTTCCTTGAATTAACCTGCATTCAAGTAATTTACAGCTCAACAATCGCAGCGGCCGATGCAGCCAACGACGCCATTACGTGGCGATATTAACTTATGAAAAATTAGCGGAAGCTGAAAACTCTCCCGCTATTAGCATAATATTAATTTTTCTCCACAGCCGCCCGACGTTGCAGAAACACTTAGCTTTAAGATTCTTATTTTCAGTACCATAGCCAAGAGCCAGAGCCAGGACTCCGACTACAATACAAAGGTTAACGGAGGTAAGAAAAATACTCTCGCGCGTGTATGGGCCGCAATTTTAATTAATAACTAAAGATTTCTTGCTTTAATGTGAACTGACTAGCCGAGGAAATCAATATGAAAAGTTTATTACATTGTTCAACTTAAATATCATTTTTAATAAGGCCCACCACGTACGTCGGCAACAGTCAAAAAATAATAATAACAATAATAATATATATATTAAATTACCACGTAATAGCTATTCGTAGATGCTCTGACTGGCTCAACGTGATGCGCAGCATTAGTTACTTTAAATCGCTGTACACCCGTTGCGCCCGTCTACCAGCACCATTGCCACTTGTGGTTAATCTTTCCAGTAAGCATTCTATGCTATGAAAGTTACGTGACATTTGACTACAGAGCGCAAATACGAAGCTAAATCTCCCTAAGCAGTTGTTGCCCAAACTGTCAAAAACCCCGAATCACCATTTATTCAAACAATTTCCAATTAATTACCAAGATTCTGCTGAAGCAACCAGCTTCCCGAAGTTTAAGTGAAACTTGTCTAAGGAATTAAAGAGGACCAAAGTTCGCTAAACACAGGATGTACTGACATCACGCATTAGCTTTTCCGTTACCCGCCGATAAAAAGGCAATACTCTTTAACAGCTGCGCTATGCTGCGTATCAGCCAAGAAAGCTCCGTACTTACCGAGAACTGCGCCGTCAGACAGCAAACAGCAGTCATGTACAGACCTAGGACGCTCCGCTCGCAAAACACGGACAGCCGCTGTCGCCCTCGTCTCCATTTCGTTATCGTCTAAACGCAAGTCACTGTATAGTTGTCAGATAAAAAGATTTGCAGCAGGCAGCCGAAATGGAACTCCCGTCCGAAATATGCCACGTGCCCGTTTCCCCGTGAACTCTGATACTGCTGCTTACTCTCCCAACGCAACCGATAGCCTCACGCCACATGCCCGAACTGAGGCACTCAACGCAACGAGAGTTAATGGGGTACCATTGTCTGCATTCCATACCTGCAATCGACACAGATCACATGTCGATATCAAACATGTCGCAGTTGGTAGAGAACTCTCAGCGCAGACTTTCCAGTCGCGATTGTCGATATCGAAACGCGACAAGTATTCGTTCGTTTCGCCTTCAAATAACGTGACCGCAATTTCGTGATACATCTACCTGAAAAATATAAAATCATTAAAGAAATTCAGTAGGGTAATACTAAAAGATTCACTACAGTAACCGCAGACACCGATATTTATGAATTATTCCGTAAGAAATATATAATATAGGGATTTCGGCACCCTACGTCTTAGTACATCGAATGTCAAAAGAGAAGTGAATCACAAGAAAAGAAAGCCTCCATTTCTTTCCAAAATCACTTGCTTCTTTCAGAAAATTAACGTTTTTGCTACAGAGGTTTCCTTTTTATGTTTCATACAGATAGTTTTGAATTTTTCATTACATCTGTTACTTAATCATTGACATTATATATATTACTCGTGATACAGGAGTTTTTACGATTTGAAAGTTTCTGTGTAGAAAAGGAGAGACTGAAACGCCTTTTTTTATTTTACGCTTCACTGACCTCCTGAATTACCGAATAACAGCACTTCACATCTAGGATTCGGCTCAAACTGTGGGTGGTTACTTGACTACATTACACGCAGATTCCTTCGTTCACACAATCTTACAAGTTAACAAAAACTGAATAGTCTCCTCAGAACATTTGAGAGTTTAATGACTCACTCAAGGAGTCTGACAACATTTTGTCCTTGGTCCGGACAGATATTTTGGTTTGATCACCAGTTTGGGTGCGTATTGAGGAAACTGGACTAAAACACCAATCTGAATCTTTAGAAATACTTATTTCCAATATGTTTAATTACATGACTTTCAGTAAGTGGTACATTTACGTAACTTGGAAAATGCCATGCAATAAGTGCTAAGTTTGTAAAAAGACAAAGAATAATTCTAATGTTTTCGATTGCAACATAACAAGAATTAACTTTTGAGTAAATTTTCTTAATGTTTTGCAATAGTACCTTGAAATTTAGAGTCCATTTGCGTTAAGGTGGTGAATTTAAAGGTATTTTCTATAACGACTTTTCTTTATGTTTCATTGTGATCGTATTATAGAGTTTTGATTTCAGTTTGAAGATTAGATAAGTATGTTTTACAGAAGTGGGTTTAATAGTGAATAAGAAAATAGGAATGCAGGTAAGGTACTGCGAACAACAAAGTGAATGCTTTACTGTAGCCAAAATAGACACGAAGCTCACACTTACTACCATAGTACAAGTTTATATGCCAACTAGCTCCGGAGATGATGAGATTGAAGAAATGTATGATGAGATAAAAGAAATTATTCAGATAGCTAAAGAAGACGAAAATTTAATTTCTGTTAAATGATGTACACTAGAACGCCGGTATGGCTATAAAAACCTTTTAAATGCTACTCATACTGTTTTTCAAGATGTCCTTTAAGACAGCGTAAGCTTCTCCTTTCACATCGGCGATCTCTTGACCATGTTACTTATTAATACACAATATGTTAGAAAAACATTATCGTGGTCTAAAAATGAAATTGCAACGCTATAAATAAGCTATTCGCGAATAATTCCAAAAGCTATAATCGTAGAAACATATTTCTAAACAGGATGAATGTCTGACATTTTCCTGTACGTTGGCCTTGCTGGTGCTTGCAACAACCTCGAATGAATTTGGAATTTTTTGTGATGGCAAAAAGTCTCCCTTTAATTATCCTTTCAAAGGAGACCCCATAAACTCATTCTCTGATTCCCATTCACAATCTTCGGATTGGAAATTATCTCAACAAATCCCTGCATTATTCACACTTCAGTTCTTTTATAACAAGGCACCCATGAGCGCTGCAGTTCCCTTATCTTTCGGAAATCGGTGGTAAACGACGTATGCAGTTTTATGAGAAGCGTTATAGCATTCAGTAATAGCACAATGTTTTCTACTTTCGCTCATAATACGACAAAAAGTACAGCAAATAAGCAATTACTGCAGTGTATCTGTTTCAACACAGGGATCTGGGAATTTGCGTTAACAATGTTCGTGCAGTGTTCTCGCGTACCGCTTCTTGCTTCCCGTATTCCTAATGACGTCACGGCGTTTCACCAGCAGTCTGCGTAGGAAGCCAATACGGCATCGCCTGCGTAAGCATTTAGAAGCTTATTTCACTAGGGGAAAGATAGATACCGCCTACAGGAAAATTAAAGAGGCCTTTAAGGAAAAGGGAAGCAACTGTATGAATATCAAGAATTCAGATGGAATAACAGTCCTAAGCAAGGAAGGGAAATTTGGAAGGCGGAAGGAGTATATAGAGGCTCGTTGCACGGGAGATGAATTTGCAGGCAATATTGTAGAAATGAAAGAAGATATAGATGAAAATGAGATAGAAGATATGACACTGTGAGACGCATTTGACTCCGAAAGATCGAAGTCGAAACAAGGCCCTGGCAGTAGACGATATTCCATCAGAACTACTGATAGCCTTGGGAGAACCAGCCATATTAAACTCTTCGATCTGGTGTGCGAGATATATGAGACAGGCGAAATAGCCTCAGACTTCAAGAAGAATGTAAAAACTCCAAAGAAAGCTGTTACTGACAGGTGTCAATAACTATCAGTTTAATGAGTCATAATTGCAAAATAAGTCCGCCCCCAGTAGCTGAGTGGTCAGCGCGACGGAATGTCAATCCTAAGGGCCCGGGTTCGATTCCGGGTGGGTAGGAGGTTTTCTCCGCTCAGGGACTGTGTGTTGTGTTGTCCTAATCATCATTATTTCATCCCCATCGACGCGCAAGTCGCCGGAGTGGCGTCATTTGGAAAGACTTGCACCCGGCGAACTGTCTACCCGACGGGAGGTCCTAGTCACACATCATTTACATTTACATTGCAAAATAACGACACGAATTCCTTGCAGAAGACTTGAAAAACTTGGAAGAAGCCGACCTTAGATAAGATTAGCTTGGATTCCGGAGAAATGTAGGAGCACGTGAGTCAACACTGACCCTACGACATATTTTAGAACAAAGGTTAAGGAAAGGCAAATTTACGTTTGTAGCATTTGTAGACTTGGTGAAAGCTTTTGACAATGTTTACTGGAATTTTCTCCTTGATATTCTGAAGGTAGCAGGTGTGAAATACAGGGAACGAAACGCTATTTACAAATTGTGGAGAAAACAGAGGACCGTGTACTGGGTGGTGGTGCGATCACTCACGGAAAAATTCCTTTATAGTTAGTGTTAGATCTGCACGTTTTTTAGATTGAAGCCAGCTGGCAGCTCTCTTTCTGCTTAAAGGAAGACCCCCTAACAAAGGAACCACCTTCAGGGAAGGTCAGGTATCCAAGTAGAGAAGGAATTAGCATATTTCATCAAAATATAAGAGGTATTAGAGATAAAGTTAGTGAACTGCTTATAGATGTTGAGTCTGACATTACTGATATATCAGAACACCACTAAAGTAATCTGAGAGTCAGAGGAAATTTTAACAGTAAAAGGCTGTTGTACCCAAACAAATGTTACAAACTATGTAAGGGAGCTAATCAAACTGCAATAGAGTACTTTTTAAACCTCGTTAAGGAACAAGAGTGACAGCTCGTAGATGAAAAATATAGTACTTGCCCTAAAACATTTCTGATGCTCTTTGAGAGTTGCTTTCCATTAGAAAGTGCTAAACAGGGTGCTAGCAGTAAAAGGCAGCCTCGGCAGCTGCCTAGTGGGCTGACGATATAATGTAGAACGAAGTGGGAATCATATCAAAATGTTAGAAGTAGTAGCAATGAAGCTTTAGTAGCCAATTACAGTATTGTAAGGTGCTTAAAATGTTACTAGGAATGCAAACAGTATGTAGTACGCAGATAGAATAGCTAATTCACAGGATGAAATTAGAACCAAATGGTCAGCTGTGAAGGAAGCGTCTGTTCAGCAGCACACGGTCGACAGTATGAAATCACTTCGGAGCAAAAATATTTCTGTTACCGATAAGTCAGATGTATGTCCAGTATTTAATAATCGGTTTCTGAGCATTTCTGTTGAATTAAATAAAAACTTAGTTTCTACAGAGAATCACATAACTTTCTTGGAAAATTCCTTTCCGAGACTGATGTCTGAAGTACTCCTCTGTGATACTGACAAGGGGGAGATTGAGTCAATACTTAAATCACTGAAGACTAAGGACTCTCGTGGTTATGATGGAGTGCCTATCAGAATATTAAAGTACTGTGCTGCACATGTTAGCCCTGTGCTTAGCCATATTTGTAACTTTTTCTTTAAGAATGGTCAGTTTCCTGAACGATTACAGTACTCAGTTGTAAAGCCGCTTTATAAAAAGGGAGAAACGGATAATGTATACAATTTTAGACCTATTTCTATGCCATCAGCGTTTGCTAAAGTTATTGAAATGGCTGCATATGTAAGGATAAGTGAGCATACTAAACCACATAATTTTCTATCAAATGTGCAGATCAGCTTTAGAAAGTGTCTAACAACTGAAAATGTTATATTCTCATTTCTCTGTGAGGTACTTGATGGATTAAACAAAAGATTTCGAAAGCTAAGCGTTTTTATTTTATTTTATTAAGGCTTTTGTTTGTGTTGACCACAGAATATTGATCCAAATGTTAGACCATTACGGAATACAGGAAGTAGCTCACAATTGATTTACCTCTTACTTTATCAACAGACAGCAAAATGTCGTTATTCAGGTGTTGAGAATGGCTGTGTTGTGGGGTCTGAGTGGGGCGAAGTCAATTGGGATCAGTGTTGGGGCCACTCCTGTTCCTTATTTACATAAATGATATGCCCTCTACTATTACGGGTAATTCCTAAATATCTCTGTTTGCTGATGGCATCAGCTTGGTAGTAGAGGATGTTGTGTGCAATATTAGTTCTGTTTCAAATAGAACAGTACAAGACATAAGTTCATGGCTTGTAGAAAATAAACTAACGCTAAATCACAGTACGACTCATTTTTTACAGTTTCTAACACACAACTCAACAAAACACATCGTTTTAATGTCACAGAATGGGTATATGATTAGTGAAACTGAACAGTTCAAATTTCTGGGTGTTCAGATAAATAGTAAACTGCCGTGGAAATCCCACGTTCGGTTCAAATGGTTCAAATGGCTCTAAGTACTATGGGACTTAACATCTGAGGTCATCAGTCCCCTAGACGTAGAACTACTTAAACATAACTAACCTAAGGACATTACACACATCTATGCCCGAGGCACGATTCGAACCTGTGACTGTAGCGGTCGCGCGGTTCCAGACTGAAGCGCCTAGAACCGCTCGGTCACCGGGGCCGGCTCTCACGTTCGGGGTGTTGTTCAAAGACTTAAAGCTGCCATTTTTACTATTCGAACAGTATCTGAAGTAAATGATCGTTCGACACTAAATCTGCTTTGATTATTTTCATTCGCTTATGTCATGCTGTGTTATATTTTGGGGTAACTCTTCCCATTCTTAAAGGATATTTTTGGTTCAGAAACGGGCAGTTCGGGCATTAAGTGGTGTAAGTTCGTGAACCTCTTGTCGACCCCTGTTCACTAGTCTGGATATTCTGACACAGGCCTCTCAATATACATATTCCTTACTGTCGTTTCTTATCAACAATATCAGCTTATTCCAAAGAATTAGCAGCATTCACTCAGTTAATACTACGCAGAAATCCAATCTGTATTTGGATTGCACTTCCTTAACTCTTGTGCAGAAAGGTGTACATTATACTGTTGCATCCATTTTCAATAAGCTACCTCAAGAATTCCAAAATTCACGCGCTTTCAAATCGATACTGAAGAGTTTCCTCATGGGTCACTCCTATTCTGCGGAGAAGTTCCTAAAAAAATTAACCTGATTCCTATGTTATATTGTTGACTGTGTGTACTTAAACTAAAGGTTTGACTTTTTTCCGATTGAAAAACATTTTATTTTATCTGTTATTACTTTTGTGTTGTAGTTCCGTGTACTGACACGTTCCATGGCCTTGAAGATTTGCTCCTCAATTTGGTCCTACGGAACTAGTCATGTAAATAAAAATAAATAAAATAAGAGTCGAGCGGCACGAAGGAGATGCACTGGTTGAGGAGGGGATGAGATAGGGCTGTAGCCTATCACCGATGTTATTAAGTCCGTACATTGACAAGCACTAAATAAAATGAAAGAAAATTTCGAGTAGGAATTACAGTTCAGGGAGAAGAAATAAAAACTATGAGATTTGCCAGTGACAATGTAATTCTGTCAGAGACAGCAAAGGACTTGGAACAGCAGCTGAATGGAAAGAATAGTCTCTTGAAAGCGGTTTATAAAATGAACCTCAACAAAAGCAAAACATGATAATGGGATGTAGTCGAATTAAATCAGGTGACGCTAAGGGAATTAGATTTGAAAACGAGACATTTGAACTCACAGATGAGTTTTGCTATTTTGGCAGCAAAATCTGATGATGGCAGAAGTAGGGAGGATATACACTAATCAGCCACACCATTATAATCACCTACCTAACAGCCAGTATGTCCACTTTTGGCACGGGTAATAGTGGTGAAGCATCACGGCATGGAAGCGATGAGGCCTCGGTAAGTCGCTGCAGGGAGATGTTACCACATCTGCACCCACAGCTCACCCAGTTGCCGTAAATGTTGGGGAGTGGGGCAATGAGCTCTGGCGCCACAGTCGATCATATCCCAGATGTGCTTGATCCGGTTCAGATCTGGCAAGTTGGGGGGCCAGCACATCAATTGGAACTCGCCACTGTTTTCCTCCAGCCACTCCCTCACACTCCTGGCCTTCTGACATGGCGCATTACCTCGGTGAAAAGTGCCGCTGCCGTCAGGAAACACGATCGTCACGAATGAGTGTACATGGTCACCAACCAGTGTGTCACACTCCTCGGCCGTCACGGTGCCTCGCACGACCTCCGCTGGACCCACGGTTCGCACGTGAATGATCTTCAGACCATAATGGAGCCCCAACAGAATGTCTCCGTCCTGCTGTACAGGTGTCAAGGAGTTGTGCTCGTAGAAGAGGGCGAATTTTCGCCTTCCCATTGGCACGATGAAGAAGGTCCCGGGATTCACGAGAGCGTGCAACACTCTGCCAGTGCGGCCATGTCCGGTGCCGATGGTCACGTATCCATTTCAGTCACAGTTGCCAATGTCGTGGTGTAAACATTGGCACGTGCGTGGGTCGTCAGTGTAGAGGCACATATTTAGGAGTGATTGATGCACTGTGTGTTCAGACACACTTGTACTCTTCCCTGCATTAAAGATTTACGTTAATTCAGCCACAGTCGGTCGCCTGTCCTGTTTTACCAGTCTGCCCAGCCTGCAACGTCCGAAATCTGTGATGAGGGGTGGCCGCCGAACGCTACAACGTCTCGACGTGGTTTCACCTCGGTTTCTCCACGTGTCGAAGACACTCGCCTCAGCACTGCTCGCGCACCCGACATGTCGTGCAGTTTCCGAAGTGCTCGTGTCGAGTCTCTGGGCCATCACAATCTGCCCTCGGTCAAACTCAAATACACTCCTAGAAATTGAAATAAGAACACCGTGAATTCATTGTCCCAGGAAGGGGAAACTTTATTGACACATTCCTGGGGTCAGATACATCACACGATCACACTGACAGAACCACAGGCACATAGACACAGGCAACAGAGCATGCACAATGTCAGCACTAGTAAAGTGTATATCCACCTTTCGCAGCAATGCAGGCTGCTATTCTCCTATGGAGACGATCGTAGAGATGCTGGATGTAGTCCTGTGGAACGGCTTGCCATGCCATTTCCACCTGGCGCCTCAGTTGGACCAGCGTTCGTGCTGGACGTGCAGACCGCGTGAGACGACGCTTCATCCAGTCCCAAACATGCTCAATGGGGGACAGATCCGGAGATCTTGCTGGCCAGGGTAGTTGACTTACACCTTCTAGAGCACGTTGGGTGGCACGGGATACATGCGGACGTGCATTGTCCTGTTGGAACAGCAAGTTCCCTTGCCGGTCTGGGAATGGTAGAACGATGGGTTCGATGACGGTTTGGATGTACCGTGCACTATTCAGTGTCCCCTCGACGATCACCAGTGGTGTACGGCCAGTGTAGGAAATCGCTCCCCACACCATGATGCCGAGTGTTGGCCCTGTGTGCCTCGGTCGTATGCAGTCCTGATTGTGGCGCTCACCTGCACGGCGCCAAACACGCATACGACCATCATTGGCACCAAGGCAGAAGCGACTCTCATCGCTGAAGACGACACGTCTCCATTCGTCCCTCCATTCACGCCTGTCGCGACACCACTGGAGGCGGGCTGCACGATGTTGGGGCGTGAGCGGAAGACGGCCTAACGGTGTGCGGGACCGTAGCCCAGCTTCATGGAGACGGTTGCGAATGGTCCTCGCCGATACCCCAGGAGCAACAGTGTCCCTAATTTGCTGGGAAGTGGCGGTGCGGTCCCCTACGGCACTGCGTAGGATCCTACGGTCTTGGCGTGCATCCGTGCATCGCTGCGGTCCGGTCCCAGGTCGACGGGCACGTGCACCTTCCGCCGACCACTGGCGACAACATCGATGTACTGTGGAGACCTCACGCCCCACGTGTTGAGCAATTCGGCGGTACGTCCACCCGGCCTCCCGCATGCCCACTATACGCCCTCGCTCAAAGTCCGTCAACTGCACATACGGTTCACGTCCACGCTGTCGCAGCATGCTACCAGTGTTAAAGACTGCGATGGTGCTCCGTATGCCACGGCAAACTGGCTGACACTGACGGCGGCGGTGCACAAATGCTGCGCAGCTAGCGCCATTCGACGGCCAACACCGCGGTTCCTGGTGTGTCCGCTGTGCCGTGCGTGTGATCATTGCTTGTACAGCCCTCTCGCAGTGTCCGGAGCAAGTATGGTGGGTCTGACACACCGGTGTCAATGTGTTCTTTTTTCCATTTCCAGGAGTGTAGGTCGCGGGCCTTCCCCGCTCTACACACGGCCAGGATGCTTACTGATAGTACATGCACCGCGCGTGTGTCTTACTAGCAGTCATTCCTTGCCAAGTGATGTTGCTATTGCCTGGGCGGGTTTATACCGATGCTAGGCCGGTGGTCATAATGTTATGACTGATCAATGTAAAATGGACATTGGCAATGCCAAGGAAAGCATACCTGAAGAGAAATTTGTCAACATCCGGTATAGGTTTGAGTGTTAGGAAGTCTTGTTTTGAAGGTATTTGTCTGGAGTGTAGCCATGTATGGAAGCGAAACATGGACGATAAACAGTTGTACAAAAAGAGAATAGAAGCTTTTGAAATGTGATGTTACAGAAGAACGTCGAAGATTAAATGGGTAGATCACGTAACTAATTAAGAGGTGCCAAATAGAAATGGGCAGACAAGAAATTAGAGGCACAACTTGGCCAAAAGCGTACATTCTGAGACGCTAAGGGATCGCCAGTATAGTACTGCAGGAAAGTGTGGGATGTAAGTAAGCAGATTCAGAACGACATAGGTTGCAGTTGTTATTAGGAAACGAAGGGGCTTGCACACGATAGTGTAGCATGGAGGGCTGCATCAAACCATTCTTCGGACTGAAGACCACAACAACAGCAATGTTTTACAAAACAAGATGTTGTCGTATTTCTATGTCGTAAGACTGAAAACGTTATCATGCGATGGATGGCGGGTGTGCATGGAACTCTGTGACACGAGAGAGGCGGGAATCGCGACGTTTAGGCGATCGCTGTTGCTGCTACGCCGCCTCTGTTGCGGGGTCGCCACCTGCTGCAGTCATCACCGCACATCTGGTCTTCATTGTTTACAACAGTCACTCATCCGGGTTTGTATGCAGCTCACTTGTAGGCCTTGGTCGAGCATCCGTACATTTCAGTTTAGAATGTGTAGTACTGAAGGACTCACTGCCCTCCGCTTATTTCAACACCCCCAATGATTTCAACAACCCTTAAGTGAAAATACTTTATTTCGTACTGCCTCACAAGCGCTGAAAGTGATATATGGATTAATTAAAAATTACCCGCGAGCTGTGGCTGTTGGTGGGCGAGACATACGTCTGCTGGTTGCGATGTCTCCAGGCTACCTGAGGCATTCGCTCTCAATGGTTGTCTTGCAGCACCTGAGGGGAGAAAAGACCTGGAAAGTCCTGTTCCTCACACACGATGTTACAATATTTCCTGCCTGGGAGCGGATTATACTGGGCAGACTCACTCTCCAGTTTGGAAAATGCGGCTAGATGGCACTCAGAGTGGCAAGTGAACTATGGAACACACCATATTTCCACACTAAATTGAGTCTTGTCATTTTACAAGATAAACCTAAATTTAACAAATAACAAAGTGGAAACGTAAATTCCAAACAAGAAAAACAAGAAAAATTTAACTAGAGACAGTATCGAGGCATATAAAAATGAAATAATCTGAGAATTAGAATACACATATCAACAAAATATTACTATCACACTTCATATGAAACATGAAGGGTACTAAAGTGTAACACATATACAAAAAGCAATTAATATTAATGTCATATCGCATAAGAGACATTAAAGATGCTAACATGTAAGACGTAAAAGCAACACAAGTATTACTGTCACAAAACACATGAAACTTAGGAAATCAATATTGGCAACAGATTTTGCTAGACGCCTCTTGATCTGCCCAATAGCAGTTTTCGCCATAACTACACTGACACGCTTTTCAGGTTCAGGGAACAGCTGCTTGACGACACCCAGTCTCCATACCAAGGAAGGCAAGTTATCCCCCCCCTTGACCAGCACACGATTGCCGATCTGGGGCTCCTGGGCTCGTGTCGATCTACTGTGTTGCTGCAGCTGATGCAGGTACTCAGTCGACCACCTCTGATGCAGCTGCTGTACAGGTTGCCACCTGTGCAACCTGTTGACAGAAATCTCGAGGATAGGGGGTCCAGGAGGGGCACAAAGTGACTGTCCGATCAGGAAACGACCAAGAGTGAGAGCAGACAGAGCATTTATGTCACGAGAGGGAGCCCACAACGGCAATGAATTTACGCGTGCTTCTACCTGTCAGTTCTTCAAATAGTACTGTATTGTCAATGACACGCTTGAGATGTGACTATATGTTTGACTCCTGCTTCCCACAATCGACCGAATCACTATACTTTCAACTGTAGCCTTGTCACAGAAAATGTACCTACAAATATGGTACCATTACCACTATATATGTGAGAAGGTTTTCTTCTTCTCGCAATGAATCACGTGAGAGTAGCTACACGTGATCTGGTTACTAAGTCGGTGACTAACTGTAGGTGGATGGCTTTGGTTCCTATGTAAATAAATAAAGCAATAAAGGCTCTGGTAGTAATGTTACTCTGTCTTCCACCATCCTTCACTGTAACAGGACCTGCCGGCCGGTGTGGCCGAGTGATTCTAGGCGCTTCAGTCTGCAACCGCGTGACCGCTACAGTCGCAGGTTCGAATCCTGCCTCGGACATGGATGTGTGTGATGTCCTTAGGTTAGTTAGTTTTAGCAGTTCTAAGTTCTGGGGGACTGATGACCTCAGACGCTAAGACCCATAGTGCTCAGAGCCATTTGAACCATTTGTAACAGGGCTGGGATGGACGAAACTGGTTTACTCTACATGCTGGTAGGTGGCCCATAAGTTGAACTGCAGCCTGGGACTGCAAGTATTTCAAACATTTCCCGATGACTCCTTTGACTGTGTTGCACCCACTGGGAATTCAAAACCTCCTACGCAACACAGAAAGCGAAAACTATGACACAGCATACAACAAATGTTCATATACAAACACCATGAGAATTTATCATGCTTAGTTGGTGCGATGTCGCTCATCATATGGTGCGTTGGCACTCATCAGCCTCCCTCCCACTCGTAAAATAGCTTCTGGGTCAATTGGTGCATGCAAATCTCTTAATTCGCTAGTATGAGGAATAGAAGAACTGGCCTTCAACAATGCGATCTCTCTACCATAATCATCATGTTGAACTATCATAAAGACTCTTTTGATAGCGTTTTGGCATTCCTGTGGGGTGAGTGGCCCAGTTATCCTCTCTGTTTGTTGCAGCCTTATATTGTTAACAAACCTCAGCGTACAAGCCAAAACCCTGTAGGTTTTCTGGAAAGAGGAATATTTACACGGCAGTTCAGCATCAAGCTTAGTAACGGACATCAAAGATACCTACACACACCTTTCTGGCGCAACTTCTACCACCTGTGAAGGACAACTGCTGTAGTCCAGGTCATAGCTGAATAGTCATTATGGGTAGAGCACCACTGCAAAAGTGAGCCCATATTTATTTATTTATTTATTTATTGTTCCGTGGGACCAAATGAAGGAGAAGTCTCCATGGTCATGGAACGAGTCAATACATGAAATTATAACACGATATTAGAAACAGATAAAATAAAATATAAAAAAAACATATTCAGGTGACAAGTCGTAAGTTTAAATAAAGAAAATCAACAATGTAACACTGGAATTTGCTTAATTTTTTAGCTCTTACAGGAGCTCCTCGACAGAATAGAAGGAGTGAGCCATGAGGAAACTCTTCAGTTTAGACTTAAAAGAGTTTGGGCTACTGCTAAGATTTTTGAGTTCTTGTGGTAGCTTATTGAAAATGGGTGCAGCAGAATACTGCACTCCTTTCTGCACAAGAGTCAAGGAAGTGCATTCCACATGCAGATTGGATTTCTGCCTAGTATTAACTGAGTGAAAGCTGCTAACTCTTGAGAATAGGCTAATATTGCTAACAACAAACGACATTAAAGAAAATATATACTGTGAGGGCAATGTCAGAATTCTCAGACTATTGAATAGGGGTCGACAAGAGGTTCTCGAACTTACACCACTTAATGCCCGAACTGCCCGTTTTTGAACCAAAAATATCCTTTAAGAATGGGATGAGTTACCCCAAAATATAATACAGCATGACATAAGCGAATGAAAATAATCAAAGCAGATTAATTTTAGTGTCGAACGATCATTTACTTCAGATACTGTTCGAATAGTAAAAATGGCAGCTTTAAGTCTTTGAACAACACCCCGAACGTGAGAGCCGGCCCCGGTGGCTCGAACTGCCCGTTTTTGAGCCAAAATACCCTTTTTGAATCAGAAAAATTACCCCAAAAAATAATACCATACGACATAAGCATATGAAAATATGCGAAGTAGAATACTTTTCATGTTGAAGTGTCACTTATTTCAGATACTGTTCTAATGGTAAATAAAGCAGCATTTAGTTTCTGAACAAGATCCTGGACATGGGCTTTCCACAACAGCAAACTATCTATCCGAACGCCTAGGAACTTGAACTGTTCCGTCTCGCTTATAATATGCCCATTCTGTCTGATCAAAATATCGGTTCTTGTTGAATTGTGAGTTAGAAACTGTAAAAACTTAGTCTTACTGTGATTTAGCATCAAATTATTTTCCACAGGCCATGAACTTATTTCAAGAACTACATTATTTGATACTGTTTCAATATTACACACAAGATCCTTCACTACCAAGCTGATGTCATCAGCAAACAGAAATATTTTTGAATCACCTGTAATACTAGAAAGCATATCATTTATATAAATAAGAAACAGCAGTGGCCCCAGCACCGACCCTTGGGGAACGCCCCACTTAACAGTGCCCCATTGGGACTGAACATCACTACCACTCTCAATATTGCGGAGAATTACCTTCTGCTTTCTGTTCTTAAAGTAAGAGGCGAACCAATTGTAAGCTACTCCCCTTACTCCATAATGGTCCAACTTCTGCAGTAATATTTTGTGGTCAACACAGTCAAAAGCCTTCGTTAAATCAAAGAAAAAACCTAGTGTTCGCAACCTTTTATTTAATCCGTCCAAAACCTCACAGAGAAAAGAGAATATAGCATTTTCAGTTGTTAAACCATTTCTAAAACCAAACTGAACATTTGACAGCAAATTACGTGAATTTAAATGCTCCAGTAACCTTGTATATACAACCTTCTCGATAACTTTAGCTAATACCGAAGGCATAGAAATAGGTCTATAATTGTCAATATTATCCCTGTCTCCCTATTTATAAAGTGGCTTCACTAACGAGTACTTTAATCGGTCAGGAAACCGACCACTCCTAAGGAAAAAGTTACAGACATGGCTAAGTACTGGGCTAACATACATAGAACAATACTTCAGTATTCTGCTAGATACCCTTGTCATATCCATGAGAGTTCTTGGTCTTTAGTGATTTAATTATTAACTCAATCTCCCTCTTGTCAGTATCATGGAGGAGCATTTCAGGTAACAGTCTCGGAACACTTTTTTCTAAGAGCGCTATATGTATGATTCCCTGTTGGGACTAGGTTTCTATTTAGTTCACCTGCTATGTTCAGAAAGTGATTATTAAGTACTGTACATATATGCGACTTATCAGTAACACGGACATTCCCACTACGCACTGATTCTATATGCTCGACCTGCCTCTGCAGACCAGCCACTTCCTTTACGACTGACCATATGGTTTTAATTTTATCCTGAGACTTAGCTATTCTATCTGCATACCACATACTTTTTGCCTTCCTAATAACATTCTTAAGCACCTTACAATACTGTTTGTAATGGGTTGCTGCATTTAGATTCTGACTGTTTCTAACGTTTTGATATAATTGCCACTGTGTTCTACAAGATATTCTTATCCCTCTAGTCAGCCACCCAGGCTGCCTGTTTGTGCTAGTACCCTGTTTTAAACGTTCTAACGGAAAGAAACTTTCAAAGAGCACGAGATAAGTCTTGAGAAAAGCATTATATTTATCGTCTACTGTATCAGCGCTATAAACATCTTGCCACTCTTGTTCCTTGATAAGGTTTACAAAGGACTCTACAGCAACTGGATCAGCTTTCCTAAACAGCTGATGACTATATTTAACACGTGTTGCAGCACAAAAATGTTTTAGAGTTAAAATTTGTGCATCATGGTCTGAAAGGCCATTCATCTTTTTGCTAACAGAATGCCCTTCTAGTAATGAGGAATGAACAAAAATGTTGTCTATGGTTGCTCTACTGTTCCCTTGCACTCTCGTTGGAAAGAATACGGTTTGCATAAGATTATATGAATTAAGGAGGTCTACCAGCATCCTCTTCCTTGCACAATCACTTATACAATTAATATTGAAGTCAGCACATATAACTAACTTTTTGTATTTCCTATAAAGTGAACCAAGAACCTCCTCTAGCTTTAGCAAAAATGTTGTGAAATCGGAGTCTGGGGATCTATAAATAACAACAGTTAGAAGTTTAGCTCCATTAAATTTAACCACACCTGCACAACATTCAAATACCTTTTCAGTGCAGTACTTTGAAACATCAATTGACTCAAATGGGATACCGTTTTTCACATACAAGGCTACTCCCCCACACCGCAAAGGGCTCCTCGAAAAGCTGCCAGCCAACCTGTATCCTGGTACAGGAAGCCTCTGAATTATCTCCTTATTTAAGAAGTGTTCAGATATACCAATAATTTCAGAGTCAACATCTATAAGCAGTTCACTAACTGTATCTCTAATACCTTGTATATTTTGATGAAATATACTAATTCCCTCATTACTCGGATACCTAAGCTTTGTCAAAAGTGGTTTCTTTGTTAGAGAGACTTCCCTTAAGCAGGAATACCTATCAGCTGACTTCAGTCTAAAAAAGGTGCAGCTCTAACACCCACTACTGCAGGAATTTTCCCATGAGTGATCCCATCACCCCCACCTATGCTGTCACCTACAAGCTTTGCTAACCTCCCCTTCCCATACCTGTTGAGATGCAGGCCATGTCTAGTGAAACCCGTCCTGCTGATAGACTCCACCGACACCACTGAAATGTGACTCATGCCTTCTGTCATCAGCGCACCCCCAAGTCTCATGTTATTACGCCTGACGGCTGTATTAAGATGAGGCCGGTCGTGATGCCGAAACAGTTCCACAAAATGCACATTCGTGTTGCCAGTCTGAGTGGCTATCGTTTCCAGGTCACCATCTGTGTTCTACTCCCCATCCCTATCAATACTATTACCAGCCCCACCCACAATCACTACCTGATCCTCTTTAGTAAAATCCCTACATAACCCCCCTATGTTAACAGTCACCTGAGCCAACCCTGCATTAGGCTTCACTATGCTGGTGACCTGGTACTCGCTCCCCAGCACTTCCTTCAACTGCTGGCCTACACCTCTGCCATGAGAACTACCTAACAGCAGAACCTTCTTCTTCCTCTTCGACTTTGCAACTGTTCTAGCCACCGTAACTACTGACATCTGCTGCATACTTCCTACATCTACAGCTACTAGAGATTCCTCTCCACTAGACTCTGACAGTTGGTCATATTTACTATAAACACCAATAGTAAAACTATCTGAAAATATTCTTCTCCTAGCAGATATCTTGGCAACAGCCAGCTCCCATTCTCCAACTCCCTTCTCCCTCCTCATCCTATCTAGCTCCTCCTGTGCGTTTTTCAACTGCACCTGAAGGGCACAGATCTTACGCTCCTGCTCCTCTATCAACTTACTATTGCTACATAACCTGCAGTTCCAGGAGAGGATCTCACCAGAATGCCCACTGGCTTCCCCACTGCATTCCCCCCAGTGAAAATACTTCGAACATGTCTCACACCGCAATCCACTACTCATGAACCTACGGCAAAGCCCACACTTCTCACTCATGGTAAAATTTACTTTTTCTAAGTTCCGCTACTACAATAATAAGATGTTAAAAACCTGACTACAATAATCACAAACTTACTCTACAAGGGAAGTAACTACTATTGTTAACAGTGTTAATAAACAACAAATGTGAATATAACAAAAGACTAATACAGAAAGAGAATCAAACGTCTAATGACACAGTAAGGAAACTGAAAACAGTTCCCAAAAGGTTCTTCTGAAATTATTTCACCAGAAAACACAAAAACACCGGTTGAAGACTACTAAAGTTCCTAAATAAACCACTATACACAAACAATTAAATATTATCACAAAAACCGTTAAAATATGTATCTGAAACCTAAAAATATATAAAAAACTTAGAGAGCGATCCCACACGCAGTCACTCGCTTATGACGTCACACCAAAATCTGGTGCAACGTGATAAGCAATCAGCGGGATTGTCTTCTGATTTGACGTGTCTCCAATTGGAAACAACTCAGTTCCTGAATTTCAGAGACTCTGTTGACAACAAAGGTCTTCCAGTGACTAAGAATACGTTGCAGCCAGCTAAGAACTATTGCGGAGTCCGTCCAAATATGGATATCACTACCGTTTACAATGTCTAAGGCACTGGCCAACTTATAAATGAGTCTAGCAAGAAGAAGATCATCTCATAACTCCAGTCACGTAAGAGATTGTTGTTTGACAGGGGCTGAACGAGATTCGGCCACAGCCGAATTGTTGGGAAGAACACATCTGATGTATACACAGGCACCATATGCCAACTGTGAAGCATCACAGAAACCTGGAATTTCGAATTTAACGTATTGAGGACAGGGTATGACCTGCCTCTTAATCAAAATGTCATTTCCGGAAGGCAGTCGCATGTAAAGGACATTCCATTCATGAGTTAGGTTGGATAGAAGAGCTTCATCCAAACCAAGACTTAGTTGCCACAAGCGCTGAAAGAACGGCTTCATCTTGTGACTAATGGGCCCAAAAAGCCTAGTGAATAAAAAATGGATGCCATTGTAGACAGCCAGTCTTTGAGCACCGATGATTCTTCAGCTGCATGTGGCACTGACATGGATCAGAATGGGGTACCATAAGATTCCCAATTTTGTATGGCTTCTTCGCCAAGGATAGTACAATATGAAGACGTTTCTGTGTGCTCCACTGGAATTTGTTCCACAACCTTGTGGCTATTGGAGCTCCAGTTCCTCATTGGAAACCATCCATAAGCAGAAAGCTGAGTCAGCTGGGTTGGAAGTTCCTGAGTTTCAACTTCCATAGCTGCCTCGCCTAGGGAGTCGTCCACATACAAACTAGACAACAAAGTTTAGGCTGCCACTGGCAACCTGTCTTGGTTTTCCAAGCCATCTGTTGGAGAGATCTAGTCGCAATAAAGGCAGCAGGAGCGGTTCCACGAGTGACTGTGGAAAACCTGTGTTCTTGTATCAGCTCAGACGGTGATTCTCACCACAGGATTCTCTAAAAGTTACTACCATCAGGATGGAGAGACACTTGGTGATACATCTTTGCTATGTCAGCTGACATAGCCTCTTTAAAGGAGAGTGTTGTGACTTGGCAAGACAGCCAAGTCGCTATGCGAGGATGACGAAAGGCACGCGTTAAAGCTCACGCAGACTGGCGTGAGGTCTGGAACAGTTAAGGGAATGTATAGTAGCAAATAAAGTGCGTAGTTGATGAAATACTTAACTTTAATCCATAATTGGAGAACATCGCTCTTGTTGATACATGATGTATAATCTCAATATAAACTGGTAATGGCGCCTTGCTAGGTCGTAGCAAATGACGTAGCTGAAGGCTATGCTAACTATCGTCTCGGCAAATGAGAGCGTATTTGTCAGTGCAGCTTCGCTAGCAAAGTCGGCTGTACAACTGGGGCGAGTGCTAGGAAGTGTGTCTAGACCTGCCGTGTGGCGGCGCTCGGTCTGCAATCACTGACAGTGGCGACACACGGGTCCGACGTATACTAGCGGACCGCGGCCAATTTGAATGCTACCACCTAGCAAGTGTGGTGTCTGGCGGTGACACCACAGAGACAAATTTTATAAGAATGGAAAAGAAATCTTGTTGGATAATGGGACCAACCATCAAGATATCAATGAGAGATCTCTATTAAAACTGGGAGCAGAGCCATCAAATACTAGCATCGATTTGGTAATGGCGCTGTATTTCTTGAAGACAACATGGTGTGGAAGGTAAAACCATGGACCAGGAATATCCTGAGAATTAGAGACCTCCATGTGTCCTAGTCAATATAGTCGAGCATGAAAGCAGCATATTCCACATTTAGATTCGGTTGCCTTTTATATCTCCTCTCAGGAAGCTCCAGTCATCGAGAGACCTGTGGCCGTGATTCGCCTAAGAGTTTACAGTGATGTTTCACTGGCAGCCGTACCACAAACATCCCATTTTCATCTCGAACTGTGTGTCGCTGGAAAAGAGCCTCCCACATTTCTTCCTGCTTACTCATGATTTTGGTAGACAGTTCCTCTAGCTCAAAAAACATTTGCAGTTTGGCTCCTAAATTCTCACTTCTAACAAAGCACGATATCGCTGCAGAAAGAGGCATGTTGCATGAAGCTGAAGACATCCTACCAGACAAAGTCCAGCAGTATTTACTTTCAATCAATGATGGATGATTTGTCTTCTCCGGCCTTACCCTGCATACAAAATCTAGGAAAACTTCAGCACTAAGAATTAAGTCTGCTGTAGCAGGTTTGTTGAACTCAGGATCAGGTAGTGGTCCATATAGCTTGCCAGTAAGTCACTGGTGACTTTGTCCACAATAGCACAAGTAGCTCTAATATGAAAATCGCTAATCCTGGGCGACAGTTCAACGTTACAGGTAAAACACACGGAGGCTGGAAAGGCATTGTTTACTCCACTTGCAGAAAACGACTGTTTATGTAGTTTCAGTTTTAATTCATCTGCCATGCCCTTAGATATAAAGGACAGCTGGCTCACAGTATCTAGCAGCACCCTAGTGGGCTGCTGCTTACCCATGCTGTTTGTAATGTTGGCAACAGCGGTTGCCAACTAAGCATTACAATTTATGTTAGTTCTGATGGACCAAGGAGTGGCTTCCGTATACACCATTCTGTCTGTTCTATGAATTAGCTGACTTTTGGGGAGGATGTTGTGCCTTCCTATGCAGCTCTTACGAGGAAAAATCTTGCACTTACTAGAGAAGTGACTAGAGCTAATCAACAAAAAACAAATCTTATTTCTTGTTACAAATGCCCAACGCTCGTCGATATTTCGCGCTTGAAACCCTTTGCATTTGCTGATAGCACGAGGTTCATAACGAAACTGACTTACCCTATCTGCATCAGCACAGGCCAGATGTGCCCTCCTCACGTGCCTCGTTTGATTTGAGTTACCGACAGTTCTTTGCAGATCTTTGAGATGATGTCCCTGAATCTGATCAACTCAAGAACCTGACACTTTGTTTCCAAAAAAATTATCAGTGATTAGATGTGGTAAAAGTGGACACAGAAATCTTTGTTTCCCACTCATGACGATCTGTACGTCACAAACTGGTCAGAATTGCTTCCAAAAGAATAACTTCGTGTAGTGGGACATGAGATTTAAGAGCCTCTAAAGCTTTCAAATGGCTACTCAATGGTTAATTAATTGCTTATAATCGGTTTCTGTACCATCGTCGACTTCGGGTAAGGCGAACAAAGCATTTTCGTGTCTGGCTGCAATTATGTTTGAATAACTAGTCATTTGTACACACTGTAGCTGTTCGTTGCAGCCGGTGTGGCCGAGCAGTTCTAGGCGCTTCAGTCTGGAACAGCGCTACCGCTACGGCCGCAGGTTCGAATCCTGCCTCGGGCATGGATGTGTGTGACGTCCTTAGGTTAGTTAGGTTTAAGTAGTTCTAAGTTCTAGGAGACTGATGATCCGAGATGTTAAGTCCCATAGTGCTCAGAGCCATTTTTTTGTTCGTTGCACATTTTTTACATTGTTTTCAAATCTTCGGAAATGCCATTTTTGGCTATGTTATGATGATCTGAAAATAGGTCGCGGCCCGAAACTAGTCGTCGAGTGAATAAAAAAAGCAATTTTGCACTGGTGTTTTCGTTTTACTGTTTAACGGAAGTAGCTGACCCACAGCTATTTCAGCATGCTTCAAGTTTGTAAATTTTTTCTGTGTTTAGCTTGTTTAATTAGGTGCACCTTAAAATTGGACTCCTTTTCCACTATGTCTGCCAAGTCTGGCAAACTTTCCCGTAATCTAGTCAAAGCATCAGCTTTAATTTTATCCTTGTCACTTATGTGTAATGCTTCGAAGTTGTGTTCCTCCACTGATAATGATCATTTGACTAAATGTGGCTCTAACAAGTTACAACCCAGTAGAAATTGTAAAACTTTCCGATCACAGTATACCTTTACGTGTTTTCCATGTATGTAATAATGAAATTTTTCCAAAGCCCAGACCATGTCCAGACGGTTGCTGAATATGACCTTTCACACTCTGTTAACATTCTGCAGGCAAAACCCATTGTATGTACCTCAGATGTTCCATTTTCTTATACAGTTTGCAGTAATCATGACCCAAGACCTGAACATGAAGCATGTGTAGCAATGCAAGAGTCTGCTCATGTCTAGATGGTGTAATACACTCCTGGAAATGGAAAAAAGAACACATTGACACCGGTGTGTCAGACCCATCATACTTGCTCCGGACACTGCGAGAGGGCTGTACAAGCAATGATCACACGCACGGCACAGCGGACACACCAGGAACCGCGGTGTTGGCCGTCGAATGGCGCTAGCTGCGCAGCATTTGTGCACCGCCGCCGTCAGTGTCAGCCAGTTTGCCGTGGCATACGGAGCACCATCGCAGTCTTTAACACTGGTAGCATGCCGCGACAGCGTGGACGTGAACCGTATGTGCAGATGACGGACTTTGAGCGAGGGCGTATAGTGGGCATGCGGGAGGCCGGGTGGACGTACCGCCGAATTGCTCAACACGTGGGGCGTGAGGTCTCCACAGTACATCAATGTCGTCGCCAGTGGTCGGCGGAAGGTGCACGTGCCCGTCGACCTGGGACCGGACCGCAGCGACGCACGGATGCACGCCAAGACCGTAGGATCCTACGCAGTGCCGTAGGGGACCGCACCGCCACTTCCCAGCAAATTAGGGACACTGTTGCTCCTGGGGTATAGGCGAGGACCATTCGCAACCGTCTCCATGAAGCTGGGCTACGGTCCCGCACACCGTTAGGCCGTCTTCCGCTCACGCCCCAACATCGTGCAGCCCGCCTCCAGTGGTGTCGCGACAGGCGTGAATGGAGGGACGAATGGAGACGTGTTGTCTTCAGCGATGAGAGTCGCTTCTGCCTTGGTGCCAATGATGGTCGCATGAGTGTTTGGCGCCGTGCAGGTGAGCGCCACAATCAGAACTGCATACGACCGAGGCACACAGGGCCAACACCCGGCATCATGGTGTGGGGAGCGATCTCCTACACTGGCCGTACACCACTGGTGATCGTCGAGGGGACACTGAATAGTGCACGGAACATCCTAACCGTCATCGAACCCATCGTTCTACCATTCCTAGACCGGCAAGGGAACTTGCTGTTCCAACAGGACAATGCACGTCCGCATGTATCCCGTGCCACCCAACGTGCTCTAGAAGGTGTAAGTCAACTACCCTGGCCAGCAAGATCTCCGGATCTGTCCCCCATTGAGCATGTTTGGGACTGGATGAAGCGTCGTCTCACGCGGTCTGCACGTCCAGCACGAGCGCTGGTCCAACTGAGGCGCCAGGTGGAAATGGCATGGCAAGCCGTTCCACAGGACTACATCCAGCATCTCTACGATCGTCTCCATGGGAGAATAGCAGCCTGCATTGCTGCGAAAGGTGGATATACACTGTACTAGTGCCGACATTGTGCATGCTCTGTTGCCTGTGTCTATGTGCCTGTGGTTCTGTCAGTGTGATCATGTGATGTATCTGACCCCAGGAATGTGTCAATAAAGTTTCCCCTTCCTGGGACAATGAATTCACGGTGTTCTTATTTCAATTTCCAGGAGTGTATTTTTGAATGGACTAAGGCATGTTTACTTTTATTAACTGTTGCTTGACACTCCTATGTCCAATATCATGGCATATTCTTTCTTAAAACTTTAGTAAATTACCATTGTTTAGCTGTCTTCTAAAGCATTAGGTGAGGCCAAGAAAAGCTTTTAGTTGTTTCTGTGTTCCTGATGACGGAAAACTCTTAATGGCTTTTTTTCTTACTTGTATCCAGTACATTGTCGTCCGGTAGTATGATACGGTCTAGAAATTTTAGCTGGCCTCTTCTGAACTCAGATTTCTCTAGTTTAACTGGGACTCCAGAGTGTACACATCGAGGTAGTATCTTTTCTATTTACTCCAACTGATTCTCATGTGTAGATGTGGCTATTAAGAATCATCCACACAGCACATCACTTTGTCGAGAAATTGTGGTCCCAGTTCTGTAATAAAATCTACGGCGCTGACATTTAGGGCAAATGAAAGTACACTGAACTGATAACTCCTGCCCCCAAGAAGGAATACTGTGTAGTTTCTGGAATTCTCTGATACGTGGATCTGTCAGTACGAAGCCCTCAAATCGATACTAGTTAAGTACCGATGCTGCTCGAGCATCTGACGTCTCATTTGTAGTGACACAATTATTTTATTAAATTCTGATATGTCGATTACAAATCCTTGCTATTAGAGTATGACTCTCATTCATCAAAACAATGGGACTGTTTATCATTGACACACAGTAATTATTTCTGTAGTATGTATACCCAGTCACTCTGGCGGTATCTGTCATGCTGTGCTCTAGGTTTCAATAGATTAACCACGTGAAAGGTTATTAATACCGTTCCTATCATGCATAAATTCTAACTAGTTATGCAGTCACAGTTAAGCCTTTAATGATTAGAAATGTGCAGTTCAGTGCTCCATTGCCTATATTCAATTTAAGCTGCGCCTGCCACTTCACACTTCACGATTTCACACAAATATCCCCCAAAACCTTCCGGTTCTCACTGGCGAAGTGGGTATACGATGGATTTGGCTCATCTTATCAAAAAATTTCTCACCATAATGTTTACCATGGCACTTGCGTTTAATAGGGAGGCTCCTTCCATTATTGCACTAACGGCCACCTGGACTAAATCCTGCATTTGCCCTTTTATACATCACTATCATTGCATAACACACATGACTGTGTGTTATACCCCACCATAACTGTGCTTCAGGTATATGTGCTGCTCACACGAGAGGACCAACTATGGTCGTATTTAGTTTGTTAGTGGAGCATGATGTTCTTTTTAACCCCCACTATCCATGCAGACTAGTTTTGTGGTGGCGACCAGTTTTGATTCTCTGTTTGAAGTTCGAATTGTTGCTTGGATTGGGTATCTGCCCATCCTTTAAGTTTATGTTATTTACATGAGATGGTCCTGTGTGGCTCGATATGTGATTCCCACATGAGTTCTGTGTCTATTTTGCCCTTTCTGATCACCATTCACGTCTGGACTGTTGCTGTATACCAGATTGATCCAGTGATCATTACTCTTCTCTTTACAGAAATGCGGAGTTCTGCTTTGATGTTGCTATCTGCTTATATTCGCAGGTCCGCTACTGCTGTGCCATCACAGCACTTTTCTGGTGTGATTCTTGTGGCACCCACTGACTGCAACCTGCTGCCGAGAGCTTCACTTTCATTCATCGCGTGTCAAGTTCAGCGAATCAAGTGCAGGCTCAATTGCTCTAAGCTCACCACTTCCAGATGGATTAATTTTCTCTTTGTGTTGTGCGGGTAACTTCGATTTTCAAAGTACAGGGCTATTACAAATGATTGAAGCGATTTCATAAATTCACTGTAGCTCCATTCATTGACATATGGTCACGACTCACTACAGATACGTAGAAAAACTCATAAAGTTTTGTTCGGCTGAAGCCGCACTTCAGGTTTCTGCCGCCAGAGCGCTCAAGGGCGCAGTGAGACAAAATGGCGACAGGAGCCGAGAAAGCGTATGTCGTGCTTGAAATGCACTCACATCAGTCAGTCATAACAGTGCAACGACACTTCAGGACGAAGTTCAACAAAGATCCACCAACTGCTAACTCCATTTGGCGATGGTATACGCAGTTTAAAGCTTCTGGATGCCTCTGTAAGGGGAAATCAACGGGTCGGCCTGCAGTGAGCGAAGAAACGGTTGAACGCGTGCGGGCAAGTTTCACGCATAGTGATGTGAAAGATTCAGTGTTTAAACCTCCTCTACCAAGAAATGTGCCAGAACTGCGAGCTCACATCAACAATGCTTTCGAACTCATTGATGGGGACATGCTGCGCCGAGTGTGGGAGGAACTTGATTATCGGCTTGATGTCTGCCGAATCACTAAAGGGGCACATTTCGAACATTTGTGAATGCCTAAAATAACTTTTTGAGTTTTTGTATGTGTCTGCAAAGCATTGTGAAAATATCTCAAATAATAAAGTTATTGTAGAGCTGTGAAATCACTTCAATCATTTGTAATAACCCTGTATAATAACATCTTTGTGAGCCCTGGTTTCATCTGAGAATCTCGTTTTGTTTGGATTAAGTTCAAAGTATTTTCTTAAAATGCCTTGTGTTATGCTGTAGGGCTCAGTATTTACACTTATTTTCAAAGTCGCATCTGTATGGGTACCGAGCAATATTTATTTAAGAAATTTCTTCCAAATTCTGCGTTAATTTTGAAATTTTTGGCTTTTTCTGTGGCCCAAAAAGTGTCATTTCCTTGTCTGTAAGCTGTTATAAATTTCATCCTTTCTTGGTAGTTCTGTTTTTAGGTAACACATCCCTAAACCCTCTTCTGAACTCACCCAGATGTTGTGACATTTTGTCTGGAAAAAAATTCTGAGACTGCCTCGTTTCAGAATGCTCTCTTCCAACAGTATAGCAGATAATGTCAGTCCTGAAGCCACTTGACTGAATAAACTGTCTGTGTAGGAACTGTCTGGTGTATCCTCCTCTTCGAATTGTAGGTGTTCATTTAGAAATGCATCACCCGCATGTATGCTTACTGGTGATGGAACATACATGGCACCTTTCACAGCTGCTATCTCTTGCCACAGGTAGTTGACCTCAGTGTCTACTTGTTCACGCCACTGTGGTGTTTCGTGCTTTTACTCATTCTTCATCTATATAAATTGATTTTTTTACCAAGTCGTTAGAAGCACTGTGCTCATATATCACTTCTAGACTCACACTCTGTGCACCAGCATGTAATTCACTCTTGCGCCCTTAACCAGGGCAAAAAAGTCATTTGCAAATTCCCTGCATTTCTCATCAAATCTCTCTTTGATCATATCCACTTGCTACACATCTAAATTTTGAAATTGATTCATAAGCTCTTGTACCGATGTTTCCATTGTGCTTTGTGCGATTGTTAGTGTGCTGTATTCAGTGATTACTCTATCACGTTCAGTATCCCCTGATAAGAGTTTTTTAATGATGTAATCACAGAACGTAAGTATTGGGGCAAGGCCTCTTCTACCCCAAAGTATCGTTATCCAAAATGGCGGCGATGACGTCCTCCAACATGGCGGCCGCGACGTCATCTGATGACATCATCCAAGATGACCGATTTTGGTCGGAAGTTTGAATTTTGGGAGGAAAATAGGTCAATTGAGCTACCTCCAATAACCTACCACCCCCTCCCCTCCCCTCCCCTCCCCTCCCCTAGAAATTCGCGGGAACTTCAAATTCCATCAGGAGAATGTATCACACCACAGTTACCTCTACTACTCTAAAAAAACTGCGGGGAAAGAAACGGCAGTTGGGCTACCACCACTAACCTATGTCATCCACATGGCACCTCCTCCTATGAAATGGCGCCAAGTTTGAATTTTGGCAGTAAAGAAGGGTCACTTGGGCTATCTCTACTAACATAAGAAAATGGTGGGAAAGAAAGGGCAGTTGGGCTACCTCCACTAAATTAAGTCACCCGACTACCACCTCTTCCTAGGGATTGGCAGGGAGAGGATTCGACCCGTGCTTGACATAAGTCTTTATTATTTTGCATGTACTATTTTATTTAAACAATTAGAGGCACTACCACCGCCCAGTGTGGTCGCCAAGGGGTCCGGACCCCAACTGACCTAGTACACAGGACTACCTCCAGAGGATGCTGCCATCCCTCCTGTGATGTAATCCTAGATGGTGGGGGGAAATGGCAGGAAACAGTATGGTCGCCATGGGGTCCGGACTCCAACTTACCTAGTACACAATACCACTGACAGAGGGCACTCTCATCTGTGACGTAATCCAAGATGGCCACCACGATGCCAAGTACCATTATCAAAGATGGCAGGAAACAGTGTGTTCGCCATGAGATCTGGGTCTAGTAAACAGTACCACAACCAGAGGGTGCTCTAGTCTGTTCCATGACGTAATCCAAGATGACAGCCTGGGGTGGGGGAAATGGCAGGAAAAGGAGGAAGTGTTTCCACCACGAGATCTCGAGTCCAACTGACCTAGTACACAATGCAGCCACCAGAGGGTGCTGTCATCCCTCCTGCATATTCCGAGAAGGTGGTCAGGAGGGGGAAGGTGGTGCAGAAATGAGTCAGCCTGTGCAGGGGTGCTGGAGAGAGTCAGGAAAGTGTGTATTTATTTTGGAACAATTTATTTAGGGATGGATTTTGAAAGTTAGTATATTTATCACACTGATACAAAACACACGCTCTGACATGTTTGAGGTCACACAACACAGCCCACAGACCTGTTAACTACTCCTAAATAACAACTCCTAAATTACTGAAGTAATTTCAGTACAGACATGCAACTCCTTCTAAATAATGTAGTACACTGATGAGTAGACATGCTCAGTACTCGTAATCTGTCCAAATAAAGCATAGCACAGCCTACAGACCTGCTTGCAGAATAATGCAACAGACACCTGCAGGCACCGCCGTCCACCACCCCTTTTCCACTTGTTCACACAGAAGGCTACCACACACACTTCCGGAAGTCGAGATGCACCAGCAGCTGTCAAACCACACACGTGCCAGCAACCATGAGGTGGTGACCTCCCTTTCATGCTTGACACCTGAGAAATTCCTCTCGAAACACGTTATCACCTAGGCACCAGACCTATTTGCAGAGCACGTTGATGCTGCCACGAACTACCGCTGGACACAAGCCAGCATGACTGACGCACCACCGCAAAGTGTGCGTGCGTAGCTACAAACCATCGGAAGTCCATCTAACGAGGTTCTCAATCTTTTACTGATGTCACATGGCTATCTAAAATAAGAACCAAGTTGAACTCTCGGACACAGTATAGTGCCCCAGAAATACTTAATGTCCGCTTTCTTGATGTCTCAGCTTGTCTGCATGGAAATTATTGCCCTAACAGAACCTGTTTACAAAAATAGCGCATAATAACGTCAAATGCATTCTTCCTCACAGTCCTATTGTGGCACCCTGTCCATCACGATGTGTTACCCTTCCTGCTCTCAACAGACACAAATGTTCTCACCGCTATGTAGAGACTCCTATGTCCTAGCACAAAGAATGTTTTGTGAATGAATCAAGCATTATGACTGGCTCTTATCAAACTTACCCTCCAAATCACTGATGTCACTGGTGTGGAAGCACCGTCCCCCTTTTCTTTTTTCTGCAGATGGGACTTTCAGAGGCAAAAAACTATTTTACACAGATCGCCATAGTGCATCAACAATTTAACACTGCAAAGTGCCCCTCCATATCGTCAAACACAGAAAGACTCTTACTCAATTACACTGCTCTCCCACTGAGGACAGGAGCTTGAATATTAGAGCGTGAAACCGATCTCCAACCCAGCAATATATCACTGTGTATTGTGTCGATGTAGTAAACATACAGTTCCTACCCTGAACCATACAAAATTTTCCCTTTTACGTCATTTGTACATATGCTGCAAAGACAGGCAGCATCGTATAACCCCTCACAGCATTAGATATTTCCCTGCGCGGTCGGCGGTCATACACACCCAACAGTTGGCCAGAGAAACCTCAGTGGACCGAAGTCACTCTCAAAACTGTTTTACGAATGCGGGCTCGCATCTCCTTGGCATAAACGTGTTACTGTTTCTGATTTGGGCCTGCTTGCTTGTTTTCTACACCCATCTCCAGATTCTGGGATTACAAGAACACATGTATCTTCCCATTGTTCGCCATAATATTATGCATTTTCGCGGTACCTCTCGATATCAATCACACAGCAGTAGCCCACTTATTGCTCATGCAACATAATTCCGAAGACATAGACTGGAAATTATTTCTCTACAAATTTTAGCACTTATCTTGTCTACAAGGACCTTTACGTGAGGACACAAAACAAATAGAACAAACTGATATGTCCATTCTCGAATACCGATGTCAGTGCTGTAAGAGTTTCCGAATCATCCATATAATTTGCAAGGTCAACTAAGGTGATTATCATGTCTAAAGAACCAGAAAACGTGACTCCCACATGCTAGATGCACACGCCATAGTCGATCTTCCCTCAAATAACTAAAGGTGTGAAATGTGCAGAAGCAGTCAATCGAACAATTTACATGGGGGGGGGGGGATTACAGTCCAGCACAAACGCAACTCCATATTCAATCTTCTCAAATTTCCACTTGATCACGAAAACCGTCCAACACATACTAAGTATTAGCTATTCGGTCGTCTACAGGAAACACGGTCATTTCATCTACATTCCTACACTCCAACAGGCCTCTCCATTCTGACAGCTCCTAACATTAACGGGAAATGTGAATCATTCCCACCACGAGCCACCCATACACAGAATCACCCTACGAAATCGGTCAATACATATTCGATCACTATACTTACAATTAAATGTTACGATTGGGGTTTTGGTTGAATGACATTTAACAATGGGCAAAGTATCGGAAATACATCCTGCTGACGGCTATGGCTTCAGAAATAGAAATATGTGTACCATTCTTATGACTTCACACACTCTTCCCTCTGCTATCCCTTTGCACATTTTGGAACATAAACACATACATTATAAGCCTGATGCTCAAGGTGAATCTATCATGCATCCCCTACTCCTGAAACTTAATAATAAAATAAAATTTTGAAACTGCTGAATGAAACTGACATACTGGATGCTGTTGGGTAAACTGAACCTACCGTCACTTTGTGTGTCTTCATCATTTAAACACTGACCTACATAATTTGCCCAGACTAACAGAACACAGACTTTTCCTGTTCATTAAGTACTCATAATATTCAATGGTAATGCAAGCCGACTGCTTTAAAATTAACTCAAAAGAATGATCCTGAATTATTAGAAATCCTGACAATAACCTGCGCATTACGTAAGTCGTTTACCTCACAAAAAATCTTCATTACCCGAACTACAGCAATGCCGCAAGCAACAATACAGCCAACTAAATAAAAGATTCTAACAATTGAAGTCTCTAACTGCTAATAGCAATTGGTTAGCAAAGGAAAGATTTTGTTAAGCAAACAATGTACTCCCCTTAAGAATGTGACACCCAGTTCAAAATGTTATCGCCAATGTTGACTGGTGGTCAATGCTAAATAGAAACAGATAAATTACAGCAGGTTTGTTAGTAATGTCGATAAAGTGCTGGCTGCATGATCTCGATCTGCAATGACTAAAATAATTAATAGTTGTTGGTAAAAAATAATATATATTGTACTTAACTGGTCATACAGGATTCTTCTTGGTTGCATACATATGATTGTAAACAGATAGTCATTGATGCCTCACTTAGGCCATCCGTTGGTAAGCGCCTTGTTAGAGGTTGCTTCCTATCAGCTGAAGGCTATGGTACTTTATTAGTTGACGTCCCAAGCAAGAGTGGACGAGAGCTCGCTAGAAACTTGATACAAGCCGCAGAGCGGCGCTGGTCGCGCCTCCCAGGTCCAACGATACTAATACGGACTGCGGTCGATGACTGCAACCCCTAACAAGTGTGGTATCGAACGTCGATGCCACATTCCTCCCCCGCTAATCTGTGAACGGCCGATGAATACGGCTTACGGCCGCCGGGTGGAGGACCCTATGCTGACGTAGTCTAGGAGGCGGGGAGCATGACTGCAGGCGAGGCACGCCCACCTGCCCCCTGCCATTCGGACAGTGGGGAGACAGGAATTGCCTGGAAACCTGCTCCAGGGTGCACGTCAACATGAGGTGTCTGCGCTTCAACAACAATGGGAGGAGCTGAAGGGTCGACTCCGTTGGGTCGGCGGCACCCGACTGGCAACGAAGACTGGAAACCGGGCAGTGCAGACTGTTCTACGGCGGTGGACGGCGTTGTAGCTGGAATTTCCCTTGCCCTATCACAGTCGAAGGCACCTGGACCGTACGGTCATCCGGTCGCTGCAGTGATGCTGGCAATGCGGGCGACTCCGGCGCGAGACACGGCGTCTGCACTGGCAGCCAGAGACGAGGAGAGCACGGAAGAGGTCGATAACTACAACCCCTAAAAAGTGTGGTATCGAAAACTGAGACCACATTCCTCCCCCGCTAATCTGTGAATGGCCGTCGAATACGGCTTACGACCACCGGGTGGAGGACCGGAGTCGTACGCAGTGCCAGCATCGCTGCAGCGCCCAGATGACCGTATGGACCAGGTGCCTTTCACTGTGATTGGGCACAGGGAAATTCCAGTTACAACGCCGTCCGCCATCGTAGACCAGTCTGCACTTCCTGGTTTCCGCGGGGGCAGCCGCATCGGCACCGACACTGGAAACGTAGGGCAAGCAGCAAAGACCCCACGACTAAAGAGGTGCACCTGATTCTGATGCCTGTGCATCTCACCAGTCGGACCCGATATGACAAATATAGCGCAGCCGAGATGGCGAAGAATGCACACTTTCAACCATCGGCGATTGCCGCGGAAATGAGGAAAATAGACAATATCAGCTGGCAAGAATTTGTGGGTCTGCCGTGGCAAAGAAACTCTCTGTGGAAGATGCGACAAATTCGTCACAGTTCGGTGAGGACGACCATGTAACAATTCAACCGACGAAGTACCGTCGCGGGGCTGAGATCGGTACGAAGATAAAAACAACAAAAGAGCGTCTTCGCGAGAATGAGAGTCGTGCAATGTAGACATTGCGACTTAAATGTCCGAACGAATCTTTCAGTGGCTCCATTCAACTGAGGGAAGAACGTTACTGAAGCTAAATGGTGAATACCATTAGCTTCACAAAACGTTTCGAACTCTGCAGACACAAATTTAGGTCCATTGTCGGTGACAATGACTTGTAGCAATCCTTCTATGCAAAATATAGAAGACAAACCTTTGATAGTAGCAGACGACTTCGTTGATTAAATGCGAACAATAAATGGAAAACCGCTAAAAGACTCAACTAGAATTAACGATTGTGCGTCCCAAAAAGGACCACTGAAATCGAAATGTAAGCAATTCCATGGCAAAGAGAAAAATGTTTTCGGTGGTGCGGATTGATTTTCTGCAGACACAGAACAAGAAGAACAAATCTTGGTTATGTCAGCATCAATTCCAGACCAGGTACAGTGACGGCGAGCTGACTGTTTTGCCCGTATTACACCCCAATCATCTTGGTGAAGAAGTCATAGCACAGCTGACTGCGAAGAACTTGGAACAACAACATGAAACTGATCGTTCTCCGTGTGGAGGAAGATGTCAACATGCTGGACAAATAGTCCTTGTTGCGGAAAAAAAAAAAAAAAAAAAAAAAAGAGTGACCAACGGATCTCAAGTCCGAATTTTAAACAAAGGCCATTGCGTAGTGACATAACACAAAACAACACTTAATACTGGATCGTTAGCTGTTGTAGCGAAACGACGAAAGTCAACAGGAAAACTTTCTACAACATCATCAATTTGCACATCAATGAACATACAAGCCTGTTCGGAAGAGTCGAACAGCGTGTCTTCAGCTATTGGCAATCGGGATAATGCGTCGGTGTTACAGTGCTGGGCAGCAGACCGATACAAGATGTCGTAATGGTACCACGACAAAAACAGTGACAAATGGATAAATTTTAGACCTGTACACGGAGGCACGGGCTTCGACGGGTGAAACAAAGACTTCAAAGGCTTATGGTCGGTGTAAACTGTAAACTTGCGACCATCGTGGAATTCTGTAACTCCAAAAATCAAAGCGAGAGCTTCCTTCTCGATCTGCGAGTAGTGACGCTGCGCAGAGGAGAGCATCTTCGATGCAAATGCGATCGGGCGATCGCGCAAACCAATGTTGTGAGAAAGAACAGCTCCGATCCCGAAATCGGGAGCATGCTTACATCTCCCCAAGTGAGTAATATGGCTTGGGTCACAAAATGTGTCTTCTCCTGGGAGTGAATATCCTTCAACCGTTGCACCAGTGGTCGTTTACTGTAACCCTCATATTGACATATTAACACACAAGTTGGGCCGTTATTAAATACTAATTGATACATGCAGACTTATACACAAATGAGTAATGCGGCTGCATTGAAATTATGTAATTTTTCTTGGGAGTCGAGTATCTTTCTTCCGATGCACCATTGGTAGCTTACTTTAACTCTCTCACTCTCAAATTGACGAATTAACTGAGAAAATTCGTCGCTATTAAATACTAATGCATACATGCTGACGTGTCTCAAGTGAGCAATGGACATGTGGTCAATTTGTATCTTCTCCTGCGAGTCCGTTGCACACATTGACGAATTGTCACAGAGTTAGTGTCGCTATTAAATACTAATGGAGATATGCTGACTTTTCCTAATCTGAGTAATGTCGCTGTGGTTAAAGAATCGTTCTTTCCTTGAAGTCAAGTATCGTTCTTCCAATGCACCTCTTGTAGTTTACTGAAACCCTCACACCGTGGCATCGACGAATTAACACAGAAGTTGCGTCGCTATTAAATGCTAATGGATAAATGGTGACTTGCAATGTGAGTAATGCAGATGCAATCCAAGTATGTATCTTCTCCTGGGAGTGAAGTATCTTTCTTCCGATGCACCAGTATGAGTTTACTGTAACCCTCACGTTGACTTATTAACACAGAAGTTGCGTCTCTATTAAATACTACTGGATACATGCTGACTTGTCCCCAAGTGAGCAATGCACCAGGGGTCGAATTATGTATCTTCTCCTGGGAGGCATGTATCTATCTTCTAATGCGCTAGTTGAAGTTTACTGTAACTCTCAGATCGACGAATTGTCACAGAATTAGTGTCACTAATAAATACTAATGTAGATATGTTGACGTTTCCCAATGTGAACGATGCCACTAGGGTCAAAGTATAATTCTTCCCTGGGAGTCAAGTATGTTCCTTCCGGTGCGCCAGTGGGAGATTACTGTAACACTCGCGCCCTCACATTGACGTATTAACACACAAGTTACGTCGTTATTGAATACTAATTTATACATTCCGGCTTCTCCTTAAGTGAGTAATGCAGCAGTGGTCCGAGTATATATCTTCTCCTGGGATTCATGTATCTTTCTGCCCATGCACCAGTGGTAGTTTACTGTTACACTCACACCGATGAATTAACACAGAAATTGCGTCGCTATTGACACTAATAGATACATCCAGACTTCTCCAAATGTGGGCAATTCGGCTGCGGTCAAGTATGTACATATATTCTCCTGTTAGCCAAGTATCTTTCTTCCGTAGCACAGGTGGTACTTTACTCTAATGCCACACCCTCACAGTGAAGGTTTACTACAGAAATAGCGTTGCTATTGAATTTTCCAATGGGTACAAACTTACTTCTACCCAAGTGAGCAATGCAGCTGCAGTCAAAGTATGTTTCTTCTCCTGGGAGACAAGAATCTTTCTTCCGATGCACCAGTGGTGGTGTACTGAAACCATCACATTGACGAATTAACACTGAAATTGCGTCGCTGTTAAAAACTAATGGATACATGTTGACTTGTCCCCAAGTGAGGAATGCGAACATGGTCAAAGTATGTATCTTCTACTGGGAGTTATGTACCTTTCTTCTGATTCACCTCTTGTAGTTTATTGTAACACTCACACCCTCACATTGGACAAGGTATGTATTTTCTCCTAGGAGTTTCGTATCTTTTTTCCAATGCATGTGTGGTAGTTTGGTGTAACCCTCTCACACTCACATTGCCGAATTATCATAGATATTGTGTTGCTATTACACACAAATGGATACATGCTGGCGTTTCGCCAACTGAGTAATGGTGCTGCGGTTTAAATATGTATCTTATCCTGGGTGACAAGTATATTTGTTTCGGTGCACCAGTATGCGTATACTATAACCCTCATACCCTCACATTGACGTATTAACACAGAAGTTGTGTCGCTATTATATACTAATGTATACAGGCAGATTGACACCCAAGTGAGCTATGTGGCTGTTGTCAAAGTATGTATCTTCTCCTGGGAGTCAGGTATTTTTCTTTCGTTGCACCAGTGGCAGTTTACTGTAACAGTCACACCCTCACATTGACCAATTAACACAGTTTTAGAAACGTTCAGTCATAAATAAAGTAATTGAACAAAAGTAATGTCTTGATAGCAGACTTTCTTTTATACAATGTCTGGAAAAAACATTCTTTATACCAATTGCTTCATATTCTATCAATTAAATAAACCAAACAAGCAATAAACCTCCTACTTCAGGCGATAGCAAGGAAAGCTGTTCGCATCATTCTCACGAACCGCCTTTTCGCAATAAAGAACAGAGGTAATTGTTTATTTCCTATTGTACTTCGATGAAACGTGAATAATTTATAGTCATACCACTAGTGCTTGTCGTTATTTCATGTGATATGAGTCCTTCGGCAGTTTTGTTGAGCGAAGAGCTATGTTAGCGTAATGGTAATGTTGTTTGGCCACAAAGCGAGAGGTTCTAAGTTCAAACAATAATCCGTCCTAAATATTTTCTTTATTTATAAACAATATCGAAGTGTCTTACATCATGAATTTTATTCGTTTGAATGTAATTCTTTCAAATTTCTAGTGCTTTGTCTCTTCATTATAATCATACTTTGCGGTTTTTCTAATTTTGTCCTCCAATATTTCCTTTCATAGCAATTAAAAAGAGTGATAAGGCACAAATACAATATTCATGTTATCTATTTTGTTTGTATATCTTCTCTTCCGCAGTCTGTGTTTTACTATTCATATTGAGATATATTCTTTTGCGTCAGTATTAAAAGTATTATTTAGAGAAGAATTTCGACTCGTACGTTGCCGAGCTACTTGATTGTCTGACGCAATTCTTTGCGTCGCTGCTTTGGCAACATCATATTCAATGTATTAGTCGACTGATCTTTGTTTTTTGTTTTAGCAATTATTTGCTGTCCGTTGTGACAACACAAATTGTTTGTGCACTGTCCCTCACTGGCAATATATTTTAGTTTCTATGTTTTATTACGTCCATAATTCAGTTTTGTGTACTTCGCCAACTTTGTTTTAATCAGAACGTTTTAGAAAAAAGCGAAATGACTCTGGTATAAATAAAAGTTTTATTACAGTCGCTAGAAATGGAATATTTCCCAATATTACATAGGACACCTGGTACTTACATTAAATGAGATATTGTTATACAGTAAATTTTATATGAAATTTAGGTATCTTGTCCACATTTCATTCTCAACACTGTGGCAACTAAAATCGACCATATGGATTTTGCACAGAGCAAAACTTAATCATAGCTAACACTTGGTTCAAGAATCATAAAAGAAGGTTGTACACATGGAAGAATCCTGGAAATACTAGAAGGTATCAGATAATATAATGGCAAGACAGAGATTTAGGAACAAGGTATTAAATTGTAAGACATTTCCACTGGCAGATGTGGACTCTGACCACAAGCTATTGGTTATGAACTGTAGATTGAAACTGAAGAAACTGCAGAAAGTGGGAATTTAAGGAGATGGGACCTGGATAAACTGATTAAACCAGAGGTTGTACAGAGTTTTAGGGAGAGCATAAGGGAACAATTGTCACAAATAGGGGAAAGAAATACAGTAGAAGAAGAATGGGTAGCTTTGAGGGATGAAGTAGTGAAGGCAGCACAGGATCAAGTAGGTAAAAAAACGAGGGCTTGGATAACAGAAGAAATATTGAACTTAATTGATGAAAGGAGAAAATATAAAAATGCAGAAAATGAAGCACGCAAAAAGGAATACAAACGTCTCAAAAACGAGATCGATAGGAAGTGCAAAATGGCCAAGCAGGCATGGCTAGAGGACAAATGTAAGGATGTAGAGGCTTATCTCACTAGGGGTAAGATAGATACTGCTTACAGGAAAATTAAAGATACCTTTGGAGAAAAGAGAACCACTTGCATGAATATCAAGAGCTCAGATGGAAAGCCAGTTCTAAGCAAAGAAGGGAAAGCAGAAAGGTGGAAGGAGTACATAGAGTGTCTATACAATGGCGAAGTACTTGAGGACAATATTCTGGAAATGGGAGAGAATGTAGACGAAGACAAAATGGGAGATACAATACTGCGTGAAGAGTTTGACAGAGCACTGAAAGACCTGAGTCGAAACAAGGCCCCGGGAGTAGACAACATTCCATTAGAATTACTGACGGCCTTGGGAGAGCCAGTCCTGACAAAACTCTGCCACCTGGTGAGCAAGATGTATGAGACAGGCGAAATACCCTCAAACTTCAAGAAGAATATAATAATTCCAATCCCAAAGAAAGCAGGCGTTGACAGATGTGAAAATTTCCGAACAATCAGTTTAATAAGCCACAGCTGCAAAATACTAACGCGAATTCTTTACAGACGAATGGAAAAAGTAGTAGAAGCCAATCTTGGGGAAGATCAGTTTGGATTCCGTAGAAATATTGAAACACGTGAGGCAATACTAACCTTACGACTTATCTTAGAAGAAAGATTAAGGAAAGGTAAACCTACATTTCTAGTATTTGTAGACTTATAGAAAGCTTTTGACAATGTTGACTGGAATGCTGTCTTTCAAATTCTAATGGAGACAGGGGTAAAATATAGGGAGCGAAAGACTATTTACAATTTGTACAGAAACCAGATGGCAGTTATAAGAGTCGAGGGACATGAAAGGGAAGCAGCGGTTGGGAAGGGAGTGAGAGAGGGTTGTAGCCTCTCCCCGATGTTATTCTAGCTGTACATTGAGCAAGCAGTAAAGGAAACAAAAGAAAAATTCGGAGTAGGTATCAAAATACATGGAGAAGGAATAAAAACTTTGAGGTTCGCCGATGACATTGTATTTCTGTCTGAGATAGCAAAGGACTTGGAAGAGCAGTTGAACAGAATGGATAGTGTCTTGAAAGGAGGACATAAGATGAACATCAACAAAAGCAAAACGAGTCTAATTAAGTTGGGTGATGCTGAGTGAATTAGATTAGGAAATGAGACACTTAAAGTAGTAAAGGAGTTTTGCTATTTAGGGAGTGAAATAACTGATGATGGTCGAAGTAGAGAGGATATAAAATGTAGACTGGCAATGGCAAGGAAATCGTTTCTGAAGAAGAGAAATTTGTTAACATCGAGTATAGATTTAAGTGTCAGGAAGTCGTTTCTGAAAGTATTTCTATGGAGTGTAGCCATGTATGGAAGTGAAACATGGACGATAACTAGTTTGGACAAGAAGAGAATTGAAGCTTTCGAAATGTTGTGCTACAGAAGAATGCTGAAGATAAGGTGGGTAGATCACGTAACTAATGGGGAGGTATTGAATAGGATTGGGGAGAAGAGAAGTTTGTGGCACAACTTGACTATAAGAAGGGATCGGTTGTTAGGACATGTTTTGAGGCATCAAGGGATCACAAATTTAGCATTGGAGGGCAGCGTGGAGGGTAAAAATCGTAGAGGGAGACCAAGAGATGAATACACTAAGCAGATTCAGAAGGATGTAGGCTGCAGTGCGTACTGGGAGATGAAGAAGCTTGCACAGGATAGAGTAGCATGGAGAGCTGCATCAAACCAGTCTCAGGACTGAAGACCACAACGACAACAACAATGCGACTATTTTCAGCAACTTTTGCAATCAGAATAATTGCTAATTTTGAGGGCATAGAAATTAGTAAGCTAAGATATTTTGCATACTTTCACTCTGTGATATCAAATGGAATAATATTTTGGAGCAACTCAACACTTAGGCAAAAAGTATTCACTGCTCAAAAGAAAGTGCTTTGAATAATGTTTGCGGCTCATAGTCGCACATCTTGTAGGCATATGTTTAAAAGATTAAGAATTATTACAATAGACTCACAGTACATTTACTCAGTAATGAAATTTGTTCTCAACAACATGAACCAGTTTAAAATCAACAGTGACCTTCATGATTATAATACCAGAAGAAAGAAGATTTACACTGTTATCTACTTAACCTATCTTTGACACGAAAAAGGTAAAAATATGCTGCTGTAAAACTTTTCCATAAATTACCAGATGAAATAAAATATCTGACAGACAGCAGTAATAGTTTCAAAAATCTTGTCTCTTTGACAACTCCTCCTATACCATAGATGAATTCTTGAACAGGAATAAATAAATCTATAGGTATAATATACGCTTTTTGTGCCATTTAACAGAATGGGGTAGGCAATAAAAGTTTTAAGCTTAAAAAAAAAGAAACTTGATTCATGTGTGCATTTCTTATGCACTTGATACATTCCGCATCATAACAGTTACTGTGAGATTCCTCACTGGAACTTGACATAAACATTGTGTGTGTTATTAATGTAGTTTCTTATACATATTTTAGGCATGGAAATACTGATAGTTACACTGTTTACATTTTTGATGGACATTTTAAATGTGAAAATAACACTTTGACGCTTGACATAGGCATTGTGTGTGTTTTTATCTTCTTTACTGCTAAAATTATTTATGATCATGTTTACTTTTGTGCGTAGTGCCATTTAGGCATAAGATGAAACATCAGCTGTGTGCTTAGTATCTTATTTAAGTAAAACACATGTGTTTTGTACAGTTGTACATACATGCACAGGTGGAAATAATGTAAGTTAGACACTACATGTTATCAGAGATATTTTAGACATAAATGTTACACATCGTGTCCTTGACATAAATATTGTGTTGCTGATGGATTCTTCACATATGTCTTCGACGTGGAATTATTGTAAGTGACGCCCTTTATGTATTTTAGATGTGGAAAAAACATTGTGAGACCTGACTGACGCATACACTGCGTATGTGTGTTGCTGTCATATATTTTGACATACACTTTAGATGTGGAATGAAAATTGTAACACTTGACAACTGTGTACATGTGTGTTTGTGTGTGTGTGTGTGTGTGTGTGTGTGTGTGTGTGTGTGTGTGTGTGTGTGTGTAAGTGTGTGTGTGTGTGCACTTACATATTTTTGATAAATAATAGGGACAATTTGACATGAATATATTTAATTTGAGGGCTCCATTACACCTTACATCAAGTGTGGTACAAAGGATTGAAATAAGCTTGTTGACAGATGGTGATTAACTTTAAAGTTAGATCACTAGCGCCAAAATGCAGATGTATTGTCAATATCTTTACAATGTTTCTGATAATTAATCGAATGCTTTTGAACATGGGACAAAATACCACTTGTTTGGATACTTTTAATCATTGCACTAAAAGCTGTTCCAATATTTTTCAGCATGACGCCATGGTACACAATTCAGATGAAATTTACATATTTTAGATGCATGATTTGGATGAAATATTATTAAGTAACACCCTTTACATATTTTCAGTAAATAATTCACATCGTTTAGGTACTTTTGAACATGGTGCTAAATTCAGATCGTTTATATACTTTTGAGCATGTAATCATAATGACTGGCAGACAAGTTGTTGTTTTCACTGCCTTAGATTTTTTTTTAATTTCCCACAAGCACAATTGAGCTAGTTCTGCCATTTTGCAATTTTTTGAATTTCCCATCTCACCATTATCTGTTTTTTAATTACCTGCCATGCCGTATTGCAATTTTATTAAATTTCCCATAATGCCACTTAATATTTTTGAATTTCCTACTACTGCCATCTCATATTTTTTTGGCGATTTCGCTATTGGTGGTTGCTTGAACTGTTGAACAGCTTTGCCACAGCCATTCTACTATCAGTGCTTGGTTAAATGGTTAAACGATATGAAGATTCGTTATGAACTATAATGGGTGATTCACGTTAATGAATATCATGGAAGCAATGTTTTATCACACAGATTCTTTAAAGTTCTTATGTTTACTCATCATGGTTGAATTCTCCAGGCTGTAGTGTGTAACTACTTGTAAACTGTTTAGAAGTGAGCTCTCTTATACTTTGGTTGCCCTCAGATGGCTGCTGTTGCAGAGTAATTTTCTTGTTATGGTTGTAATTGATGAAGTGGGGCACTTTCCAAAGAAAAGGTTAACCAACATTTAAATTTATTGTGAAATTTATTCTGATTAACAAGGCATTCTTCTTCAACATTACAAGGTTAGTTTCTTTGGTGTTTTCTCCGTATGTGACATTTTAATAACGCAGTAGCACTGCTGCACTCGAAATCACTTTCATGTCAAGTACCTTATGTTAGAGATGATGACCACTGACGACGGTGCTGTGCACAAATATGCATAGCATGCGATTTTTTAATGCAGCGATGATGATGTATCCACGTCTGTAACTTAGCTAACTACTGTGTTTGTTTAACACTACATCTGATGTCGTTGTAGTACGTTCATGTAGCTCTCTTACCTTAGTATGGTGTGTTGTTGTATTTTTAGATGCAGTTGAGAATTGGCAGTGCGTGAAACTAGTGGTGGAAGTAACATCCTTCTTCGAATAGTATGGGATTGCTTGATTTGAGGGAGCACCATGTTACGTGAGGACCTGTTTATATGGATATCACTGAAATGAAGTCATTGACGATGGTTATGAGGACATTGCGATTTTCCAGTTTCTAGAAGAAGAGCACCGAGCCATTAGATGAGGTATTGTGATTTGATGATGGGTGAGAGTGGGCCCACATTTGGTTAATTGGGATCAGTAAAAGGAAAGACACTGATAGCCTAATAATGATAAACAAAATACATTCCCTAATACTGGTCATGATAAGATATTTACATCATGTAACCCAGTATAAGTGGAAACATATTATTTTCCTTTCAAAATGTTAGGAGGTGCACTATAAATTGATTGTTTTGAAGTCGTAAGGCACATGAATTAGTTGAGATGAAGCGAGGCTAGCGAGAATTTTAGTGATCAGTATTGTGTTTGAAGACAAGCAAAAGGCAGAAGCTGGAGCACTGAGAAAATGTATAAATTATAAAGATTCCTTACATAAGTGATCACCCACTGTGAGCCACCAGTTTGAAGTACCAACATGTGGGTAGAAGACAAGTGAAGGTGTGCAATGTTTTGATGAGTGCAGTATTGTGGTAAATTGCTTGGACTAAGTTTGCTTCTTCGTTGAATATGAGCTAGTTTACTGAAATTTCGAGTGTTTAATTAATGATTTGAAATCAAAGGTGATGATAGATATTTTGCAGATCTCGATTAGTTTCCTGATACTTATCTTCACAGTGATGTCAAATTGCGTTCCTCCATTTACCAGCTATATAATAATCGGGTGTACTGAAATGATAATGCTACAATTTTGTAGGTTTATGCGTAAGTAATAATTTTTTTAGCAGTGTAGTTTGTTTTCTATGGCTATCAAAATATAGATGATACATGTGTCACCTATGTATGGTGTTATATAAATTATTTTGTTACTAAGAACACATTTTGTTGACATACCCAGCGAATACTATGGTACTCTGATATCGCTTGACACTCTCTTATTACGACTAAGAGTCATAGACAGGTGGTGACATTTTTTTAAGTATACTATGTGCTCAATGATTGTTTTCTTCCCGACAGATCGAGGAATGACTCGTTTAATTTGTTCTATTTTACTATACCAGATACAGATTTTTCTTTACAGGCCCTGATCGTTCTAGTGGCTACAGTGAGTAACAATGGGTGTTAGAAGGGTGAACAATGATACTGAAATTGTTTTGTGTAAATAATTATGTAGTTAGCTGTGCTCCACCATTGGTTAGTTTGAATATGTTGAATCACTTCAGATTTCTCTGGGTAATGGCCTCTTGTTAGCTGTGTTGTAAGCATGTTTACAATAAGTGGCACGTAATGCTCGTTCCACGTGTAATATTTAAGCTGTTATTACCTTCCAGTTTTTATTTGGGTACAACAGGAACGAATCATTACAGTGAAACTTGTGAGACAGTTGGCACGTGCACGTTCAGTGATAGTGCCAGGCACAGTCCTACCTTCACTTGTATTTTACTTTATTTCTATTGACCATTTATTACAATATACTAGTGTGAAGCATTGGGACAACATTATTATTACTAAAACTGAGTAATTGCTCTTAATAGTTCTGTTTCTTTGTTGCATGATATGTGGAAGAGGAGAACGAAGGGAAATGAAGAAATGAGAACGAACAAACGCACAACCAGAAGGTACGTTGACGACAACAAACTGAGAACAGTAAATAGCTGATGGACAGGTATTCCTTAGCGAAGCTCCATTCCAGGTATAAGAATGATAACAGTTAGATTGCCTGATGGCGAGTCTAGATACAAGTCCACTCCCAGGCAATCATCAAGCTGTGTTACTGGAACTTGACTTCACAGAGTAACATGTCTTCAGTGTAAGGCATTATGCACAGCCTAGTCTGGATAACAAGTTGCCTCTCTAGTGACATCCCCAGCCATTTAGGAGTCAGAGATGAACCAGTTACACCCTTGTGATGAACAGCCAGGAGCTGTCAAAACAAGACATCAACTAAGAACAGAGACTCCTATGCCATTGGCACATTTGAATCCATCTAACTTCAAGTAGTTGGCTGACGGACTGTCATACGATTCGATTCATCTCCAAGTTACTACTTCAAACCTACATCCTCCTGAATCTGCTTAGTGTATTCATCTCTTGGTCTCCCTGTTTGCATGCTACTGACATGTCATCTCCTGTAAATCATTCAATGGTCCACCTAACGCCATTCTCCACATCCATAATTGGTGGCACCTTCTGTCATCATAATCCCTAAAGTGCCTGTGATGTGTCAGTGCGTATGATGACCCAGTGTGTGTTGAGAGTGAAAGGTAAGTATTCCGCTCGTTCTTAGAAAACCATTTTGATGCTAGGATGTTATATTTTAGATATACCACTTTAAACGGAATTATATAAAACAGATTTTTCCATCAAGTTATCGTATCTCAAACACTGACTTAAAATTATCAACGTAGCTTCCGTTTTATTTAAAATTCCTGTTTGTCGTTCTTATCTTAAGGTTGTTCCTAGGTTATTTCAAGCACTGACTTGGAAATTAGCAGCAGATTCTTTTTCTTTATTGTATCCGACATACCTTGATTCTTTAAAAGATAAGAATGGCGCTTGCCAAGTTATTGGAATGTCGTACACAACATTAAAAAGTAAAATGTTTCACACAATTTCTTTTTAAATGAGAGAGGAAGGGACGAAGTGCGTCTGCTTTTCGAATCGAACCACTAACCAGCTCAAGCAGGTCAAGCTTTTACACTTTCCTCAACACACTACTGACTAATTGTCTCCGCTTCCCCGTACCTCTCATTTTGCAATGATATTAATTTTTCTGGACTCAGCATTTAAAATGAAAAACATCCAAAGGTACAACTTCTTCAGACATGTGTAAGATGCACCTCTTTCAGATAAAAAGAAAAAACACTCCCCCTTCAGACCACGGGTGGCCTACCGGGACCATCCGACCGCCGTGTCATCCGCCAAGGAGGATGCGGATAGGAGGGGCGTGGGGTCAGCACACCGCTCTCCCGGTCGTTATGATGGTATTCTTCACCGAAGCCGCTGCTATTCGGTCGAGTAGCTCCTCAGTTGTCACCACGAGGCTGAGTGCACCCCGAAAAATGGCAACAGCGCATGGTGGCTGGATGGTCACCCAACCAAGTGCCGTCCACGCCCCACAACGCTTAACTTCGGTGATCTCACGGGAACCAGTGTATCCACTGCGGCAAGGCCGTTGCTCCTTTCAGATAACATCAGTAAATTAAATTAAAAAAATACTTAGGTACACTAAGGTGACAAACGTCATGCGGTAGAAATATGCACATATACATTTGGCTGAAGTATCGCGTTCACGAGGTATAAAAGGACAGTGTACTGGGGAGCTATCATGTGTACTCAGGCGATTCGTATGGTTTCCGACGTGATTAGGGCGCGCGACGGTTATTAACAGACTTTGAACGCACAATGTCTTCACTTAACGACCTAGAGCAGCGGTGATTGCGTAGAGTTGTCACTGCTAACACACAACCAGGACTGCGTGACATAACCTCAGAAATCAATGTGAGATCTACGAAGAATGGACCAGTTACGATAGCGTGGCGAAAAGTGTTAATGGTCTATGGCAGCAGACGGCCAACCCACGTGCCTTTGGTAACAGCACGCTTCTCCTGGGCTTTTGGGTATATCAGTTGGATCCTAGACTAGAAAACTGTGGTCTGGTCAGATGAGTCCCGGTTTCAGTTGGTAAGAGCTGATGGTGGGATTACAATGTGGCGCAATTCTCACGAACCCATGGACACAAGTTGTCAACAAGGCACTAGACAAGCTGGTGGTGCCCCCAAAATGGTGTGGGCTATGTTTACAAGGAATGAACTGGGTCCTCTAGTCCAACTGAACCCATCATTAACTGGAAATGGTCATGTTCGGCTACTTGGAGGCCACTTACAACCGTACTTGGACCTCATGTCCCCAAACAATGATGCACAGTGTCACCGGGCCACAACTGTTGGCGATTGGTTTGAAGATCATTCTGGACAGTTCGAGCCTATGATTTGGCCACCTAGATCGCCCGACACGAATCCCATTGAACATTTGTTGGACATAATTGAAAGGTAAGTGCGTGCGCAAAATCCTGCAGCGGTAATACTCTCGCAAATATGGACTGTTACAGAGACAGTTGTTGTTGTTTTGGTCTTCAGTCCAGAAACTGGTTTGATTCAGCTCTCCGAGCTACTACATTCTGTGCAACCCATCATCCTTATGAATCTGCTTAGTGTATTCATCTCTTGGTCTCCCTCCACGCTACCGTCCAATACTAACTGGTGATCCCTTGATGCCTCAGAGCATGTCCTACCTACCGAGCCTTTCATCTAGTCAAGTTGTGCCACAAATTCATCTCCCCAATTCCGTTCAGTACTTCGTCATTAGTTACGTGATCTACCCCTTTAATCTTCAACATTCTTCTATAGAAACACATTTGGAGAGCTTCTATTCTCTTCTTGTCTAAACTATTTATCATCCGTGTTTCATTTTCATGGCTGCACTCCATACAAATACTACCAGAAAAAGACTTCCTCTCACTAAAAACTGTACTCGATGTTAAGAAACTTCTTTTCTTCAGGAACGCTTTCCTTGTCATTGCCAGACTACATGTTATATTCTCTCAACGTCGACCATCATCAGCGGTTATTTTGCTTCCCAAATAGCAAAACTCCTTTACTCCTTTAAGTGTCCCATTCCCTAATGTCATTCCCTCAGCATCACCTGATTTAATTCAACTACATTCTAATATCCACGATTTGCTTTTGTTGATGTTCATCTTATATCCTCCTTTCAAGACACTGTTCAGTTCAACTGCTCTTCCGGGTCCTTTGCTCTCTCCGACAGAATTACAATGTCATCGGCAGACCTATGGCGGTATGGCTCAGTATTCCTGCGGGGACTTCAAACGACTTGTTGACTCCATGCCAGGTCGTGTGGCTGCATTATATCGAGCAAAAGGAGGCCCAATACGGTGTTAGAAGGTAGCCCATGGTTTTTTTCATATCAGTGCGAGCAGGCACGCAAAGAATAATTTCGTTTCAAGTTGGATTTTCATGTCACACAACATTTACAAGAAACTGCCAGAAAAGGGTAATTTCTAGACAGTCGAAGACAGAATCTCAGGTTTCTCCATATACAGTGAGAGAAACCAGATGAGCCATGACTGGGCAATCAGTTATTTACAAAGCCTCAATGTAATTTTAAACGTAAGATAAAAATAGGCGTGCGTTAAAAGCTTCGCAAGAATCTGCAGAAAGGACGAAGTTCTTGTAAGTGTATACTAAGAGTAGATACTGTTGCCTTCACTTTACAGAACGGCACTTAAAGTAATTCGCGGTTAACATTAAGTTCTTGTACTATCTTCGTCTTTGACATAGTCTAATATCACAAAATTTTTCTTGTTTAATTTGTGAAGTGCACGTTAATAAGGTATATATGTGTAAATCTTTCACCTGTTGGGTAGAAGAAATAGAGACTTACATCTTATTTTCATATAGATTTAATTTTATTTATTAATTATTTAATGTCATTGCAGAAATGAAGATCATATTAGAAAATAGGGAAGCAGTTTTACATGAATCACAGTAATTTTGTCAAACCAGCTAGCTTCTACATTGATAACTTATGACAGGGTTTAGCACAACGAAAACAATCCTTGGAAAAAAAAAACCCTTGTGGAGATTACAATGTGGATTCCGCAGCCGCGGCCTGTACATTGACTCTCTTTGCCAGATTTCTCTCGGCAGATGAACACAATTCTTGTCCTGGACCGATGACATCGGGGTTCCACCGTGCTAATAGTCTCTCCCTGAGCAGAGGGAGAGTTGCATTGTTGCAAACGAATAAAACGAAAAGCAGTGGACCCTGTAACATCGTAGCTATATGGACATAGTACACGTACTGCGCTATGCCTTGTGCCTGGTGGAAGCCAATTCTAACAATCGTGCCTATGCCACTTAAAGTGACAGTCTTAACTGACATGTAAAGAATTAGTGTCTTTGAGCCAAACGCCTCTTTACTATAAATTTTGAGCTGCAGCATGGAATTACGAGTACGTCGGTACATGTATCCCACCAGTCCGAGACAAACCATATTGTAAGTTACTGACAGAGAAATTCCCGCGATGAATATTATACGACTGTGCAACAGGTAATATTCGCTCGTTCTTTCCAAAGCAATGGTTGCCGCCAGTACTACGCCCCAGGGTATTAGCGAACACAACAGCTGACGGCGGAATACCTTCCTTACTTCAGCACGTTCTAGGTCGCTAGGAAGCCTGAGGTGACGAACGCATGCGTACATTTGGTAGCAGAACGAGTTGAGCCAGATACAGTTCAGAAGAGTTAGTGCGCTATCGATCTGCACCGTCGTAGATAAGTCGGGGACACCGGCCATACGATACAAGACCTCAGAAAACAAGATCTGGACCATACCTGTTATCTGAAAGGACAAGAATATCTTTCCGGGCAAGTTACGTAAATTGGGAAGATACACGTACACTGCGGCAGTCAAAAATCGGAAGAGAATATTCACTGCTACAAACGTTATTTCTAAAGGTTCTAAGCCCTCGATTTTAAAATCCTTGTACTTCAAGGTGCTACTGTTTAGACTGTCTTTGTAGCTCAGTATTCTGTTTGTCGGCTTGTCTTCGCCCTGTACATAATATCCACAGTATGGTGAGTAAAATCCACGGTGGTCCATGGGGGCGCGACATGCGTCGAGATAACTTGTGGAAGCAAAATCGCGACACTTCAGCAGGAGAATAGCCCTGCAAACAGAGCAGACGGCGTCGGTTGCGTTGATCTGCGGGCAGGGTTGGTCGTCAGGACCACCGAAAACGCAGCGGGCATCGCGCACAGACTGAATCATACTGAAGGGGACATCCTGACAAATGCTGACAGAGTTGACAGTCATCCAGGCGAAGAGGCAGAGGTTGACGTTGGCCCTCTGCGTGTAGGCCAGGTAGCTGGTGACGGGTATGTGGGGCGACCCCTGCGACAGGTCGTGCCACAGCTGCACACGGCACTGCTCGCGCCGCTTAGTGGTTTCCGGAGGCAGGTCTTCCAGTGGGCACGTGGGGTGGTCCAGGGCGTTGGCCAACAGCTGCATGCAGCCAGTGTCCACGGACAGCGTAGCGTTGCTTTTGTCCTCCAGCTGCCACTCCTCGCCTGCAAGATCAATGACAGCAGTTGGGTGGTGGTTCTCGTCGTACGCTGAATGTGCCACAAATGCGGACAACTTTACACCATAAACGGTTATCGTATTATGCATGTCGCTACCAAACAATCACATATATGAGTATCTCAACAAAGCACGTCATTCTTACACTGCCAGCTGGTGTGAATTCAATAAGTGTTCTTCAGTATTCTCAGACACTTACGATGATTATATGAAGCTGGTATCTGTTGCGAAAGAACAGTTACCACTGGTGACCGTGCAGCGTCTCTAGAATAAAATGATAATTAAATCGAAACCCTTAGCTGTCGATAGGTGTTGTTGATATACATCAATGGGGACACCTGAAGATATGTGCTCCGACCAGGAGTCAAACCCGGGATGTCCTGCTTACATTGCAGATGCTCTATCCGTTTGAGCCACCGAGGGCACAGAAGATAGTGCGAATGCAGGGACGTATCCCTTGCACGCTTCCCGTGAGACCCATATTCCCAACTGTCCACAACCTACATTCGTAGTGTTCCTAATATGAGGGTCACTCCAAAAGAAATGCACGCAACTTTTTTTTAAATTCATCTTTTATGCTACATGTCTGAAAGTTTCACAGTGTGTAGATACATTCTTTAGGAACAATATTTTCATTTCTCTACATAATTTACATCCCTCTCAACTGCCTTACGTCATCTTGGAACCAGCGCCTATATACCCGCACGGTAAAATTCTGGACCAACCTGTTGGAGCCACTGTTTGACAGCGTGCACCTTGTTCTACGAAGAGAGTCTTTCAGTTTCCCAAAGAGATGATAGTCACATGGAGCCAGGTCGGGACTGTAGGGCGGGTGTTTCAATGTTGTCCATCCGAGGTTTGTGATCGCTTCCATGGTTTTTTGACTGATATGTGGCCGTGCATTGTCGTGTAACAGCAAAACATACTGCTTTTGCAGGTGTGGTCGAACACGACTCAGTCGAGCTTGAAGTTTCTGCTGTGTCGTGACATGCATCAGAATTTATGGTGGTTCCTCTTTGCATGATGTCCACAAGCAAGAGTCCTTCGGAATCGAAAAACACCGTAGCCAAAATTTTCTAGAAGAAGGTGTGGTTTTAAATTTATTTTTCTTGGGTGAATTTACATCATGCCACTCCAATGATTGCCTCTTGGTCTCTGGTGAAAAATGAGGGAGCCATTTTTCATCGCCTGTCACAATTCTTCCAAGAAATTCATCTCCACCACTCTCGTACCAAAAGTTCGCTGCATAGCGTTTTTCTTGTTTCTTTGTGAGCCACTGTCAACATCCTGGGAACCCACGTGGCACAAATCTTTTTTAACGGCAACACTTTCAGTATTGTGCAAACACTTCCTTCCCCTATCCCAACGTAGCGTGACAATTCGTTCACTGTGATGTGTCTGTCAGCAGTCACCAATTCGTTAACACTCTGCACATTGTCTGGGGTGTGTGCAGTACGAGGCCTGCCGCTGCGAGGACAATCCTCAATGTTGCCGTGCCGGCTTTCATCACCTAACTTGCTTGCCCACCGACTAACTGTACTGCGATCGACAGCAGCATCTCCATACACCTTTCTCAACCTCTTGTGGATGTTTCCAACTGTCTCGTTTTCACAGCACAGGAGTTCTATGGCAGTACGTCGCTTCTGACGAACGTCAAGTGTAGCAGCCATCTTGAAGACATGCTGTGACGGCGCCACTCACGGGAACAGGTTGAACTAAGTTTGAAAACAAAAGTATGTATCTACACACTGTAAAACTTTCACACATGCAGAATGATAACTGTATTTTTACAAAAATAGTGTGCATTTCTTTTGGAGTGACCCTCGTAGATATTTGCCCATTCAGTGGTATCTGTTCTTTCGGGAACATATACCATCTTCATACAGTTAAAGGCTACCCAGCCACTGACCTCCTTCTGTGCAAATGCGCACACTTTGCCCGAACTCTTACGGGACTCGTCAGGCTGGCGCGAGTAATGAGTGAATGGGCAAATACCTATTAGGAACACTACAAATGTAGGTTGTGAACAATTGGGACTGTGGGTCTCACAGGGAGGGTGCAAGGGATAAGTCCCTGCAGTCGCACTCTCCCCCGTGCCCTCGGTGGCTCAGATGGACAGAGCGTCTGCCATGTAAGCAGGAGATCACGGGTTCGAATGCTGGTCGGGCCACACATTTTCAGCTGTCCCCGTTGATGTATATCAACAACACCTGTCGGCAGCTAAGGGTTTCGATTTAATTTTCATTTCATTTGGGTTGAAGTTGTTGTTTGTTGTATTTTGTTACTATCCTGAAACTTTCTACGCTGACAGCGAAAAGGTGACCAGTTTTAAATTAATTTTAATTACAGTGTGGGTATATAAATGTAGACTAAAGAATCAACTTGCTTAAAATAATGAAGGGTAATTATTCAATCACTAGAAAGAAGGAAACTCATCGTCCACATACTATGAGCTATAATTTTGTACCGCCATTTTTGGTCCATTCTTCACAGCTGCAACTGCTAGTTTCAACAATCAATTCTAATTATGCTGCAGTCCTCTTCTAAACTTTACAGCACTTATTAATTCGTACTCTTTCAATATTAATATTTTTTAACATGTCATTTAATGTTTGGAATAAATCATAATTAATTATTCATGTTTTGTAGTAATAAGCAACATCCTTTGTTTCGTAAATGGCCTCAAAAACTGTAGCTGGTAAGAAAATTACAAGCACAATTGGTGCACGTTCATATTCAAATACTATCACAGAAAAGCTTGCAGAAACTCTTGAACTGATAAGGGCTGTCGAAATCACGTGTTCTTGTTGTTGTTGTGGTCTTCAGTCCAGAGACTGGTTTGATGCAGCTCTCCATGCTACTCTATCCTGTGCAAGCTTCTTCATCTCCCAGTACCTACTGCAACTTACATCCTTCTGAATCTGCTTAGTGTATTCATCTCTTGGTCTCCCTCTACGATTTTTACCCTCCACGGTTCCCTCCAATACTAAATTTGCCATCCCTTGATGTCTCAGAATATGTCCTACCAACCGGTCCCTTTTTCTAGTCATGTTGTGCCACAATCTCCTCTTCTCTCCAATTCTATTCAGTACCTCCTCATTAGTTATGTGATCTACCCATCGAACCTTTAGCATTCTTCTGTAGCACCACATTTCGAAAGCTTCTATTCTCTTATTGTCTAAACTATTTATCGTCCACGTTTCACTTCCATACATGGCTACACTAAATACAAATATTTTCAGAAAAGACTTCCTGACAAATCTATACCCGATGTTAATAAATTTCTCTTCTTCAGAAACGCTTTCCTTGCCATTGCCAGTCTACATTTTATATTCTCTCTATTTCGACCATCTTTGCTCCCCAAATAGCAAAACTCATTCTATAAGTGTCTCATTTCCTAATATAATTCCCTCAGCATCACCCGATTTAATTTGACTACATTCCATTATCCTTGTTTTCCTTTTGTTGATGTTCATCTTATATCCTCCTTTCAAGACACTGTTCAGTTCAACTGCTCTTCCAGGTCCTTTGCTGTATCTGACAGAATTACAATGTCATCGGCCAACCTCAATGTTTTTATTTCTTCTCCATGGATTTTAATTCCTACTCCGAATTTTTCTTTCGTTTCCTTTACTGCTTGCTCAATATACAGATTGAATAAAGTCGGGGATAGACTACAACCCTGTCTCACTCCCTTCCCAACCACTGCTTCCCTTTCATGCCCCTCGACCCTTTTAACTGCCATCTGATTTCTGTACAAATTGTAAATAGCCTTTCGCTCAATGTATTTGACCCCTGACATATTCAGATTTTGAAAGAGAGTATTCCAGTCAACATTGTCAAAAGCTTTCTCTAAGTCTACAAATGCTAGGAACGTAGGTTTGCCTTTTCTTAATCTATTTTCTAAGATAAGTCGTATGGTCAGTATTGCCTCACGTGTTCCAACATTTCTACGGAATCCAAACTGATCTTCCCCGAGGTCGACTTCTACCAGTTTTTCCATTCATCTGTAAAGAATTCTTGTTAGTATTTTGCAGCTGTGGCTTATTAAACTGATCGTTCGGTAATTTTCACATCTGTCAACACCTGCTTTCTTTGGGATTGGAATTATTATATTCTTCGTGAAGTCTGAGGGTATTTCGCCTGTCTCATACATCTTCTTCACTAGATGGTAGAGTTCTGTTACTTCAGAATCTCATAGGGAGTTGTAAATGCACGGAGTGGTCTAATAGGGCACTGATTAAATTATAAATTATAAATTATTCGTAAAAGCGCTGCACACGAAAAAGTATGGTCGCCCTACAGTGTCCTCAGTGCAAGATGAGCTGGCGTTTTACACCACACTGAAGCTGTCAGCCATTTCGCATTTCCTATCGATATATGATTTGAGGTCCATTCTTAAGAACTACGAGGGTTGGAACTTTAATAGAGGCAAATATTTATTTACAACTTACACAAAGCAGACACTTGTTTCGAAGTTTTCCTGTCCTTGTGTATAACCCCTTGCCAGCAATGTGGAAGTCGTAGGGCGCATGCGGCAGCGCCAGATGTGTTGATACACCGAGTGGAGAGGTCTGCTTCCTGACGAATCTCTGTGACAGTTCTGAAACGAATGCCATAAAGAGGTTCCTTCATCTCAGGAATCAAGCCCCATCGATCGACCAAATCAGTCGCAAGCTGTGCCACGCGAGACCGGACATTCTCCTGCAAAATGATGGGCGGATCTGTGCTGAAAGTGTAACCGCTTCTTTGTCTAAGCTGTTCATTTTTGAAACACAGCCTGCAATCCACCGCAGTCACAGGACTTAAGCCCCTGTGATTTCAACTTGATTCCTAACGTGAAGGAAGCACTACTTGGCAATCGTTTCAGACCTGTTACAGAGATTCGGGAAATAGACCGCTCCTCTCGATCTATCAACACAACTGGCACTGCTAAAACTATCCTACAAGTTCCACCTCACTGACAACTGGTTACACACAATTCTGGTGACTACTCTGAAGGACCGTAAAGCTTTGAAACATTTAACAAGTTGGTTTGTGTGTACATCCTGCGTAGCAAGCATATAAATACTTATTTTGTAAATAAAACTGCCTTTTCCTGCTGCTAGTTACTTTATTTATCCCAGACGCGTTTCGCCTTCTCCTGCTCTAAGGCGTCTTCAGTGGTATCTATGACGACACAGTTTTGTTAGTTTTAGATTATGAAACAGATCTCTTCGTGATTTATTGTAAAAAAAAAGTAATTACTTGCGATTTGCTGATCTGCATGTCCTCACATCTAGCATGGAGGTCGCTCTACCACTTTTATCACTGCCGTATAATCACATCTTTGTGTTCTCGCCTTCCACAAACTGTTCACCGTGTTTCTCGCTCTTTTTCGTGGTGGAATATTGTTCTTTTGCCACTCGATACAACTACACTCCTGGAAATTGAAATAAGAACACCGTGAATTCATTGTCCCAGGAAGGGGAAACTTTATTGACACATTCCTGGGGTCAGATACATCACATGATCACACTGACAGAGCCACAGGCACATAGACACAGGCAACAGAGCATGCACAATGTCGGCACTAGTACAGTGTATATCCACCTTTCGCAGCAATGCAGGCTGCTATTCTCCCATGGAGACGATCGTAGAGATGCTGCATGTAGTCCTGTGGAACGGCTTGCCATGCCATTTCCACCTGGCGCCTCAGTTGGACCAGCGTTCGTGCTGGACGTGCAGACCGCGTGAGGCGACGCTTCATCCAGTCCTAAACATGCTCAATGGGGGACAGATCCGGAGATCTTGCTGGCCAAGGTAGTTGACTTACACCTTCTAGAGCACGTTGGGTGTCACGGGATACATGCGGACGTGCATTGTCCTGTTGGAACAGCAAGTTCCCTTGCCGGTCTAGGAATGGTAGAACGATGGGTTCGATGACGGTTTGGATGTACCGTGCACTATTCAGTGTCCCCTCGACGATCACCAGTGGTGTACGGCCAGTGTAGGAGATCGCTCCCCACACCATAATGCCGGGTGTTGGCCCTGTGTGCCTAGGTCGTATGCAGTCCTGATTGTGGCGCTCACCTGCACGGCGCCAAACACGCATACGACCATCATTGGCACCAAGGCAGAAGCGACTCTCATCGCTGAAGACGACACGTCTCCATTCGTCCCTCCATTCACGCCTGTCGCGACACCACTGGAGGCGGGCTGCTCGATGTTGGGGCGTGAGCGGAAGACGGCCTAACGGTGTGCGGGACCGTAGCCCAGCTTCATGGAGACGGTTGCGAATGGTCCTCGCCGATACCCCAGGAGCAACAGTGTCCCTAATTTGCTGGGAAGTGGCGGTGCGGTCCCCTACGGCACTGCGTAGGATCCTACGGTCTTGGGGTGCATCCGTGCGTCGCTGCGGTCCGGTCCCAGGTCGACGGGCACGTGCATCTTACGCCGACCACTGGCGACAACATCGATGTACTGTGGAGACCTCACGCCCCACGTGTTGAGCAATTCGGCGGTACGTCCACCCGGCCTCCCGCATGCCCACTATACGCCCTCGCTCAAAGTCCGTCAAGTGCACATACGGTTCACGTCCACGCTGTCGCGGCATGCTACCAGTGTTAAAGACTGCGATGGAGCTCCGTATGCCACGGCAAACTGTCTGACACTGACGGCGGCGGTGCACAAATGCTGCGCAGCTAGCGCCATTCGACGGCCAACACCGCGGTTCCTGGTGTGTCCGCTGTGCCGTGCGTGTGATCATTGCTTGTACAGCCCTCTCGCAGTGTCCGGAGCAAGTATGGTGGGTCTGACACACCGGTGTCAATGTGTTCTTTTTTCCATTTCCAGGAGTGTATTTCACTGAAACTGTTGCAGGAGAGCACCTGTTTGCCGAGTGATGTGTGGGAGGGCGTAGTCATGGAGAATGTGTACACCCTTGCTGAACATTCCTCTTCTCCGGTTCTGAATTGCCCGTTTGAGTTTTTTTCAGAGTCTCACAGTACCTTTCAGCATTAAATGTGGTCCCAGCGATTCAGCTCCGACGACGAGGTGAAAGAAGTCCATAACTTTCTAAACAGCGTCTACAAAAAATCATCGACAGAAATGGTGACTATGTCGAAAAATAGCTAAATGTTCAAGCCGTAAACAGATGTAAACCATTGTAGAAATAAACAGGTCTATGTAAAAAATAGGAGACCTTACTTTTGGGATTACTCTCGTAACCTTTAGTCGTTGGCTGACGGACTGTCGTATGATTCGATTTAGCATGGTCTTTGCATGCTACTGACTTATCATCTCCTGCAGATCATTCAATGGCCCACCCAACGCCATTCTCCACATCCATAATTGGCGGCATCTTCTGTCATAATAACCCCAACAGTCCCTGTGATGTGTCAGTGTGTACGATCAAGTGTGTGTTGAGTGTGCAAGGTAAGTATCCCTCTCTTTCTTAGAAAAACGTTTTGATGCTAGGATGCTATATATTCGACATACGACTTTAAACTGAATTATAGCAAACAGTTTTTCCATCAAGTTATCGTATCTCAATCACTGACTTAAAATTATCATCGTAGTTTCCGTTTTATTTAAAATTCCTGTCTGTCATTCTTATCTTAAGGTTGTTCCTAGGTTATTTCAAGCACTGCCTTGAAATTAGCAGCAGATTTTTCTTTCTTTAATATTTCCGACGTATCTTGATTCTTCAAAAGATAAGAATGGCGCTTGCCAAGTTGCTGCAATGTCGTACACAACATAAAAACGTAAAAGGTTTCACACAATTTATTTTTAAATGGGAGAGGAAGGGACTAAGTGCGCCTGCTTTTCGAATCGAACCACTAACCAGCTCAAGCAGGTCAAGCTTTTACACTTTCCTCAACACACTACTGACTAATTGTCTCCGCTTCCCTGTACCTCTCATTTTGCAATGATATTAATTTCTCTGGACTCAGCATTTAAAATGAAAAACATCCACAGGTACAACTTCTTCAGACATGTATAAAATGCGCCTCTTTCAGATAAAAAGAAAAAAACACTCCCCCTTCAGACCACGGGTGGCCTAACGGGACCATCCGACCGCCGTGTCATCCGCCAAGGAGGATGCGGATAGGAGGGGCGTGGGGTCAGCACACCGCTCTCCCGGTCGTTATGATGGTATTCTTGACCGAAGCCGCTACTATTCGGTCGAGTAGCTCCTCAATTGGCATCACGAGGCTGAGTGCACCCCGAAAAATGGCAACAGCGCATGGTGGCCGGATGGTCACCCATCCAAGCGCCGTCCACGCCCAACAGCGCTTAACTTCGCTGATCTCACGGGAACCAGTGTATCCACTGCGGCAAGGCCGTTGCTCCTTTCAGGTAACATCGGTAAATTAAATTAAAAAAATACTTAGGTACACTAAGGTGACAAATGTCATGTGGTAGAAATATGCACATATACATTTGGCTGTAGTATAGCGTTCACGAGGTATAAAAGGGCAGTGTACTGGCGGAGCTATCATGTGTACTCAGGCGATTCGTATGGTTTCCGACGTGATTAGGGCGCGCGACGGTTATTAACAGACTCTGAAAGCCGAATGTCTTCACTTAACGACCTAGAGCAGCGGCGATTGCGTAGAGTTGTCACTGCTAACACACAACGAGGACTGCGTGACACAACCTCAGAAATCAATGTGAGATCTACGACGAATGGACCCGTTACGATAGCGTGGCGAAAAGTGTTAATGGGCTATGGCAGCAGACGGCCAACCCACGTGCCTTTGGTAAAAGCACGCTTCTCCTGGGCTTTTGGGTATATCAGTTGGATCCTAGACGACTAGAAAACTGTGGCCTGGTCAGATGAGTCCCGGTTTCAGTTGGTAAGAGCTGATGGTGGGATTACAATGTGGCGCAATTCGCACGAACCCATGGACACACGTTGTCAACAAGGCATTAGACAAGCTGGTGGTGCCCCCAAAATGGTGTGGGCTATGTTTACAAGGAATGAACTGGGTGCTCTAGTCCAACTGAACCCATCATTAACTGGAAATGGTCATGTTCGGCTACTTGGAGGCCACTTACAACCGTACTTGGACCTCATGTCCCCAAACAATGATGCACAGTGTCACCGGGCCACAACTGTTGGCGATTGGTTTGAAGAACATTCTGGACAATTCGAGAATATGATTTGGCCACCTAGATCGCCCGACACGAATCCCATTGAACATTTGTTGGACATAATTGAAAGGTCAGTGCGTGCGCAAAATCCTGCAGCGGTAATACTCTCGCAAATATGGACTGTTATAGAGACAGTCGTTGTTGTTTTGGTCTTCAGTCCAGAAACTGGTTTGATTCAGCTCTCCGAGCTACTCTATTCTGTGCCACCATCATCCTTATGAATCTGCTTAGTGTATTCATCTCTTGGTCTCCCTCCACGCTACCGTCCAATACTAACTGGTGATCGCTTGATGCCTCAGAGCATGTCCTACCTACCGAGCCTTTCATCTAGTCAAGTTGTGCCACAAATTCCTCTCCCCAATTCCGTTCAGTACTTCGTCATTAGTTACGTGATCTACCCCTTTAATCTTCAACATTCTTCTATAGAACCAAATTTGGAGAGCTTCTATTCTCTTCTTGTCTAAACTATTTATCATCCGTGTTTCATTTTCATGGCTGCACTCCATACAAATACTACCAGAAAAGACTTCCTCACACTTAAAACTGTACTCGATGTTAAGAAACTTCTTTTCTTCAGGAACGCTTTCCTTGTCATTGCCAGTCTACATTTTATATTCTCTCAACGTCGACCATCATCAGCGGTTATTTTGCTTCCCAAATAGCAAAACTCCTTTACTCCTTTAAGTGTCCCATTTCCTAATGTCATTCCCTCAGCATCACCTGATTTAATTCAACTACATTCTAATATCCACGATTTGCTTTTGTTGATGTTCATCTTATATCCTCCTTTCAAGACACTGTTCAGTTCAACTGCTCTTCCGGGTCCTTTGCTCTCTCCGACAGAATTACAATGTCATCGGCAGACATATGGCGGTATGGCTCAGTATTCCTGCGGGGACTTCAAACGACTTGTTGACTCGATGCCAGGTCGTGTGGCTGCATTATATCGAGCAAAAGGAGGCCCGATACTGTGTTAGAAGGTATCCCATGGTTTTTTTCATATCAGTGCGAGCAGCCACGCAAAGAATAATTTCGTTTCAAGTTGGATTTTCATGTCACACAACATTTATAAGAAACTGACAGAAAAGGGTAATTTCTAGACAGTCGAAGACAGAATCTCAGGTTTCTCCATATACAGTGAGAGAAATCAGATGAGCCATGACTGGGCAATCAGTTATTTACAAAGCCTCAATGTAATTTTAAACATAAGATAAAAATAGGCATGCGTTAAAAGCTTCGCAAGAATCTGCAGAAAGGACGAAGTTCTTGTAAGTGTATACTAAGAGTAGATTCTGTTGCCTTCACTTTACAGAACGGCACTTAAAGTAATTCGCGGTTAACATTAAGTTCTTGTACTATCTTCGTCTTTGACATAGTCTAATATCACAAAATTTTTCTTGTTTAATTTGTGAAGTGCACGTTAATAAGGTATATATGTGTAAATCTTTCACCTGTTGGGTAGAAGAAATAGAGACTTACATCTTATTTTCATATAGATTTAATTTTATTTATTAATTATTTAATGTCATTGCAGAAATGAAGATCATATTAGAAAATAGGGAAGCAGTTTTACATGAATCACAGTAATTTTGTCAAACCAGCTAGCTTCTACATTGATAACTTATGACAGGGTTTAGCACAACGAAGACAATCCTTGAAAAAAAAAACCACTTGTGGAGATTACAATGTGGATTCCGCAGCCGCGGCCTGTACATTGACTCTCTTTGCCAGATTTCTCTCGGCAGATGAACACAATTCTTGTCCTGGACCGATGACATCGGGGTTCCACCGTGCTAGTAGTCTCTCCCTGAGCAGAGGGAGAGTTGCATTGTTGCAAACGAATAAAACGAAAAGCAGTGGACCCTGTAACATCGTAGCTATATGGACATAGTACACGTACTGCGCTATGCCTTGTGCCTGGTGGAAGCCAATTCTAACAATCGTACCTATGCCACTTAAAGTGACAGTCTTAGCTGACATGTAAAGAATTAGTGTCTTTGAGCCAAACGCCTCTTTACTATAAATTTTGAGCTGCCGCATGGAATTACGAGTACGTCGGTACATGTATCCCACCAGTCCAAGGCAAACCATATTGTAAGTTACTGACAGAGAAATTCCCGCGATGAATATTATACGACTGTGCAACAGGTAATATTCGCTCGTTCTTTCCAAAGCAATGGTTGCCGCCAGTACTACGCCCCAGGGTATTAGCGAACACAACAGCTGACGGCGGAATACCTTCCTTACTTCAGCACGTTCTAGGTCGCTAGGAAGCCTGAGGTGACGAACGCATGCGTACATTTGGTAGCAGAACGAGTTGAGCCAGATACAGTTCAGAAGAGTTAGTGCGCTATCAATCTGCACCGTCGTAGATAAGTCGGGGACACCGGCCATACGGTACAAGACCTCAGAAACCAAGATCTGGATCATACCTGTTATCTGAAAGGACAAGAATATCTTTCCGGGCAAGTTACGTAAATTGGGAAGATACACGTACACTGCGGCAGTCAAAAATCGGAAGAGAATATTCATTGCTACAAACGTTATTTCTAAAGGTTCTAAGCCCTCGATTTTAAAATCCTTGTACTTCAAGGTGCTACTGTTTAGACTGTCTTTGTAGCTCAGTATTCTGTTTGTCGGCTTGTCTTTGCCCTGTACATAATATCCACAGTATGGTGAGTAAAATCCACGGTGGTCCATGGGGGCGCGACATGCCTCGAGATAACTTGTGGAAGCAAAATCGCGACACTTCAGGAGGAGAATAGCCCTGCAAACAGAGCAGACGGCGTCGGTTGCGTTGAGTTGCGGGCAGGGTTGGTCGTCAGGACCACCGAAAACGCAGCGGGCATCGCGCACAGACTGAATCATACTGAAGGGGACGTCCTGGCAAATGCTGACAGAGTTGACAGTCATCCAGGCGAAGAGGCAGAGGTTGACGTTGGCCCTCTGCGTGTAGGCCAGGTAGCTGGTGACGGGTATGTGGGGCGACCCCTGCGACAGGTCGTGCCACAGCTGCACACGGCACTGCTCGCGCCGCTTAATGGTTTCCGGAGGCAGGTCTTCCAGTGGGCACGTGGGGTGGTCCAGGGCGTTGGCCAACAGCTGCATGCAGCCAGTGTCCACGGACAGCGTAGCGTTGCTTTTGTCCTCCAGCTGCCACTCCTCGCCTGCAAGATCAATGACAGCAGTTGGGTGGTGGTTCTCGTCGTACGCTGAATGTGCCACAAATGTGGACAACTTTCCACCATAAACGGTTATCGTAATATGCATGTCGCTACCAAACAATCCCATATATGAGTATCTCAACACGGTGTGTTATTCTTACACTGCCAGCTGGTGTGAATTGAATAAGTTTTCTTCAGTATTCTCAGACACTTACGATGATTATATGAAGCTGGTATCTGTTGCCGAAAGAACAGTTACCACTGATGACCGTGCAGCGTCTCTAGAATAAAATGATAATTAAATCGAAACCCTTAGCTGTCGATAGGTGTTGTTGATATACATCAATGGGGACACCTGAAGATATGTGCTCCGACCAGAAGTAAACCCGGGATGTCCTGCTTACATTGCAGATGCTCTATCCGTTTGAGCCACCGAGGGCACAGAAGATAGTGCGAATGCAGGGACGTATCCCTTGCACGCTTCCCGTGAGACCCATATTCCCAACTGTCCACAACCTACATTCGTAGTGTTCCTAATATGAGGGTCACTCCAAAAGAAATGCACACAACTTTTTTTTAAATCCATCTTTTATGCTACATGTCTGAAAGTTTCACAGTGTGTAGATACATTCTTTAGGAACAATATTTTCATTTCTCTACATAATTTACATCCCTCTCAACTGCCTTACGTCATCTTGGAACCAGCGCCTAAATACCCGCACGGTAAAATTCTGGACCAACCTGTTGCTGCCACTGTTTGACACCGTGCACAAGGGAGTCATCATCTTCAAACCTTGTTCTACGAAGAGAGTCTTTCAGTTTCCCAAAGAGATGATAGTCACATGGAGCCAGGTCAGGACTGTAGGGCAGGTGTTTCAGTGTTGTCCATCCGAGGTTTGTGAT